>NC_083442.1:3139461-3439461 GCF_020745735.1 Hemiscyllium ocellatum | reverse complement strand
GGTAAACCTGCAGGTTGGGTCAGTAGTTAGGAAGGTAAATGCAATGGTGGCATTTATTTTGAGATCACTTGATTATAAAAGCAGGGATGTATTTCTGATGCTCTATAAAGCTCGGGTCAGACCACATTTGGAGAATTGTACACAGTTTTGGGTCCCATATCTCAGGAAGGATGTACTGACCCTGAAACGTGTTCAGAGGAGGTTCACGAGAATGGTCCCAGCGATGAAAAGTTTAACACATGAGGAATGTGTGAGGACTCTGGGTCTATACTCAATGGAGTTCAGAAGGATGAGGGGCTGGGGGATCTAATAGAAACTTACAGAATACTGAATGGCCTGGACAGAGCGGATGTTGGGAAGATGATTCCATTTGGTCGGAGAGACTGGGACCCAATGGCACAGCCTCAGAGTAAAGGGAAGAGCTCTTAGAACAGAGATAAGGAGAAACTTGTTGATCCAGCGAGTGGGGAATCTGTGGAATTCATTCCCACTGAAGACTGGGGAGGCCCAGCTCACTGAGTATATTTAAGACTGAGATAGATAGGTTCCTGAGTATCAAGGGTTACAGGGAGAAAGCGGGAGAATGAGGTTGAGAAACCTATCAGCCATGATTGAATGGTGGAGCAGGCTGGATGGGCTGAATGGTCTTGTTTCTTATGGTCTTATGGCATGATTCTGTCACTTCTATCATCTCAGAAACTGACTCCTGGGTAACTGTTACGCTGTATAAAACCACCTTGAATCCCTCAATTACATTCCAGTCTGTGACATACTCCTGGGTATCTGTGTCTCTGTATATAAACCACCCCCATAACTTTGATTAGATTCCTGTCTGCAACTCACTCTCAGTTATCAGTCTCTCTGTATATAAACCACCTCGATAACCTCCATTAGATTCCAGTCTTTAAATCACGCCTGGTTAAATATTAGTCTATAGCTAATTTAATCAAACATCTTGTTCAGATTCCAATCTGTAACTCTCTTCTGTCTCTGTTATTCTGTATATAAATCCCCCTGAACCCTTCAATTAGATTCCAGGCTGTAACTCCGTCCCTGGTACCTGTTACTCCGAATGTATATCCCTACTGAACCCTGGATTAGATTCAGGTCAGAAACTCACTCTTGGGTATCTGATATTCGATATGTAAAGCACTGTACCCACACCGAGGAGAAGAGCAAGTAAGGAAGAGAATGAGAGGGAGTAAGTGTTCGTGTGAGGGATGTGTGAGCGAGAGTCAGTGTCTGTGCATGAAAATGTGTGTGTATGAGAGTGTGTGTGATTGCATGTGAGAGTGCATGAGCAGCTCTGTGTGAGTGTCTGTGTGTTTCGGTATGTGTTGTGAGTGAGTGTGTGCCTTTGTGTTAGTGAGTGTGAGTGTGAGGCTTTGAGTGTGTACGTGAGTTTTAGGAATACCATCACGAAATCATTGACACTCAAGTTGGACACACACAGGCACAGTCTCTCGCTCTCACAGATATGCTCACTCACAGTCAGAAACACCCACACACACATTTACACACACACATTTACACACTCACACAGGAAATATAGAAATATAAGTCAGAGAGAGTGTTTTTTTTCTGATAGTCACACTGAGAACAGCAAAATTCCAAGACAGAACTTCTCAGCTTCAGGGGTTTAGGGTCAGAGAATCTTAGGTGTTAGTGTGGGACTAAGATCCAAAATGTTCGAGGCCATGAAAGAATCAAGACAAGAGATGAAAAATTATAGGCCAATTAGCTTAACCTCGGTAGTTGGTAAAATTCTAGAATCCATCATTAAGGATGAGGTTTCTAAATTCTTAGAAGAGCAGAGTCTGATTAGAAAAGTCAACATGGATTTAGTAAGGGGAGGTCATGCCTGATAAACCTGTTGGAATTCTTTGAAGAGGTAACAAATAGGTTAGACCAGGGAAACCCAGTGGATGTGGTCCATCTAGACTTTCAAAAGGCCTTTGATAAGGTGCCACACGGGAGGCTGCTGAGCAAGGTGAGGACCCATGGTGTTCGAGATGAGCTGCTGGGATGGATTGAGGATTGGCTATCTAACAGAAGGCAGAGAGTTGGGATAAAAGGTTCTTTTTCGGAATGGTAGCCGGGGATGAGCGGTGTCCGGCAGGGTTCAGTGTTGGGGCCACAGCTATTCGCATTATATATTAATGATTTGGGTGAGGGGACTGGGGGCATTGTAGCAAAGTTTGCAGACGATACAAAGTTAGGTGGACAGGCAGGTAGTACTGAGGAAGTGGGGAGGCTACAGAAGGATCTAGACAGTTTGGGAGAGTGGTCCAGGAAATGGCTGATGGAATTCAACATGCGCAAGTGCGAGGTCTCGCACTTTGGCAAAAAGAATAAAAGCATAGACTACTTTCTAAATGGTGAGAAAATTAGCAAAGCCAAAGTACAAAGGGATCTGAGAGTGCTAGTCGAGGATTCTCTAAAGGTAAACATGCAGGTTGAGTCCGTGATTAAAAAAGCGAATGCAATGTTGTCACTTATCTCAAGAGGGTTGGAATATAAAAGCAGAGATGTGCTACTGAGACGTTATAAAGCTCTGGTTAGGCCCCATTTGGAGTACTGTGTCCAGTTTTGGTCCCCACACCTTAGGAAGGACATACTGGCACTGGAACGTGTCCAGCTGAGATTCACACGGATGATCCCTGGAATGGTAGGTCTAACATATGAGGAACGGCTGAGGATCCTGGGATTGTATTCATTGGAGTTTAGAAGATTAAGGGGAGACTTAATAGAGACGTAAAAGATAACACATGGCTTGGAAAGGGTGGACGCTAGGAAATTGTTTCCATTAGGCGAGGAGACTAGGACCCGTGGACACTGCCTCAGAATTACAGGGGGCAAATTCAGAACAGAAATGTGGAGACATTTCTTCAGCCAGAGGGTGGTGGGCCTGTGGAATTCATTGCCACGGAGTGCAGTGGAGGCCGGGACACTAAATGTCTTCAAGGCAGAGATTGATAGATTCTTGTTGTCTCGAGGAATTAAGGGCTACGGGGAGAATGCGGGTAAGTGGATTTGAAATGCCCATTAGCCATGATTGAATGGCGGAGTGGACTCGATGGGCCGAATGGCCTTACTTCCACACCTATGTCTTATGGTCTATAATAATCTCGAGAGGGGGAGCACGGGCCTGAGGCCTAAGACCATAAGACCATAAGACATAGGAGTGGAAGTAAGGCCATCCGGCCTAGTCAACAGGCTGCACCCTCTGGGGGCCTACGTGAGTTGTGTGTTTATTTACCCTGAGGTTTAATCTCCTCTGGGGGCCCTGGGTTTTAGGGACCTCTAGTTAACTGGCTCCTGCCGGATTGCGGCCCTGTCATTTTTAAAACAGGTTTGTGGCCTGGGGCTAAAGTATGTCAATTCCCAGGATCTGAGAGGCAGGATTCCCCGAGGGCAGAATTAAAACCCAAATGATGTGACCCTCTCGAAAGACTTGTCATAACGTCAGAGTAATGTGGGTGATAGAGAGGGCAGGATGAGAAAATTCGACAGTGAGAGAAAGAGAGTGAGGAATTGAGTAAAAAATTGAGAGAGCAAGGGAAACAGAAGGGGAGAGAGAGAGAGGCATTTTGAGATTGTGAACTCGCTGCAAATTTTGATCCTGGAGTGACAGGAAATAATTAAACTGAAGCAGCATCACAGAGGGGGAAAAGTGATCAGAGTAATTAGCTGCTGTTGCATTGTCAGATGTGGGATCTTGCTGTGCCCCAGCTGCCCCAATACTGTCATCTCTGGCAGTGAGTGTTTTACTCAGCAAACTCATTATTTCAAAGTTTCTCCAAAGCTTTGGCATGAAAACTCAGCTCATCGCCCGATATGTTTGTGTTTGGATGTTGCTGAGAGATTGTTGTGTCACTGAGAGAGGAAAACCTGGGATCTTGCTGTGCTCTCTTTCTGTAATGATTTTCCTCCTTTGTCTTTCACCTAATACTGTCTCTTTCCTCCCAAGGGATCTTGCTGGCCACTTGAAGATTCAAAGAGAGAAACTTTAGGATCAGGAGACCTTTTGAACAAGAGCTATCTCCAGAGGGGACACGGGCCTGAGGCCTGAGGCCTGGTCGACAGGCTGCACCCCGTGGGGGCCCTCGTGATTTGTGTGTTTATTTACCCCGATGTTTAATCTCCTCTGGGGGATCCCTGGGTTTTAGGGGCATCTGGGTAACTGGGGCCCTGTTGTTTTGAAGCCTGGGGTTTAAATAACTGGGGCCCTGGGATTTGACACAAACACATCAATCCCCAGTGAGTGTCTGACAGACAGGACTCCCCAAGGAGGGAATTAAACCTTAAATGAGAAACTCTATTCAAAGACTTGTTCTAATATCAGAATAATACTACTTGTGGGATCTTGCTGTGTCTCAAATTACCTGCAGAGTGGCCTACATTGCAGCAAGGGTGACCAAATGTGATAATCCCATAAATAAGACCCCGATTGGCCCAATCCCTGAGTATCTGGGAGGGGATCTCTCTCTCTCTTTCTCTCTCTCTCTGTCCCCTCTCTCACACCCTCTCCCGCTTTCTTTTGATGATTTTTTTTAACACGTAAAACCGTCCCACACACAGCAATGTGTCGTGGTTATTTGAAGTTGGGGAGATGGAAATATTTTGCAGCATCAAGTGATTGTTTTTGAGATAAAGTAGTAAAAGAGAGAGTGGGAAGGAGGGAGGGATAGAGGGATAAGATGTGTCTTTGTAGTTGGGCTGGGAAAGGGATACAGGATCTGGGGGAGGGCCCAGCTGTAATCACTTCCTTCTAGAAAGTACCATCCACAAAATTAAATCCTGGGAGATGAGGTGATTCCTTAAACAAGATTCCCAAAGAAATCCACAGCCTCCTGTCAGATGTAAAGTGGGATTTGAGCATATTCTGGAGCACGAAGGGGACTACCCTGTGGGATCGCACTGTGCATCAATGGCCCACTCTATGACTTGTCATCATTTTAATGGGGAGGGGTGTGGGGGACAGGATGTGGGATTCCAGGCAGGGAGAGACAGACAGAGAGAGACCCATGATCAGAAACCAGATTTAGAAAGTGCTGGTATTATTGGGATCATGCTGTGTGTAAATTACAGGGGGGGCATTATGCTTGTGGAGCGGTTGTTGTGGGGAGGGGTTGTTGCTGGGGGATGGCACCAGTTCTGGCAGGGGGTAAAGAAGAGGAAATACCCAGGTATGCCACACCCCAGCTGCCTGTGGGATCTTGCTGTACGCCCCTCAGTCTGCGGGTTGCCCCTTACACATCACAGGGGCCTGTCTACAGGGTCCGGGCTCCATTTGCTGATAATCTGATAGGGGGCGGGGTGTATCATCCCTCCTTTCCCCAGCCCAAACCCCTCCACCTCTCCTCCCCCTCCCCCCACAATGTGATAGTGACGGGGCTAGTGTCTACAGGACAGGGCGGGGAGATGGGAACACACTTTGAATGGAAGGGAGGGGAGGGGAGGGGAGGGCATTTCAATCAGAGCGTAGGGGGAATGGAGAGAGAGAGAGAGACAGACAGACAGAGACTGAGACTAATCCATTCGCAAGAGCAGGAGGAAGGTGAGCAGAGAGATGGAGAGGGGAATAGGGACAGAAAGAGGGGGAAAGAGAGAGAGATGGGAGAGAAGACAGAGAATGAGAGAGGGAGACAGAGGGGAGAAGTGAAGGAGAGACAGAGACAATGAGGGAAGGAGGGAGAGAGAGGCCAGAGAGCAAGAGAGAGAGAGGGAGAGGGAGGAGTGAAAGAGAGAGGTGACTGTATCAGTGGAAGGTTGAATGTTAATATGATGTAGAAACAGCCCCAATCCCAGACAAAGTGTGGGTCACGGGGGTGTGAAGGGGAGTGGGATAGAGGGGACATCAGTCCTGCCTCATGATTTTTTTACCCTCGGTTTGTCAGAGAAGCAGCTGGAGGGGGCAGGTTAAACACGGCGGGGAGGGAGGGGATCCAGGCTCTGAGACCGACTCCCTTCCATCGAGTCTCAGAAAATAAACCCTTGGGGTGGGGGCTCAGTCAGAAAGCATTTACCCCCTGGGTCCCAGTGAAATCTGTTCCCATTCTCCGGGTTTAAAACCAGCGGGAAGTGCTGATAAAATGGGGAGCTTTGGGAAGTCACTCAGTGATGGGATTTTGTTTGTTTCGCTTAAGTTTGTGATTCAAAAGATCTTAGCTTTGATTTAATCAATTTCCATCTCTCTCTCACATACATGCCCCTCCCCTCAAACAGAAACACTGGGACAGTCCTGAGGCAGTTTGACACCTTCCTGTTCCCGTTCTCTGGGTTTAATATCAGGGGCTGCGCTGGGAAAGGGAGAGATTGTGGAAGGCAGAGAGCAATGGGATCTTGCTGTGCTTTTGGTGCCACTGTTTTGTTTTAATCAATTTTCATTTCGCTCTCAGTCTCTCCCCCCGAGGAGGGGATTTGGTCTGGGAGCTGAAACTTGAACAGTGCAGAGTCAGAGAGAATCCATCATGTTCTTTCTCCCTCACTCTCTCCTCCTCTGGCCATCGGTCTCACTTTGGGATCTCTCTATGTCAGTCTCTCTCTCTCTTTCCCCCCACCCACCCCCTCCATCTCCCCGGGCTTTTTCTCTCTCCCTCCATCTGTCCTTTTCTCTCTCTCTCTCCTTCCTCCTCCGCCCACTAGCTATTTGTTTAGTCTGCTTTCTGTCTTCCATTCTCTTTGTCTCACTGAGTTTTATTCTTACCACCATCCCCCCCTCCCCCACAACCTGTCCCCCCCTCTCTCCCCCATTCCCCACTCCCTCCCTGGCTTCCTGTCCCAGACGGTGATTTGGACTCCGTGCCATGTGGCCATTGACACAGTGGGATCTTACTGTACCCGGGGACCCCTGTTGTTGTATAAACTGTGGGGTGGGGATGGGAAGTAAAGCCTCTTTCTCAGTGAGGGGTACGGTGGGGCCGTGGGAAGCCTGAGGACTGGGGTCATGCTGTGCATGAAGACACATACAGGTGAATGGCTGGTCCGTATCTTCATATGATCCCTGGGCCCCACCCCCTCCAGCCCAGGGCCTTGGACACAGTGAGGGCTGGCAGTGGTGAGGGAGGGTGGGGAATTGTACACAGTGGAGACATGTGGGGGGTGAGGAGGGGGAAGGAGGTGGGGGGAGGGGAAGGAAGAAGAGAGAGGTGTGGGGGGTAAGAAGGAGAGAGAGAGAGAGAGGGGGAAGGACGGGGGGGAAGGACAGGGAGAGTGGGGGTGGAAGGGGAGAGAGGGGGTGGAAGAGGAGGGGGGAAGGACAGGGAGAGAGGGGGTGGAAGGAGAGAGGGGGTGGAAGGGGAGGGGGGGAAGGACAGGGAGAGAGGAGGTGGAAGAGGAGAGAGGGGGTGGAAGAGGAGAGAGGGGGTGGAAGAGGAGAGAGTGGTTAGAAGGGGAGAGTCGGCAAAGGGCAGAGTGGGGAAAGGGGAGAGTGGGGGGAAAGGGGAGAGTGGGAAGGGGGAAGGGGAGAGTGGGGGGAAGGGGAGGGGGGAAGGGGGGAAGGGGAGAGGGGGGAAGGGGAGAGGGGGAAGCGGAGAGGGAGGAAAGGGGGAAGGGTGGAAGGGGGAAGGGGAGAGGGGAAGGGAAGAGGGGGGAAGGGGAGAGGGGGAAGGGGAGAGGGGGGAAGGGGAGAGGGGAAGGGGAGAGGGGGAAGGGGAGGGGGGAAGGGGAGGGGGGAAGGGGAGGGGGTGGAAGGGGTGGAAGGGGAGGGGGAAGGGGGGAAGGGGTGGAAGGGGAGAGGGGGAAGGGTGGAAGTGGGGAGGGGAGAGGGGGAAGGGGAGAGGGGGAAGGGGAGGGGGAAGGGGAGAGGGGGAAGGGGAGAGGGGGGAAGGGGAGAGGGGGGGGAAGGGGAGGGGGGAAGGGGAGGGGGAAGGGGAGAGGGGGCAAGTGGAGAGGGGGGAAGGGGAGGGGGTGGAAGGGGGTGGAAGGGGAGGGTGAAGGGGTGGAAGGGGGAAGGGGGGAGGGGAGAGGGGGAAGGGGAGATGGGGAGGGGAGAGGGGGAAGGGGAGAGGGGGAAGGGGAGAGGGGGGAAGGGGAGAGGGGGGAAGGGGAGAGGGGGGAAGGGGAGGGGGGAAGGGGAGGGGGGAAGGGGAGAGGGGGCAAGGGGAGAGGGGGCAAGTGGAGAGGGGGAAGGGGAGGGGGTGAAAGGGGGGGTGGAAGGGATGGAAGGGGAGGGGGGAAGGGGGGAAGGGGTGGAAGGGGAGAGGGGGAAGGGTGGAAGGTGGGAGGGGAGAGGGGGAAGGGGAGAGGGGGAAGGGGAGAGGGGGAAGGGGAGAGGGGGAAGGGGAGAGGGGAACGGGAGGGGTAGGGGGAACGGGATGGGGGAGGGGGGAACGGGAGGGGGAGGGGGGGGGGAACGGGAGGGGGAAGGGGAGAAGTGTGGGGAAGGGGAGAAGGGTGGGGAAGGGGAGAAGGGTGGGGAAGGGGAGAGGAGGGGGTGAAGGGGAGGGAGGAAGGGGAGGAATGGGAGGGGGAGGAAGGGGAGGAGGGGGAAGGGGAGGGGGATAGGGAGGAGGGGGAAGGGGAGGAGGGGGAAGGGCAGGAGAGAAGGGTGGGCAAGGGGAGAAGGAGGGGGAAAGGGGAGGGGGAAGGAGAGGGGGGGAATGAGAGGGGGGAAAGGAGGGAGGAGAGGGGCGAAGGAGATTGTTTCCTATTCTGATGCTCACTAACAAATGGGGAACGGGAGGGGGGAGGTGGGAACGGGAGGTGGGAGGGGGGAAGGGGAAAAGGAGGTGGGAGGGGTGAAAGGGAGAGGAGGGGGGAAGGGGTGGGGGAAGGGGAGGGGGAAGGGGAGGGGGTGGGGAAGGGGAGGGGGTAGGGAAGGGGAGGGGTTGGGGAAGGGGAGAGGGGAACGGGAGGGGTAGGGGGAACGGGAGGGGGGAGGGGGGAACGGGAGGGGGAAGGGGAGAAGTGTGGGGAAGGGGAGAAGGGTGGGGAAGGGGAGAAGGGTGGGGGGGGGAAGGGGAGAAGGGTGGGGGGGGGAAGGGGAGAAGGGTGGGGGGGGGAAGGGGAGAAGGGTGGGGGAGGGGAGAGGAGGGAGGAAGGGGAGGAATGGGTGGGGGAGGAAGGGGAGGAGGGGGAAGGGGAGGGGGAAGGGGAGGAGGGGGAAGGGCAGGAGAGAAGGGTGGGCAAGGGGAGAAGGAGGGGGAAGGAGAGGGGGATGGAGAGGGGGTAAAGGAGGGAGGAGAGGGGCGAAGGAGATTGTTTCCTATTCTGATGCTCACTAACAAATGAAAGAAAAAAACAAGATATAGCAATATTAAGAATGTGAGTGGGGATGCTGCCTTGCTGAATACCAGACAATGTGTTGAGCTTCCCATCCAGTCATCAATTCCCCTCCTGCTCATATTCTGCCGCTTCCGGGTTTAAACGATGCGCGTGCGCAGAGCCAGGCCCCGCCCCCACGCGGGCCCGCGCACTGTCAGTTAAACGTACGCGCCTCGAGACACCGCGTGCATCCTCAGGGCGGGTCTTAGCTCTCGCTCCGGCTCCCATTGGTCAGAGCGCCTGTCCGTCTCACTGCTGCGACCAATAGAAAGGTGAGTTCGCAGCTCGGGGTGGGTGCCTGCAGGTGAATGTGGATTTAAAGAGAAATGAAGAGCACAAGGACATAGGAGCAGGAATGAAGGCGTTCAGCCCATCGAGTCTCTGCTTCCTCATTCAATCACAGCTGATAAGGTTCTCAACTCCAATCTCCCGGTAAACCTTGATTCCCCCTTTACAATGAAGAACCTATCTATCTCAGTGTTAAATATACTCAGTGAGCTGGGCATCCCCAGCCTTCAGTGGGAATGAATTCCACAGATTCCCCACTCTCTGGATCAACAAGTTTCTCCTTATCTCTGTTCTAAGAGCTCTTGCCTTTACTCTGAGGCTGTGACATTGGGTCCCAGTCTCTCCGACCAAATGGAATCATCTTCCCAACATCTGCTCTGTCCAGGCCATTCAGTATTCTTAAGTTTCTATTAGATCCCCCAGCCCCCCATCCTTCTGAACTCCATTGAGTATAGACCCAGAGTCCTCACACATTCCTCATGTGTTAAGCTTTTCATCGCTGGGACCGTTCTCGTGAACCTCCTCTGAACACGTTCCAGGATCAGTACATCCTTCCTGAGATATGGGACCCAAAACTGTGTACAATTCTCCAAATGTGGTCTGACCCCAGCTTTATAGAGCCTCAGAAATACATCCCTGCTTTTATAATCAAGTGATCTCAAAATAAATGCCACCAGTGCATTTACCATCCTAACTACTGACCCAACCTGCAGGTTTACCTGAGAGAATCCTGGACGGGAACTCCCAAGTCTCTCTGCACTTCAGATTTCTGAATTTTCTCCCCATTTAGAAAATAGTCTATGACTCTCTGCCTCTATTCCTCCGGCCCTTTGCAGTTTAATAACATCTTTCCTACAGCAGTCTCAACATGATGGTATGCAGTCCTCCAAATGTGGTTTCACCAATGTCTTGTACAGCTGTAACTTGACGTCCCAACTCCTGGGGTCAGTGCTCTGCCCGATAAAGGCAAGCCTGCCAAATGTCTCCTTCACCACCCTGTGACCCTGCCTACCTGTTGCACCACTTTCAAGGAACTATGTCCCTGCCCCCCTTTGGTCTCTCTGTTCAACAACACTCCCCAGGGCACTACCATTAACTGTGTACGTCCTGCATGTGCACACTCTCTCTCACTCGCACATGCACACTCTCATTTGTGTGAGCACACTCGCAATCTCTCGCTCACATGTACACTCTCTCTCGCAAGTCTCCAATTATTGATGCCCATTTAACTGTTCTCTGATATACTTCTTATACGTATTGGTTTCCTGCTCACATTTGTTCATTTTGTGGTGTGCTAAACTGAAACTCCTTTTTATTGATTCCCTGTCCCTATTCTCCCATTTAGACTTGTTCTGCTCCAATTCTCTAATTTATTGGCACTCCCAATAATTTTCTAAGGTAATGGCACTGTGTACCAAATCCATCTACTGATGCCCCACCAGTTCTTCCATTTACTCATACCCCGATACTTATTCTTTCATTTACTGACGCCCAACCCAACTCTACCGTTTAGAGGTGCCCTACTCTCATTCACCCATTTACTGGTGCCAGGCCCCAATTCTCTCATTTAATCCCACTGTGCACCATGTCTTCCATTTAGTGTTTCCCTGCAACAAATCTCCCATGTCGGCTTCCACTACTTATTTCTCTAATTATGGCCTGCCCTGCATCAAGTCTCTAAATTACCTTATTGCTGCACTGCACCAATTCTCCCACTTTATGCTGCCCTGCACCGATTCTCCCATTTCATTTCTACCCTGCACCGATTCTCCCATTTAGTTCTACCGTACACTGATTCTCCCATTCAATGCTACCCTGCACCAATTCTCCTACTTAGTGCTACCCTGCAGTGATCCTCTCATTTCGCGCTGCATTGCATCAATCCTGTGGCTGTGGCTCATAATGCAGGGGTCTAAATTGAGGGTGTGTTGCATGATTAGTGGGTCAGTACTGAGATATTGGAGATCTATCACAGGATCAGTCCTGAGGGAGTGCTTCTTTGTCAGAGGGTCAAGTTTTGTCAAAGGATCAATACTGAGATTGTGCCTCATTGCATTGGGATCAGAATTGATGGTGGGCCGGTACTAATAGTGGAGCACACTGAGAGTGCCAGTGAGAGTACCTCAGTATTGAACCAGAAACATGGCTCAGGGATGGACAGGACTGGGAATTTACTGTTCCAGGATACAAATGGTATTGAAAGGATAGAAAAGGAGGCAAGAGAGGAGGAGGAGGAGGAGTGGTGTTTTTAATAAAGGATGGTGTAACAGCTGTACTTCGGGAGGATATTCCTGGAAATATATCCAGGGAAGTTACTTGGCTAGAATTAAGATATAAGAAAGGGATGCCCACTTTATTGGGATTGCATTATAGACCCCCTAATAGCCATCAGGACCTTGAGAAACAAGTTTGTCAGGAGATTTCAGCTATCTGTAAGAATAATAGGGTGGTTATGGTAGGGGATTTTAACTTTCCAAACTGGGACTGGGACAGCCAAAGTGTTCAGGGTTCAGATTGAGAGAAATTTGTTATTTGTGCACAAGAACATTTTCTGATTCAGTCTGTGGATGTATGTACAAGAGAAGGTGCAAAACTTGACCTATTACTGCGAAATAGGGCAGGGCAGATGACTGAGGTGTCAGAGGGGGAGCGGTTTGGGACTAGCAACCTAGAAGTTTTAAAATAGTGATGGAAAAGGACAGAACAGATCGAAAAGTTGAATTTCTAAATTGGAGGAAGGCTAATGTTGACGGTATAGTCAAGAGTGTTGGTGTGAGTGTTGGCAGGCTCTTTCAAAAGTTGATTGGGGACAGATGTTTACAGGTAAAGGGACATCTGGAAAATGGGAAGCCTTCAAAAATGAGACTACGAAAGTCTATAGACTTGTTGTAAGCGTGAAAGGAAAGGCTGGTAAGTGTAGGGAATGCTGGGTGATGAGAGAAATTGAGGTTTTTGTTTACACAAAGAAGGAAGCACAGGTCAGGTATAGACAGGAGAGACTGAGTCAATCCTCAGATGGTTTTAAAGACAGTATGAGCATACACAAGAGGGAAATCAGAGGACAAAAAGAGGACATGAGATAGTTTTGGCAAATAGGGTGAAGGAGAATCCAAAGGGTTTTTACAAATGCATGAAGGACAAAAGGGTAACTAGGGAGAGAATAGGGCCCCTCAAAAATCAGCAAGGCGGCCTTTGTGCGGAACAGGATGTCCATGTATTCCAAAAGGCAAGGACTGATTAGGGATAGTCAACATGGCTTTGTGTGTAGGAAATCATGTCTCACAACTTAATTGAGTTTTTTTGAAGGAGTAACAAAGGGGATGGATGAGGGCAGAGTGGAGAATATGATCTATATCGACTTCAGTAAGGCGTACGACAAGATTCCCCATGGGAGACTGGTTAGCAATCTCATGGCATACAGTGAGAACTAGCCATGGGATACAGAACTGGCTCAAGGGTAGAAGACAGAGGGTGGAGGTGGAGGGTTGGTTTTCAGACTGGAGGCCTGTGACCAGTGGAGTGCCACAAGGATCAGTGCTGGGTCCACTACTTTTCACCATAAACATAAGAGGTATAGTTAGTAAGTTTGCAGATGACACCAAAATTGGAGGTGTACTGGACAGTGAAGAAGGTTACCTTAGATTACAATAGGATCAGATGGGCTAATGGGCCGGGAAGTGGCAGATGGAGTTTAATTGAGATGAATGTGAGGTGCTGTGTTTTGGGAAAGCAAATCTTAGCAGCGGTTAATGGTAAGATCCTAGGCAGTGTTGCTGAACAACGAGACCTTGGAGTGCAGGTTCACAGCTCCTTGAAAGTAGAGTCACAGGTAGATAGGATAGTGAAGAAGGCGTTTGGTATGCTTTCCTTTATCGGTCAGAGTATTGAGTACAGGAGTTGGGAGGTATGTTGCAGCTATACAGGACATTGGTCAGGCCACTGCTGGAATATTGCATGCAATTCTGGTCTCAGAAAGATGTTGTGAAACTTGAAAGGGTCAGAAAAGATTTATAAGGATGTTGCCAGGGTTGGAGGATTTGAGCTATAGGGAGAGGTTGAATAGGCTAGGGCTGTTTTTGCCCTGGAATTCGGAGGCTGAGGTGGTGACTTTACAGAGGTTTATAAAATCACGAGCCGCACGGGTAGGGTAAATATTTAAGGTCTTTTCCCTGGGGTGGGGTGTTCGGAACTAGAGTGCACAGGTTTAGGGTGAGAGGGGAAAGATTATAAAAGAAACCAAAGGGGCAACTTTTTCACATAGTGGGTGGTACATGAATGGAATGAGCTGCCAGAGGAAGTGGTGGAGGTTGGCACAATTGCAACATTCAAAAGGCATCTGGATGGTAAATGAATAGGAAAGGCTTGGAGGGATATGGGCCGGGTGCTATAAGGTGGGATGAGATTGGGTTGGGATATCGGGTCAGCATGGTGGAGTTGGACCGAAGGATCTGTTTCCATGACTCTATGACACTAAGTACTGGTGTACAGGAGTACCTGATCCAGTAATGCAGGGGCCTGGTCTCTGTCTCTGTCTCTCTCTCTCTCTCACTCTCTCACATATGCATGCGTGCACACATGCACACACTCATGCGCACACACACACTTACTGAGGGATAAGGAATGACAGAATAACATGAGTATTTTCAAATATCAAAACTCCATTAAGCAGTCCTGGGAGGGCAGTGTAGAGGGAGTGTAATTCTGTATCTAATTCTGTGCTGACCCTGCCCTGGGAGAGGTTGATGGGAATAAAGTAAAGACAGCTTTACTGTGTATCTAACCCCAACCTGTCACTATCATGGGAGTAGTTGACAATGTAGAGGTAGCTTTACTATTTATCATATTCCTGCCCTGAGAGTGTTTGATGGCGACAGTGTCAGGTGGTCTTTATTTGTAACATAGCAACAGGAGGAGGCCATTCAGCCCCTCGATCCTGTTCCATCATTCAATGGGACCATGGCTGATCTGTGGCCTAACTCCACATTCCTTCCTTTGGCCCATATCCCTCAATATCTTCACTGAACAAAAATGTATCTCTCTCCGATATAACCTGAACGACTGATCCAGCATCCACTGCTGTTTGTGGGAGACAGTCCCAAACCTCTCCCACCCTTTGTGTGTCAAAGTGCTTCCTACCATCTCTCCTGAACACTCTGGGCCCTCATTCTCAGATTCTGCTCCCTCTCGGTCTAGAATCTCCAACCTGTGGGAGTTGTTGATCTTGATCGATCCTGTCTCATCCTGTTTATACCTTGAAGGCTTTGATCAGATCACCCCTTAACTTTCTCAATTCTGGAGCAAAACGGCCTAATTTGTCCAGTTTCTCGTTAGAATGTAACCCCTGAGCTCCAGGACCATTCTTGTAAACCTCCTTTGTGCTCCCTCTCTGTACTCCAACCTGATACCCACACACCTGCTTGCACTAAACTCCATCTAACACAACTTTGTCCATTCACCCATTCTATCAATCTCCCTTTGTAATGTTAAGGTACCTTCTGCACTGTCTACAATGCTGCCTAACATTGTACCTCACCCTGTGCTGACCCTATCCTGTGTGTGTTTGATAGGAACAGTGCAGAGGTATCTATACCCTGTATATAACCCCATGCTGCACATGTCCTGGGAGTATTCGAGGCAGACAGAGTGGAGGGAGATTTACTGTGTATCTAGCCCCATGTTGTCCCTATCCTGGGAATGAATATGCCATTGGCTCAGAGACAGGAGACAGGATAGAGGGGAATGAGGGTTTCAGGTTGGAGGGAACTAAAGGCACATACAAGTTGGAAACATTAAAGGGCAATTATTCCCAGGTCACTGCAGAGTGTAATAATCTGATGCCTTTCCCTCACTATCGTCCTACAATCCCTGGTAAGATCTGTTCCCACACCATCCTAACTACTGACTGTGTTAGATACATTCATACATTGGCGATGGGTGGGGGTGCTCTTAAACCTGGGAATTTGCAGTGTATCCTGCCTTCAAAATGCTCTTGCTCTCCCTTTCAAGTAATCTTTTACGTCTTTTATCCTGAGGAATGTTTGTTTGGAAAGCTGCTATGTGAAGATCCAAAATGTTCGAGGCCAGGAAAGAACAACCTCCAGACGGGTACACAGGCCTAAGGCCTAGTCGACAGGCTGCACCCATGGGGCCGACATGAATTGTGTGTTTATTTACCCCAAAGTTTAATCTCCTCTGGGAGGGGAAGCTGGGTTTTAGGGGCCTCTGGCTAACTGGCTCCTGTCAGATTGCAGCCCTGTCATTTTTAAAACTGGTTTGAAGCCTGAGGTTAAAGTATGTCCATCCCCTGGATCTGAGAGGCAGGACTCACTGAGGGGCAATTAAAACCCAAATGATGTGACTCTCTCTAAAGACTTGTCATAAAGTCAGAGTAACATTGGTTACAGAGAGGGTGGGATGAGAAAATATGACAGTGAGAGAAAGAGAGTGAGAGAAAGATTTGAAAAATTGAGAGAGCAGGGGAAACAGAAGGGGAGAGAGTGGGAGAGGCATTTTGAGATTGTGAAATCTCTGTAATGTTTGATTCTGGAGTGACAGGAAATAATTAAACTGAAGCAGCATCACAGAGGGGGGAAATGATGAGAGTAATTAGCTGCTGCTGCATTGTTACATGTGGGATATTGCTGTGCACCAGCTGCCCCAATGCTGTCACTGCAAGCAGTGAGTGTTTTAATCAGGTAACTGGGATTTCAAAGATTCTTCAAAGCTTTGGAATGAAAACTCAGCTCATCACCCGGTATGTTTGTGTTTGGATGTCGTTGGGAAATTGTCTTTGTCACAGGGAAACCTGGGATCTTGCTGTGCTATCTCTCTGTAATGATTTTCCTCCTTTGCCTTTCAACTAATGTTGTCTCTTTCCTCCCATGGAATCTTGTTGGCCACTTGAAGATTCAAAGAGAGAAACTTTAGGATCAGGAGACCTTTGAACAAGAGCTTTCTCCAGAGGGGACACAGGCCTGAGGCCTGAGGCCTGGTCGACAGGCTGCACCCTGTGGGGGCCCACGTGAGTTGTGTATTTATTTACTCTCAGGTTTAATCTCCTCTGGTGGGGGAGGAGTACCTTGGGTTTTAGGGACCTCTGGTTAACTGGCTCCTGTCGGATTATGGCCCTGTCATTTTTAAAATAAATTTGAAGCCTGGGGCTAAAGTAACCAGGAGAAAGTGAGGACTGCAGATGCTGGAGATCAGAGCTGAAAATGTGTTGCTGGAAAAGCGCAGCTGGTCAGGCAGCATCCAAGGAGCAGGAGAATCGACGTTTCGGGCATGAGACCTTCATGTCCGAAACGCCGATTCTCCTAAACCTTGGATCTCCCTGACTTGCTGCGCTTTTCCAGCAACACATTTTCAGCTGAAGTAACCAGGGCCCTGGGATTTGATACAAACACATCAATCCCCAGTAAGTATCTGACAGACTGGACTCCCCAAGGAGGGAATTGAAATCTTAAATGAGAAACTCTATCTAAAGACTTGTTCTAATATCTGACTAATACTAATTGTGGGATCTTGCTGTGTCTCAAACCACCTGCAGAGTGGCCTATGTTGCAACAAGAGTCACCAAATGTGATAATCACACAGATAAGACACAGGTTGGCCAATTCCCTAAGTATCTGGGAGGGACTCTCTCTCTCTCTGTCTGTCTTTCTTTTATTGATTTTTGAAATAAATAAAACCCCTCACTCAGCAATGTGATTCGTGGTTATTTGAAGTGGGGAAAATGGAAATATTTTGCAACACAAGGTGATTGTCTTTGAAACAAAGTGGTTAAAAAAACACAAGATGCAGACAGAGAGAGAGAGTGTGTGGGAAGGAGGGAGTGATAGAGGGATAAGATCTGTCTTTGTAGCTGAGCTGAGAAAGGGAGACAGGATCTGGGGGAGGGGGGAGAAAATGGGACTCTCCAATATCCCATCACCGCCCAGCTCCAATCACTTCCTTCTAGAAAGTGCCATCCACAAAATTAAATCCTAGGATGGATGAGGTGATTCGTTAAACAAGATTCCCAAATAAATCCACAGCCCCCTGTCGGATGTAAAGTGGGATTTGAGCACATTCTGGAGCACGAAGGGGACTACTCTGTGGGATTGCACTGTGCATCAATGGCCCACTCTATGAGTTGTCGTCATTTTAATGGGGAGGGGTGTGGAGGACAGGATGTGGGATTCCAGGCAGGGAGAGACAGACAGAGAGAGACCCATGATCAGCAACTGAATTTGGAAAGTGCTGGTATTATTGGGATCTTGCTGTGTGAAAATTACAGGGGGGACATTATGCTTGTGGAGCAGTTGTTGCTGGAGGGATGGGAGTCGTTCTGGCAGAGGGTAAAGAAGATGAAATACCCCAGGTATGCCACACCCCAGCTGCCTGTGGGATCTTGCTGTGCACCCCTCAGCCTGCGGGTTGCCCCTGACACATCACAGGAACCTGTCTACAGGGCCCGGGCTCCGTTTGCTGATAGTCTGATAGTGGGTGTATCATCCCTCCTTTCCCAAGTCCAGACCCCTCCACCTCTACTCCCCCTCCCCCCACAATGTGATAGTGACGGGGCTAGTGTCTACAGGACAGGGCGGGGAGATGGGAACACACTTTAAATGGGAGGGAGGGAGGGGAGGGCATTTCATTCAGAACTTAAGGGGGAATGGAGAGAGAGAGAGACCAATCCATTCTCGAGAGCAGGAGGAAGCTGAGCGGAGAGATGGAGAGGTTGATAGGGACAGGGAGAGTGGGGAGAGAAGAGAGAGAATGAGAGAGGGAGACAGATGGAAGGAGTGAAGGAGAGAGAGAGTGTGTGTGGGAAGGAGGAAGAGAGGGAGAGAAGCAGCTGGAGGGGGCAGGTTAAATACGGAGGGAGGGGCAAGATCCAGGCTCTGAGACCGACTCCCTTCCATCGAGTCTCAGAAAATAAACCCTTGGGGTGGGGGCTCAGTCAGAAAGCATTTACCCCCTGAGTCCCAGTGAAATCTGTTCCCATTCTCTGGGTTTAAAACCAGCGGGAAGTGCTGATAAAATGGGGAGCTTTGGGAAGTCACTCAGTGATGGGATTTTGTTTGTTCTTCTTGTTTTATGATTCAAAAGATCTTGGCTTTGATTTAAACAACTTCCATCTCTCTCTCCCCCTCTCTCCCTCTCCTTCCCTCTCTCTCCCTCCCTCTCACACCGCCAACCCCGGGAATTTCTCTCTGTGTCTGTCACCGTTTCTCTGTCCCTAATCTTGTTTGTGTTCTCTCCCCACCTCAGTATCTCTCTCTCACACACACATAACACACTCTGTCTCTATGCCCCCCAACCCCTCCCTCCCTATACTCCTGTCCCTGAGATGATTTGGACTCAGTACCATATGGTGCTGCACATGTCATTAACACAGTGGGATCTTGCTGTCTCTGGGTCTCCTGCTGTTATCCAAACTGTGGGGATGGGGTGGGGCAGGGGAAAGCCTGGGGACTGGGATCTTGCTGTGCATGAAGACACACACTGCCAAATGGCCGATCAGTCTCTGCACACACTCCCCGGTGTACCCCTCCCCCTCCCGCCCAGGGCCTGGGACACAGTGAGGGGTGGGGGTGGGGGTGGTGAGGGAGGGTGGGGGATTGTACACAGTGGAGACACAGAGGGGGTTTTTATACAGAGGTGGGGGGTATGGATAGAGGGGACAGTTTGGGGTGGGGGGTAAATGAAGGTGTATAGTGAGCGGGAAATTCGATCGGCGAAGGAGGGGAAGGTGGGTGGGGCGGGAAAATTCTGAGGGGGTTTGAAATTGAGGGTGGGGTCACAAATTAGCGGGGGTCGGCGTGTTATAGGGGAATGGGGCAGTAAATGTAGAGGGAATAGAGTATTGGGGAAGGACCCAATATTTGGGTGAGGGGAGAATGGGCGAGAGATCCCGGGGAGGTGTTGGGGAAGAGACTGAACATCGGGAGGAGGGAAGGGGGTATTGTGGGCAGGAACATAATTGGGGAGAGGGGAAAGGACACAATATTTGGGAGGGGGCAGTGACAATGATTGAGGGAGTTTACATAAAGTCGCTGTCTCAAGGGGTGGGGGTGGAGAGGGGGCCTGGGCTCTTGCTGTGCAGTGAGGCAGTCCCTCCACAGGTCAGTAAGTGTCTGCACGTGCTCACTGTGTCCCCCCCATCGTAAAGGGGTTGGTGAGGGAGGGAGGGTGATCATGATGGTGGGAGGGGCAGTTGGAGTAATGCTGCACAGGGGGAGCGGGAGGCGTGAGACCGGGATGGAGGGAAAATATATGAGGGAAGAGCAATATTGGATGGTGGGGGGGAATAATCAGGGTCCAGGAATCGCAGGAATGTAAAATCTGGGGGAGAGGCTGAAAAATGGGGAGGGGAAGATTGGCAGATATGACAAAGAGCAAGATCATAGAATTCTGTCCATTCTCGATCTCTGGGTCATTCTCCAATTTTCTATAACCCATCAGTCTATTGCACACCTTATTGGCCTCATAGATTTGCCTAACTGTCAGAATGTTGGGAAATAGAACAAAAGTGAATGATAAAAATGGTGTTAAAATGTTTCGGACTACTTAAAACTTTCCCACGGATGGTCTTCAGAATAACTGGACCTGGTATAACAGTCCCCTGCCATCCCTATCCTTCCTCCATAGTGGAGTATGCCCATTCTGAAGTCTGACCAGCAGGTCTTTAAACAACTCCCACATGGGAAATGTGGACTTGCTCAATAACAGCTCTTCCCAATTAACTCTCCCTAGCTCCTACTTAATAGTGTCTTAATTTACCCTCCCCGAATTCAGGACCTTCCCACAAGGTCGTGACTTATCCTTATTCATCGCGATCTTAAAACTGAAGGAGTTGTGATCACTGATTCCAGTGAAAGGTCAGTCAGCTGGCCAGGCACATTAATCAATACAAGGTCCAGTGAGGCCTTGCCACAGTGAATCAGATCACAGATTGGAGGAACAACACCTCATCTTCCACCTGGGCTGCCTACAGCCCGGAGGACTCAACATTGAGCTCTCCAATTTCAAATAACCTCCCTCCCATCCACCAACTCCCTTTCCATCCCCACACCACCCCCCGCCCCACCCATCCCTGCCACCAATCGGATTCATTCCACCCATTGACCGAACAGGGCGTCCCCTCTACCTGTGTTCACCTCAGCACTCCGTCCCTCTCCCCACCCAAAACCCTCCCCCACCCCCACCCTTTATCAGCAGCTCCCCTTACCCCCACTCCCGAAGCATTGACCTCTTCACCTCCTGATGCTGCCTCACTTGCTGGGTTCTTCCAGCCTCCTGCTTGTCTCCGATGGTCAGTAAGGTGACAGACGGCTCCAAATGTGGTGGTGAGGTAGTGAACAATGAAGGAGGTTTACCTCAGTTTTTTTTGTAATATATTTTTATTAAGAAAAAAATAGATTTTTAAATATTACAACAAATACAAAACAATGCAATTCAAAACAGTATAAAAATAGTACAAATCTAAACCCAAATAATAAAAATAATTCCCCAAAACACCCTCCTACATGAATGTATAACATATATAGAACAGCATAAAATTTTTAAAAAACCTAAACTAGCTGTTTAACTTACTAAATAAATACCTGACAACAAACAAATAAATAGTAATAACTCAGCCCAGCCAATCAAACACTCATACATTCACGGTTCCTCCTCCCTGGATATTGGACTCATGAAACACAATCGTTACAGCTATATAAAAGCACTTGTTAGTGTGGCAGATAAATCTGTGTCCAGATATTTCAAAAAGGGTTGCCATGTCTTGTAAAAATTCTGAATTTTGTGGTGTGCTATATTCGTGAGAAAATCCAGGGGAATATACTCCATAACAATCTTCCGCCAACCCGATAGGCCTGGGGGGGTTTTCTGATATCCAACCTAGCAAGATATTCTTCCTTGCACAGAAGGTAAGAATGTTGAAAAGTTTTGCCTTATGTGCGTCTGCAGGAAATATAATGGGTAGGCCCAAAACGAGCAAAATAGGGTCCTTCTCCAACCCTACACCTAAAATCCTCTCCATTGCACCCACCACAACGCTCCAATATGTTTGAAGCCTGTCACAAGTCAATGGGGAAGAGTACCCGTACAGACTTGCACTTGGGGCATGCTGAAGATACCCACAGTTTAAATTTTGACAAATGGTCAGGGGCTAAGTGGACCCTGTGGAAATCTTCAACTGTAAAGCATGGGTCCTATTGCAAATTGGGCGGCCCGGTGGCACAGTGGTTAGCACTGCTGTCTCACAGCGCCTGAGACCCGGGTTTAATTCCCGACTCAGGCGACTGACTGTGTGGAGTTTGCATGTTCTCCCCGTGTCTGCGTGGGTTTCCTCCGGGTGGTCAGGTTTCCTCCCACAGTCCAAAGATGTGCGGGTCAGGTGAATTGGCCATGCTAAATTGCCCGTAGTGTTAGGTAAGGGGTAAATGTAGGGGTATGGGTGGGTTGCGCTTCGGCGGGTCGGTGTGGACTTGTTGGGCCGAAGGGCCTGTTTCCACACTGTAAGTAATCTAATCTAAATTGATATCTTCCTTGCATTCTCCAAATATCCTCCCATGTCTCTGAAGCAACTTCAACACCCAGCTCTCTTTCCCACATCTTGCAGAGTCGATCAGACACATCTGAGGTGGCACCCCCCAATTGGTGATATAGAGTACTGACAGAGAGTGTATTTAGCCCTTCGTACCCCTCTTTCTATGTCAGATTTGTGGGGATCAGTCAAAAGTGTGGTCCTTTTTTGAATAAAATTCCTAACTTGAAAAAGAACGAAAGAGGTCTCTATGAGGTAACTCGTACTTCCGTACTAACTGATCGAAGGACATCATTACATCTCCCTCAAATAAATCACCCATACAAGATATACCCCGAGCTGCCCAACGTTTAAATCCTGAATCTATCATACCTGGTTGAAAACTCGGCATACCCACTAAAGGAGTAAACAAAGGTGTTTTGCCAATATTACCTTCCCTCTGCCGAATTGCCCTCCATGCTTTCACAGTATTGATGACTATTGGGTTATGGCAATATTCCCTAACTGTCCTCACCTTGTCCAAAAACACCAAACTGGTAAGGGGGCACCTTGCCTGGGAGACTTCGATATTTAGCCATATTGAAAAAGGGTCCCCACAAGCCCAATCACTTACATAAGTCAAAAGTGAGCATAATTGGTAATTTTTAATGTCTGGAAGGTCTACTCCCCCAATCTGTCAGGCAACTGCAGTTTGGCTAATTTAATGAGGGGCCGTTTACGGTGCCAGATAAAGGAGCTGAACCAACTGTTCAGTCTCCTAAGTGTTTGTTTATTGAAAATCAGGGGGAGCATCGTATAGGGTTTAACAAACGAGGGAGAATATTCATCTTAATAGGTGCTATCCGACCCAACCATGAGACTGGAAGTGCCTCCCATCTTTGGAGATCTCGTTTAATTTTTTCAAATAATTGAGTAAAATTGGCTTTGAACAGGGAATCCAGAACTGGAGTAATGAATATGCCCAAATACACAAACCCCCCTGTGACCACCTAAATGGCAATCTATAGTCACTCTCAAAGGGCCAATTCATAGGCATAGCCTCTGATTTTGCAAAATTAATCTTCTACCCTGAAAAAGTGCCAAACGTGTGACTGCATTGTATCAGGTGAGGCACTGAGACTGCTGGATTTGTCAAGAAAATTAAAACATCATCTGCATACAGCGAGATCTTATGTAATTTTGACCCCACTTCTGGAGCTGATATATTGAGATCTCCACGAATGGCCTCTGCCAACGGTTCAATCACCAACATAAAAAGTAATGGTGAAACGGGACAGCCCTGCCGGCTGCCCCTAGAAATATTAAAATTGCTTGATCGTACCCCGTTGGTAATGACCGCCGTGAGAGGTACACTGTACAGAACTTTTACCCATCTTATAAAAATTTCACCCAGACCAAACCGGTCTAGAGTATAGAAAAGGTACGGCCACTCAACTATGTCAAATGCCTTCTCTGCATCTAAAGAAATCACCAATCCCTGTGTTGACTGCTGTTGGCATGCTTGAATTACGTTAAGCAGCCTCCTAATGGTATTGGAGGATCTGCGACCCTTTATGAAGCCTATTTGATCCTCTTTAATAATAGAGGGTAACAGTCTCCAGCCTTAACTCAAGAGCCTTAGAAAAGATCTTAAAGTCCACATTTAAGAGCGAGATGGGCCTGTATGAAGCACAGTCTTCTGGATCCTTCCCATTTTTAAGGATAAGTGAAATCCTCTGTAGTTTGACCAACGAGGGTCTGTCAAAATATGCCTTCTTGGCTGCCTTCAACCGTGCTTCAAGGAGACGTTGCTGCTCACCCTTCTGCCACTTCCTACTGGTGGAATATGAAATAACTAACCCCCTGGCATAAGCTTTGGCAGTTTCCCAGAGAACAGATGAGCTATCAACCGAGCCTATGTTGATGTCTCGGAATGCCTGAAATTCCCTAGAGAAATACGCCACAAACTTGCTGTCCTTGAGAATAAAGGGGTCCATTCACCAGTACCTTGAATCCACTGTAACATCTTTAATTTTAACCATGAGGTACACTGGAGCATGATCAGAGATAGCAATATTACCAATCGTACAGGATGCCACCAGATCGAGGGTTACCGCAGGGGTTAGAAAAAAAATCAATCCTCGTGTGACATCTGTATGGATTGGAGAAAAACATGAAATCCCTACTTGTAGGGTGGAGACACCTCCATTTGTCCACCAATCCTAATTCCCCACACAAACCCAATAACTGTTTAGTTTGTGCAGAGGGTATTGAGGGATCTTTAGGCAACCTGTCTACTGAGGAGTCCATGAGGCAGTTAAAATCTCCCTCTATGATGATGCGCCGAGGCTTGAGACTTATCAGTTTAGAAAAAGCATCTATCAAGAATTTAAGAGGATGAGCGGGGCGAACAATAAACATTTAAAATGCCATATTTTTCCCCATTTATCAAGGCTTTAAGAATTACAAACCTCTCGTATGTGTCTTTAACACATTCCAACAATTTAAATGAGAGATTTTTCCGAACCAATATAGCCACTCCCCTACTTCTGGTATTAAACGATGAAAAATAAACTCGGTCAAAGCCATTCTGCTGTAATTTCAGATGCTCCTCGTCATCCAAATGCGTCTCCTGTAACGAAGCAATATCCACCTTCTCCTTTCTAAGACTCTTGATATTCCGGGTACACCATTTAATCAAATCATTAGCCATAATCTTCTGCCATTATATTTAAATTCCAGAGAGGAGGAGGAACATGAAACACAAACTGCTGAGCCTTAGTGTCGCATGGTCCACCAAATATAAAAACCACATAAACTAAAACCACTACATTTAACAAACATAGAAAATTATTAAAAATAAAAAACAACAAAAACCAGAAAACAAAACAACATATAAAGCGCTAATAGCACTGAGTAGGGGAATTCACCCCCTGCCGGTGGGGGCTACTACCCGTCCTGAACTGCCCATAAATAGGCATCTAACCATCTCAACCACCTTCACTTCTCCCAGCTAGAGCTGCATCACAAGCACAAGCTAAAAAGAATAAACACCCCACAGAATATCAATATGAATAAAAAAACATTCTTTTATAAACAATAAAGGGAAATAAGCACCCACCCATCCTTTGGTATGTCCTAACTTAGAAATTTAAAATATACATCTTAACCACCGCCAGACGTAGTTTGAACCAAATTATTATCGATAGAGGAAAAAAAAGGGGAAAAACAAAGCTCCAACCGAATTTCCTCCATTTCTTTTACAGAATGATAAACGCATACCGAAGCAACGATATTTATACATACTACAATTGTTTAACTTAGGTTAGTTTTTCCACAAAGTCTCTTGCCTTCTCCGATATGTCAAAGAGATGGATCCATCTAAGGTGACCTGAAGCACTGCCGGAGATCTCAGGGAGTACTGAATCCCAAGCTCCTTCAATCTTCTCTTGACACCATCATACGATTTTCATTTCTGGACCATCGCCGCTGAAAAGTCCTAAAAAAAACATGATCTTAGACCCGTCGTAAATTCGGGCCTTTGGATCCTTCCTCTGGAGTCTGGAAACCTCCATGACTCTCTCCTTATCCCGGTAATGATGGAACAGCATCAGGAAAGGACGAGGGGTTGACCCAGACCTTGCTGATGGTCCATCAATCTTTCAATTGATCCCAGGCTCCATTATGAAGGCCCAAGCAAACAGAGTTCACCCAGAGTCAGTTCCCACTGAGCTCGATGGAGTCAGTGAGAGCCACAAAACCTTCTCATGGCAGCACTGAGGGGGGTCGGCTCATCTGCCACATCCAACCCCATTCCCCAGTGTCGGATCCGGTCTGTCACTGAGCCCTCTGACTGGGCCGTGGATTCCCCACCAACACAGCGGCTGATTGGTGGAAAGAACCAAATAAAGAGAGGGAGTGATATCAGCATCAGGTCGGGGGGAAGGGAATGGAGCCAGAGAAAGGAAATCATTGCTGAAGATACATCTGTAATCAAAAGACACGGATTATTTACAGTATATTACTCTGCGGAATCGGAACATTCCCTTTTTTATTTAGTCCAGATGTGTGGATGAGCGAATTCCGTGAGGACAGGAGCCTGCCATTGCTGTTCCCACTCCGGCCTGCAGTGACTGATGATACTTGCCTCCAGGTCATTGACTTGTATCTGGTTCACTCACTGACAACTGGTTGCTGGGGATGATGTTATTCTGTGCATGTCTGATTCCTCTTTCAGTTATACTTTTGTTATCCAGCTTTCTATTAAAGGTTGCTGATTGCTGACAACACTTCCCACTCTTTTGCTCCTGCAGTCTCTTTGGGTTTGCTCCTCAGATGGAACCATTCCTTGCCCATGAGGAAAGGAGTGTTACCGTGTTGCTGCTCCTCCTTCTCCTGTCAGTCCATTCCTCACCTGGACCCCTCATTCCATTATCTGCTGCCTTTAATGTTTACTCTCTGTTACTTGGACTTATTCATCAATTGGATTATGTTTATAACTGGATATTTCAGGGCATGCTTTAACTGGTCTCTGAAACTGTTCTGTGTCACCACATAAACAAGTGCATTGGTGCAGCAGCTCAGGTCCCGCAGCATAAATGAGGCTTGTACAAAAATATCAAAACCAGCGGAATCCAAGGAATGAGCAACATGAAAGAAACGTAAAATATCCAGCAACCAGAGAAGTATGAAACATGCAGATATAGCAAAGAGTAATGTCACAGATTTCCTTCTGCTCTCTATCTCTGGGTCATTCTCTATTTTTCTCTGACCCCTGAGTCCCTTACATACCGTAATGGCCTCAGAGATGTTTCCGACAGTCAGAACGTTAAGAAAGAGAATAAAAGTGAATGGGAGCATTGGTGTTAAAAATTGCTCAAAGTATTGAAAACTTGCCCACCGGTGGTTAATAAAGTAACTGGACCTGGTAGAACAGAACCATGGAACATTGTTGATGATCTTTCCAGGTTTAAATCCGAAATAGTTGGGAATATTTTTAAAAGAAAAGAAAATACAGATTGTTGCTAGAACCCTAATTGAAGTATTCTCTGTCCAATACTTAGTTTTCATCTGATGAAAACAAACGGTGACAAATCGATCAAAAGTGAAAGTAACGGTGAACCAGACAGAACAATCAATGGCCCAGCAGCTCAGTACATAGATAACACGACACACAGGAGTGATATCCAGGAAACACCGTGGATAATAATAAGATGGAAACCGGCGAAGTACGACTTGGAAAACAATGAACAGCATATCAGATGTTGCCATGGCCATCATATAATGAGTGGTGCTTCTAGAAAATCCACACTTGCCCCGAGCTAAGAT
The DNA here is from genome assembly GCF_020745735.1 of Hemiscyllium ocellatum. Lineage (NCBI taxonomy): Eukaryota > Metazoa > Chordata > Chondrichthyes > Orectolobiformes > Hemiscylliidae > Hemiscyllium > Hemiscyllium ocellatum. The sequence continues at coordinate 3,412,067 of NC_083442.1, read as the reverse complement.
TAGAATCACCACTAGACAAACTGTAAGAGAGACAGCAAGGAGAAAAGAGACTTGAAGTTACTGATCAAACATATCTGTGCCTGAGGTCAGAATGTAAGTAATAGATGTTAGAGAAAGATAATTGTTGGCCCATGTAAATATGAAGTTTAAAGAATCTGAATCATTTACACTTTGAAAATACATATAGATGGACATAAACAGCAGGTTAGTCTCATATTCAACATTTTATTGGAGTTGACAGATTGACTTATTCTGCTTTGTACATTGTTCAGGCTCGCTGGAGTTGTAAATTAGATGACAGCATCCGCAGTGGCCGCAGTGGCCTAATGGATAAGGCACTGGCCTCCTAAGCCAGGGATTGTGGGTTCAAGTCCCATCTGGGGTGTCTGCCTCTTCATGGTTTGTCCTTTCTCGAATTTGCTATGGGCGGCACGGTGGCACAGTGGTTAGCACTGCTGCCTCACAGCGCCTGAGACCCGGGTTCAATTCCCGACTCAGGCGACTGACTGTGTGGAGTTTGCACGTTCTCCCCGTGTCTGCGTGGGTTTCCTCCGGGTGCTCCGGTTTCCTCCCACAGTCCAAAGATGTGCGGGTCAGGTGAATTGGCCATGCTAAATTGCCAGTATTGTTAGGTAGGGGTAAATGTAGGGGTATGGGTGGGTTGCGCTTCGGCGGGTCGGTGTGGACTTGTTGGGCAGAAGGGCCTGTTTCCACACTGTAAGTCTAATCTAATCCACACAAACACTCCCGGGATCAGTAAAACAAAGAATGGGAGACTCCTAACACAGACGTGGATTTCAAAATTCCTGAATTCAGTTTTGGACTCTCCACAGTTGAGTTTACTCTTAAAATTCTGCACCCACACAACATGAATTACAGTACAAGACACTGGATTACTCAACTGTGTCTAGGAATGGATGGCATCCCAAATATGAACGAAGAAATGATAGAGCATTGAGCCCCTCACTCAGAACGTCCTGGCAAGCTGAACTAAGAAGTTATTCACCAGTGAATCCAACCACCATGTCCCAGCTTGGATACCCAATGCAATCGGTAGAACTTCAACATTTGGCACTGACTCCCCATTACCTGTCAAATACTGTATACTGCAGCCCCCACCCAAACCCTCACGTGAGTAATATCCCAACAATTAAGGAGTGTCGGGGGCAGAGTTGAGTATGGTAGCTATTATAAAAGACAAAATGCTAGAAAAGTCAAAAGGTGTAAAAATCGATAAGTCTCCTGGCTCTGAAGTTCTGAGGGAGGTGGCTGAGGAAAAAGCGGAGGCATTGGTTGTGATCTTTCAAAAGTCACCGGAGTCAAGAAAAGTCCCAAATGATTGGAAAATCATTGTTGTAACCTTCTTATTCAAGAAAGGATCAAGACAAAAGATGGAAAATTATAGGCCGATTAGCCTAATCTCGGTTGTAGGTGAAATTCTAGAATCCATCATTAAGGATGAGATTTCTAAATTCTTGGAAGTGCAGGGTCATCTTAGAACAAGTCAGCAAGGATTTAGTAAGGGGAGGGCATGCCTGACAAACCTCTAAGAATTCTTTGAAGAGGTAACAAGTAGGTTAGACCAGGGAAACCCAGTGGATGTTATCTATCTAGACTTCCAAAAGGCCATTGATTAGGTGTTTCACAGGGGGTTGCTGAGTAAGGTGAGGGCCCATGGTGTTTGAGGTGAGCTACTGGCATGGATTGGGGATTGGCTGTCTGATAGACGGCAGAGAGTTGGGATAAAAGGTTATTTTTCGGAATAGTGGTTAGTGACATATGGTGTCCCACAGTGTTCAGTGTTGGGGCCATAGCTGTTCACTTTATATATTAATGATCTGGATGAAGGGACTGGGGGCATTCTGGCGAAGTTCGCCGATGATACAAAGTTAGGTGGACAGGCAGGTAGTTCTGAGGAGGTGGGGAGGCTGCAGAAAGATTTAGACAGTTTAGGAGAGTAGTCCAGGAAATGGCTGATGGAATTCAACGTGAGCAAATGCAAAGTCTTGCACTTTGGAAAACATAATACAGGCACGGACTATTTTTTAAATGGTGAGAAAATTCATAAAGCCAAAGTACAAAGGGATCTGGGAGTGCTAGTCCAGGATTCACTAAAGGTTGACTTGCAGGTTGAGTCCATGGTTAAGAAAGCAAATGTAGTGTCATTTATCTCAAGAGGGTTGGAATATAAAAGTAGCGATGTGCTTCTGAGACTTTATAAAGCTTGGGTTAGGCCCCATTTAGAACACTGTGTCCAGTTTTGGGCCCCACACCTCTGGAAGGACATACTGGCACTGAAGCATGTCCAGTGGAGATTCACACGAATGATCCCTGGAATGGTAGGCCTAACATATGATGAATGGCTGAGGATCCTGCAATTGTATTCATTAGAGTTTAGAAAGTTGAAGGGAGATTTGATAGAAACTCACAAGATAATGCATGGCTTAGAAGGGGCGGGCGCTGGGAATTTGTTTCTGTCAGGCGGGGAAACTAGGACCCGTGGGCGCAGCCTTAGAATTAGAGGGGCTCCATTTAGAACAGAAATAATGTACTACTGCTTGGCATCTGAACCTATCACTTTGGATTCAGGCCAATGTGAAAGATGAGGAGAGATGATGGCCTCAATGTCTTATCACTAGATTATTAATTCAGAGACCGATGTTCGATGTCCACCATGGCAGATGGTGGAACTTCAATTCAATCTAAATCAAGACTTCTACTGTCTGATGGTGACAATGAACGGTTGTCAGTTGTTAGAAAACAAAACATCTCACTCACTAATATCCTTTAGGGAGTATAATCTGTCATCCTTTCCTAGTCTTGGTGTACATGTGACTCCAGATCTATAATAGTCTGGTTTATTCTGGGCGATAAAGGAAGGGTGATAAGTGTTGGCCTAACCAGCGACACCCATAACCTTTCAATTAATAAAAGCAAATGGAGATCCCTGCGCACAGATAACTCACTGCTACTGAAGAATGCTCCCTTTTTAGACCACTCCCTGGCATTTGAATATACCCATACCGAGTCGTTTGTCTCAACTATGAAATTCCCAAAATTGATCCAGTTTGAAGATAAAGGATCCTCAAACTCACTCAATGTAGTTACCTGGAATCAGGAGCACCAATACATTGGCCAGGACTCAGCATAGACAACCGAGGCAATGGGTTTTGTCTCCTCGCTTTGAGACCATCCAGAGTTGGGAAACTCATTGGACTTGACAAATTAAGCTATGACATGGATTATCCACTGGGATAGTTGATGCCCTGAATTCAGTGGAAACTCAGCACCAAGCATCCAGTCTTTCACCTTGGACATTTGTCCCACTCTCTGCCGTACAGGACGTTCCCTTGGAGACTAACCAGCCCTCGGGTTCAGAGATCTCCCCTTGCAGATGTGGAAATGGTGATTACTTTAAAATGTACACACGGAGTGTAAGCTTTAACTGTCAGGCACGTGATGGTGTCTCTGTGCATCTGAGGCTCCTGTTCTTCCAGGTGCTGGAGGTCATGGGTGTGTGAGGTGCTGGTAAAAAGAGCCCTGCCCTGTCCCTGGGTTGTATCTTGTAGGTGGTATTTGTTGCTGGCCGTGGTGTCATTGGTGAAGAGTGTGTGTGCTGAATGGTCAGTGGGGAAATTATGACAATTATGACATCCTGGACAATGTGGAGCTTTGGGAATGTTGCACTCAGTGTTGCATGTGAGCTGCACTCAGCCAGATACTTGGAGAGAATTCAATCCCACTCCTGAGCGATGCTTTCTGGATGGTGGGGATGGATTGGAGAGGCAGGCAGGGAGGTTATTGTCACAGTAAGTAGAGTGTCTGACATCCTCCTGTGGCCACAGCACCTGTACGGCTGGAACAGGTAATTTCCTCGTCAATGATTGGTCCGGGTTGTGGATAATAATGCATTCAGTGATGGCAATGTCATAAAACCCCATTGGGAGATTGGTAGATTCTCACGTTTTGAGATGGTTATTTCCTGGTGCTTGTGGTATATGAATGTTACTTGTCAATTATCAGCCCATGCCTGATGTTATCACACTCTGTATGGACACAGACCTCCCTGTTATCTCAAGAGTAGTAAATGGTGCTGAACATTGTGTATTCACAGGCAAACCTCACTAATTTTGAAATAATGACGGAGGGACCAGCATTGATGAGGCGCCTGCAGATTTTAGGACCAAGGTACAACTGTGAAGAATTCCTGCAGAGGTGTACAACGGCTGAGATGACTGACCTCCCACAGCCAGAACCATCTTCACCTGTCCTCAGGATGAAACAAAAGGGTCATCATCTCATTGACTCCAGTTTTTCAAGAGCTTCTTATTGTGAACATGTGTTGTTAATAAATATGTTTAAGAGATTAACATTTCTTTTCACCATTAAAATATATCTGTGTAAACAGTTGCAGCTGATTGAGGAACATATATTCAGTCCTTCTGCCAATGCAAGTTATCCGATCCTGAGTTTGGCGTAATATAGAGTTAACGTATTGACACACACACACAATACAGTTGGACAGTGCAAGATATTCCCAGTAAAACTTGCAGTTGAGTTCATGAGAATTCTGCTGTGAGTGCTGAACACTTACGACAATACTGCATTTACAGTGAGCTGGGAAAAGCAAGAATTCTGGCCGAGAAAATATCATTCCAGCAGTAACCCCCACTCAGTCCAATTTGACAATGACACATCCTCCCAGCAACATGAGGCCACAGCAATCAGAGGTTCCAAGCCTGAGCTTCGTCATCCCCATTCAGTCCAATTCCATGGTCAGTCATACCTTCACTGAGAGGGATTCCTGGAGATCTGGATCATTAATACACAACATTCTCGGAATGCCATAGTGAGTAACTGATCTCCTGACTTCCCCAAAGCCTGTCCACTACCTACAAGACACAAATCAGGAGTGTAATGGAATATTGTCTAGTTGCCTGGATGGGTGCAGCCCCAACAACTCTGAAGAAACTTGACACCATCCAGGACAATTCAGGCCATAGGATTGGCATTGCGTCTACAAGCATCCTCTCCCTCCACCACCGACGCTCAGTAGCTGCAGTGTGCAACATCTACAAGATGCACTGCAGAAATTCACCAAAGATCCTCAGACAGAAACCTTCCAAACTCACGACCAGTTCCATCTCGAAAGACAAAGGCATCATATATATGGGAACTCTAAAAGCTTCAGGTCCACTCCAAACCACTCACCATTCTGACGGAGAAATATATCACCATTCCCTCACTGTTGCTGGGTCAAAATCCTAGAATTCCCTCCCTAATGGCAATGTGGGTCATCCCATAGGTGGTGGCCTGCAGTGGTTCAAGAAGGCAGCTCACCACCATCTTCTCAAGGGCAACTACGGATGGACAATAAATTCTGACCAGCCAGTGATGCCCACATCCTACACTAATGAACAAATAGAATCATAGTCATAGATTCCTACAGCACGAAGACAGGCCCTTTGGCCCAAACTGGTCCAATTTCTGATCACCTTCCTCACTGTCCAAGATACCACCTATTTTAAGGTCATCAGCAAACTCACTGATAAAGAACATAATTCCATTAAATCACTGGATAATGCAACGTGCCCCCGCAGTATAGACAAAAGATTTTCTTTTCTCAGGAGAGGAATTACACCACAGCATTAGTTTGGAAATGTTAACTGTGCACATTGACATCACACGAGGAACTTGTACTGCCCTCATCCAGTGCCCAATGAATCTGTCATAAGCAGCATTGGATTAGTGTTCACACAGCACCCCACACCAATGAGTAGGATCCTCTAGAGTAGTGAACACTGAACTCCAAGATGAGAATGAAATATTTCAACAGAGCCCATTACAGAAAGCTGGTGCCCGACTCAGTCTCCTGCATTGTACTAACCTTTGGGCACAATGGCAGTAACACATGCTCAGTGAACCTTACACAATCCTATTAAAGTCTGCACGACCGTACTGTACATCTTTTTACACATGGCCCAACTCACACGTCCTTTTGTCAATCAAATAATTCAACAACACATTGGAACACTGTACACAGTGATCACAGTCTCCCAGTGATCTGTCCTCACAAATATCACACCCCTATATGTCCATTTACAGACAACACACAGGATAGTCAAAGCCATCTGTGCTGACCCTTGCTTATCACTCCATAAGTGACCTGCCCAACCCACCTCTTGCCCACATTGTCCCTGTGCTCCCATCCGGACCCATCTGTCTGTGCAAGATCCACTAACAAAATCCCTTCACATCAGGGAATGGGAAACACCAGGTGGCACTGAGAGATGGGTTGTTACAAAACCCCTCTGACCGATAGCAGGGTTTGAACTACCACAGAGAGAGACAGAGACAGAGAGAGAGAGAGTTATCTTGATAAACACTTTCTTGGCCAGCGAGGGTCAGTACTCAGTCAAACTCCATCATTGTGGCCTCAGTGCAAACCCATTCTGCACAGTATGGAGGGAGAGACAATGCTGCACATTACTGAGGAGCCCCTTATTTGACAAACTATTCACTCAAAACTCAGTCAGTGAGTATATTATTGTCTGGCATTGGGATTTTCTTTGCTACATGGAAATAAAATAATTACCATTAATAACATTGAAATAAGTCTGATTTAATGCAATAAATATGATTTAATACAACTTACATTGTCCCAAGACTTACCAGGGATACCAACACAGGCAAGGATGGTGGAGTATACTTTTTTGACCATTTGCCTTGGAAGATGCATTTTGTTGCTTGTGGAACAACCTTTCCTTTCCTGGTGCTGGGAATCTGTCAGAATTGGAGAATTCGCTGGGTATTGGAGCTGACACAGTTCCACAGTCTTTATTTTATGTTGTGTGTTCCCATCGTGCAGTGACCAGGACTGTACACAATACTCAGACTGTGACCGAAACAAAGCACCAGGAAACTGTGACCACATCTTCATTTTGAACAGATTACGACAACATGTTTATTTTAATGATGTGATACCCGTGAGATTTAGGTCTCTCCTGAATACCCCAAAGAATGGATTAATCTGATCCCATTGTGTCTTAAATATTAATTGAAAATTATCTTCAAACAATAAGATTTGTATTATTTCACACACTATCAGTTCCAACAAGATCTAAATAATTTTTGATTTTTTTTCCCCCACTGATGCCCTTCATTTTGCTGAGGCGACTCAATCATTCAGTACCTCATGTTGTAAAGCTCCTTGCGATCTCTTCTACTGCCCACTGTTACACCACTGCTTTCCTTGTTCATTCAGTTATCCAACTCAGTTGTGAAATGTGACCCGTGATCTAATACAAAAACTGAAGCTGATGCTGATCAAAGCAACCGATAGAAATTACAAGAGGTAATATCTTTTTCAAAACAAATACAAAAAATCCGAAGCCAATTCAGATCCTTCCCTTCAGAATCTCGAATGAGAGAATCACATCGAACAGTCGAGGGCCTTTAGCCCATTGTATTTCTTCTGCCCATATTACACTAAATTCCCATTACTTCCACTTTCCATCACTTGGATCATAGCCTTGAACGTTATGACAGTTCAACTGTTATCCAAGTATGTTTTCAATGTTGTGAAGTTTCCCATCTGAACCACCTTCGCATGCAGTGCAATGCAGGCCCCTACCATCCTCTGGGTGGGAAGATCTTTCCTCATGTCCCCTCGAAACCTCCTGTCTTCCAGCTTAAAATGATGCCACCTTATTATCTGCCCTTGAACAAGGGGAGCATCTGTTTTCTATTCACCCTGCCCACACCCCTCAGTCCGATACACCCCAATCACTGCTCTAAAGAAAGCAGCCTGAGCTTATCCAGCCTCTCTCTTCACAGCGACATTGCTACAGCTCAAGCAACATTCTGCTGAATCTCCTTTGCCCTCCCTCCATTACAATCACATCCTTCCCATCGTGCAGTGACCAGGACTGTACACAATACTCAGACTGTGACCGAAACAAAGCACCACCTCCCTGCTCTTATAATCGATGTCTTGATTGGGAAGGGCATGTGTCCCGTCTGCCTTCTTTACCCTATTAACCTGTCCTGCTGCCTTCAGGGATCTGTTAACAATCACCTCAAAATCTTTCTGTTCTTCTAAGTGTCCTTGTGTTCTGCCATTTATTGAGTGTTGCCTTGTCTTGTGACTTCTGCCAAAGTGTATCACCTCAGATTAATCAGGGTTAAATTTCATCTGCCACTGATTTGCCCATCTGACCAATCTGTATAGATCGATCTATAACCGATGACTATTTCTCTCACTGCCAACTACTCGGTCAACATTTGCGTAATATGTAAACGTATGTATCATCACCAACCTCCCCTTGTGTGCCTACCCCCACACCACCATGCCTACCCTGCATGCTCCCAGTGATTCCACCCCCTCCACACACAAACATACACCTTTATCAATGTCATTTGTGATTATCACAAAGAATGAATCACCCAGCACTGAGAGCTGTGGAACACCATTGGACACCAACTTCCAATTACCCAAACAGCATTCTATCAACACCCTCTGATTTCACTGACTGAACCAATTTTAGAGCCAAGTTGCCAGGTTACGCCGGATGCCACATGTTTTTACCTTCGTTATCTCCCATGTGGGTCCTGGTCAAAGGCTTTCCTGAACTCCATACAACCTACAGCAATTGGCCTACTCTCATCTCCACACCTGGTCAGCCGTGTGACCGAGCAGTGACCCTGCAGAGCCGTGTGACCCAGCAGTGACTCTGGACAGCTGTGTGACCCCACAGTGACCTGCACATCCGTGTGACCCAGCAGTGACCCTGCATCACTATGTGACCTAGCAGTGACCCTGCACAGCTGAGTGACTCAGCAGTGACCCTGCACAGTGGTGTGACCCTGCACAGTGGTGTGACCCAGCACTGACCCTGCACAGCCATGTGACCCTGCAGTGACCCTGCACAGCCGTGTAACCCAGCAGTGACCCTGCACAGCTGTGTGACCCAGCAGTGACCCTGCATCACTGTCTGACCCAGCAGTGACCCTGCACAGCTGTGTGACCCTACAGTGACCCTGCACCGCCGTGTAACCCAACAGTGACCCTGCATCACTGTCTGACCCAGCAGTGACCCTGCACAGCCATGTGACCCAGCACTGACCCTGCATCACTGTCTGACCCAGCACTGACCCTGTACAACCGTGTGACCCTACAGTGACCCTGCACAGCCGTGTAACCCAGAAGTGACCCTGCATCACTGTCTGACCCAGCAGCGACCCTTCACAGCCGTGTGACCATGTAGTGACCCTGTACAGCCATGTGACCCAGCAGTGGCCCTGCACAGCCGTGTGACCCAGCAGTGACCCTGCATAGCCGTGTGACCCAGCAGTGACCCTGCATAGCTGTGTGATCCTGCATAGCTGTGTGATCCTGCATCATTCTGACCCTGCAGAAAGCCTGCACAGCCGTGTGACCCAGCAGTGACCCGGCACAGCCATTTGACCCCGCACAGCCATGTGACAACACAGTGACCGTGCACAGCCATGTGACCTAGCAGTGACCCTGCATCAAAGTGTGACCCAGCAGTGACCCTGAACAGCTGTGTGGTCCAGCAGTGACCCTGTACAGCTCTGTGGTCCAGCAGTAGCCCTGTACAGCTGTGTGACCCAGCACTGACCCTGTACAGCTGTGTGACCACGCAGTGACCCTGTACAGCTGTGTGGGACAGCAGTGACCCTGCACAATCGCATGACCAGCAGTGACCCTGTACAGCCGTGTGATCCTGCAGCCGTGTGACCCAGTAGTGACCCTGTATCACTGTCTGACCCTGCAGTGACCCAGCACAGCCGTGTGAACCAGCAATGACCCTGCACAGCCATGTGACCCTGGACAGCCATGTGACCCCACAGTGACCCAGCACAGCCGTGTGATTCAGCAGTGACCCTGCACAGCTGTGTGACTCTGCAGTGACCCTGCACAGTTATGTGACCCAGCCGTGACCCTGCACAGCCATGTGACCCTGCACAACCGTGTGTCCCAGCGTTGACCCTGCACAGCTGTGTGACCCAGCAGTGATCCTGCACAGCCGTGTGAACCAGCAGTTACCCTGTACAGCCGTGTGACCCTGCAGTGACCCTGCACAGCTATCTGACCCAGCAGTGACCCTGCACAACCGTGTGACCATGCAGTGACCCTGTACAGCCGTGTGACCCAGCAGTGATCCTGTACGGCCGTGTGACCCAGCACTGACCCTGCAGAGCCGTGTGAACCAGCAGTGACCCTGCACAGCCGTGTGACCCAGCAGTGACCCTGCACAGCCGCGTGACTCAGCAGTGACCCTGCATCACTGTCTGACCCTACATAGCCGAGTGACCCAGCAGTGACCCTGCACAGCCATATGACTCAGCAGTGACCCTGCATCACTCTCTGACCCTGCACAACCGTGTGACCCAACAGTGACCCTGCACAGCCATGTGACTCAGCAGTGACGCTGCATCACTCTCTGACCCTGCAGTGACCCTGCACAACCGTGTAACCCAGCAGTGATCCTGCACAGCTGCGTAACCCAGCAGTGACCCTGCACTGCCGTGTGACCCTGAAGTGACCCTGCACAGCTGTCTGACCCAGCAGTGACCCTGCTTAGCACTGTGACCCAGCAATGACCCTGCACAGCCCTATGACCCAGCAGTGACCCTGCACAGCCGTGTGACCCTGTAATGACCCTGCACCGCTCTCTGACCCAGCAATGACCCTCCCAGCTGAAAGCCTGTGCTGTTTGGTTTCAGGCTCTGAACATGGAGTTCAGTCTCAGAAAAACAGTGAAACTCACAGCTGTGGGGAAAACTCACAGCAGGGTAACTACTCATTTTGATTTTTAAAAAATTCCTTCCTTACACTTCTGTTTAAATCTACAATAATGAATTGAATGGGGCTTTTGTGCATATGCTTTATTGAGATCTCTCTGGATTACATTTTTAAAAAATATAAATCACAGATACCAAGTTATCCGAGGGCAGTGTTTTTCGAGCAGTAAGACTGTGCTATTTTCTCAGTATGTGGAATATTAAAGTGCAGTGATGGCCTTTGGGAGAGGGATGTCCTCTTCCTGTCGGATGTGGGAGATTAGGGATAGTTTCCATGATACTGGGAATGATGTTTCTACAAAGTATGTCTTGTTGCAAATCCTATCAGATTGCCTCCCTTTGTAGGTTGGAGCGACCGTTAGAGGCAATGAGGTATTTACAGGAGGTACGGGGTGTGATGGATGGCAGTTACAGGGAGGGAGATAACCCAAAGATGCAGTCAGCTAGATGGGGGACCTCCAGGAAAGGTAGGAGAGGGAGGCAGGTCATACAGGGCCCTCCTGTAGAAATCGCAACCTCAAACAAGTATCCTGGTTTATACTGTACACAAACATCAGAGAGAGAGAAAGATTTTGTGCGAATGCAAGAGGGAGTGTGTGCAACTGCAAGGGAGAGAGAGAGAGAAAGTGTGTGCAAACACAAGATCGAGAGTTTATGTCAACGGGAGAGAGAGAGAGAAAGTTGACGCGAATGTAAGAGAGTGTGTGAAGGCGAGAGGAAGTGTGTGTGCGAGAGAGAGAGTGTGCACGCGTGCAAGGGGAAGTGTGTACATCGAGACATTCTGTGCGTGTGCAAAAGAGAGTGCACATATGAAAACAAGAGTGTGCATATGTGAGAGTGTATATGCATATGTCAGAAAGGTTGTGTGGGTGCACACAAGGGAGTGTGTCTTCGAGAAAGTGCGCTAGAGAGAGCATGCGAGAGAATGTGTGCAAAAGAGAGCATGTGAAAAAGAGAGAGAGTGTGTGCACTTGCATTAGAGAAAGAGACTGCGTGCAGGTGAAAGAGTGTGCATGAACAAGAGCATGTTCAATAGAGTGTGCACATGTGAGAGAAAGAGCATGTGTGCATGCAAGAGACTGTGCATGTGAGAGAAAGCAAGCGTGTCTTTGTAAAAGAGTATCCCTGTGCGAGAGAGACAGAGAGCACACATGCACAAGGGAGAGAGAGTGTCTGTGTGCATGAGAGAGAATGAGCGTGTGCGATGCAAGAGAGATAGTGTGTGTGTGAGAGAGATAGTGTATGCAAAAGGGAGTAGGTGCATGAGAGAGAGATTGCATGTGAGAGAGAGGAATTGTGTGCATGTGAGACAGAACGTACGCCTGAAAGAGATAGAGTGCATATGTAAGACAGAATGTGCGCACATGGAAAAGAGAATGTGTGCGTGTTTGTGTGCATGTGAGAGATAGAGTGTGTGTGCAAGAGAGAATGTGTGCATGTGCAAAAGATAAATATGTCCATGTGCGAGACAGAATGTGCGTGCTAGAAAGAGAGTATGTGCATGTGAGAGAATGTGTGTACATGTGAGAGGAAGAGTGTGTGTATGCACATTGTATGTCAGTGTACCACTGAGAGGGAATCTGCGTACAAGACAGAGAGTGCATGCGAGAAAAAGAGTGCATCCTTGTAAGATAGAGTGTCTCTGTACAAGAGAGACAGAGTGCATGTGTGCATGAGAGAGAGTGAGCTTTTGCGCATGCAAGAGAAATAGCATGTGTGAGAGAGAGATAGTGTGTGCAAAAGTGAGTGGGTGCATGAGAGAGAAAGAGATTGCATGCAAGAGAGAGCAAGTGTGTGCATGTGTGAAAGAACGTGTGTATGTGAGACAGTGTGCGCATGCGAGAGATAAAGTGCATGTGCAACAGAGAACATGTGCAGACAGATAAGAGCGAGAATGTGTATGAGAGTAATTGTGTGCACGTGACAGACAGAGAGCATGTGCAAGAGAGAACGTGTACATGTACAAAAGAGAAATGTGTACATATGTGAGACAGAATTTGCATGCAAGAAAGAGAGTATTTGCGCGTGAGAGAGAGAGTTTGCTTGTTCAAGAGAGTGTGTGTACGTGTGAGCGGAAGAGTGTGTCTATGCACACTGTATGTCAGTGTACCTTCCATAGAGGGTGTGTCTGCGAGGGAGAGTGTGCCTGCAAGAGAGAGTGTGCGTGCAAGAGAGAGTGTAAACGAATTTGAGAGTGTGTGCAAATGCAAGAGAGAGAGTTCACATCAACATGAGAGAGAGTTTATGCAAATATGAGAGTATGCATGAATCCAATGCAAGAAGGAGAGAGTGCGCGAACGTGAGAGGAAGTGTTTGCGTGTATGCGAGAGAGAGAGTATGCATAGGTGCAAGACAGAGTGTTTACATGTATGAGACATTAGGCACATGTGCAAGAGAGTTTGTGCAAGAGAGAATGAGAGAGTGCATGCGACAGAGAGAGAATGTGTACCTGCATGAGAGAAAGAGACTGCGTGCGAGTGACAGAGAAAGAGAGTGTGTGCAAACAAGTGAGACTGTGTGCGCGAGAGTGTGTGTTCGAGAGAGTGTGCATCTTTGTAAGAGAGTGTCTCTGTACAAGAGTGACAGAGTGCATGTGTGCACAAGAGAAAGATTGTATGTGTGTGCATGAGAGAGAGTGAGTGTGTGCACATGCAAGAGAGATAGAGTGTGAGTGTGAGTGAGACAGTGTGTGCAACAGAGAGTGGGTGCAAGAGAGAGAGATTTCATGTGAGAAAGAGGGAGTATGTGCATGCGTGAAAGAATGTGTGCGAGAGATAGAATGTGTGTGCAAGAGAGAACGTGTGCGTGTGCCTGCGAGATGAGTGTGCCTGCGAGAGTGTATGTGCATGTGAGAGGAAGATTGTGTGTATGCACATTGTATGTTAGTGTACCTCCAAGAAAGGGGGTGCCTGCGAAGGAGAGAATGCCTGTGAGAGAGAGTGCGCGTATGCGAGATAATGTGCATGCAAGAGAGAGAGTGCATGAGACAGTGTAAGCGAATGTGAGAAAGAGTATGTGCAAATGCAAGAGAAGGAGAAAATGTGCGCGAACGCAAGAGGGAGAGTTTACGTCAACATGAGTGGGAGAGTTTACACAAATGTGAGAGAACAAATACAAGAGAGAGACAGTGTGTGCACAGGCGCAAGGTGAAGCGAGTGTTTGCAATGTGTGAGAGATTAGGTGCGTGTGCGAAAGAGTGTGTGCGAGGGAGACCATGCAGAGAGAGAGTGTGTGCCTGCATGAGAGAAAGAGATTGTGCACAGGTGACAGAGAGAGTGTGCGCGAGCGAGAGTGCGCATGTGAAAGAGTGCATCCTTGTAACAGAGTGTCTCTGTACAGGAGAAACAGAGTACATGTGTGCACAAGAGAAAGATTGTGTGTGCATGAGAGAGAGTGAGTGTGTGCGCATGCAGGAGAGATAGCGGATGCAAAAGACAGTGGGTGTAAGAGAGAGATATTGCATGTGGAAAAGGTTGCAGTGATATCATGTGATGGAAAGGCTTAGAAAGGTGCACAGATGGGGAGGTTGGTAAGGGTTTGAGGATATTAAAGAGACAGGGTGGGTTGTAGGTCCTGGAAAAGTTGACAGAGATAAAGATTAGGTAGTGTTTTGGGGATAATGACCATCATTCTGTATATTTTGAAGTCATAATGGAAAGAGCTAAAGATCACGTAGAGGTTGTGTGTCTAAATTTGGGAAGGCCACTTATAATTTCATTATTATAATCACTGATCATTACAACTAGCATTAGAAAGGATGTGAAAAACATAGACTCGAGGATCTATTTGCAGTCGAGCCTACAATTGGAAAGTGGGAGTATTTTCAAATGATACAGTGAGAGTTCAGAGCCAGCGTGTACCACGAACAGTCAATGACTAACACAGCAAGTCCAGCGAATACTGATCAAGTGTTATCGTGAGTTTGGTAAAGAAAATACAGTATAATAAAACCAGGTGAATCCCTTCACCACTATAGAAAGTTCAAGGGGGTCATTAAAAATGAGTAGCACAAATTGACCATAAAACCTCCTTGGCAGACACTACTAAGGAAAAGCTACAAGTTATTTGATGACTATAGACAGAGTAAGTAAGGGAATTCCCAGCAAAAGCGTGCATCACTTCGAAACCAAAGGGACAATCTGTGCAGGGAGCCAGAGGAAATAGTGAGGTCTTCAATGAATACTTCCCATCTGTTTTCACACAGGAGAAAGACATTGTAGCCGGGGATTTCAGTTGGAATGGTGAGGTTCGAGAAGATGTGAAGATTAATGAGGAGGAGATATGAAATTTTTTCATAGGCATAAAGGTGGAGAAATCCCGAGTGCCCAGTGAAATGTATCCCAGGCTGCTATGGGAGGAATGTGAGAAGATTGCTGGGTCCCTGGTGGTTATATTAATACTTTGCTGGCCACAGGTACATTGGGAAAATATTGGGAACAATTCTGATGGACAGGATGAATCAACATTGAAAAGGGAGGAATGGATTCAGAACAGATTCGGAAAAAGAAGATCCTGTCTGATGAATTCAGTTGAGTTTCTTGAAATGGTGTCTAAAAATATTTATGAGCACAGTGGAGATGACGTGGTTATCAGGGAGCTCATTAAGGTCTTTCACGAGATCCCAGTAAATATGTAAATGGCCCAACTGGAGAATGGAGCTAAACCTCACCTCCCCTTGGGAAACAAGTTAGGGAACGGGACTGAGGTGTTAGTGAGGGAGCACTTCAGCAAAGTGACCACAATTGTATTAGTTTGAAAATAGCTTTGGTGAAAGTAAGGCCTGGTCCAAAAGTTAAAGTTATAAAATGGCGCAAGACAAATATTAATAGTAGTTGACATGAACCTTTTAAAATTTGATTAGAGAGGCTATTTGCGGGGAAAGGAAATTCTGGCAAATGGGAATATTTTAAATGTGAGTTAAAAGGAGTGTTCAGCACCAGCCTGTTCGTGATAGTGTGCAGGTCAATGCTGACAGTATTCGGTGCTGGCTGTCTCTTGAGACTCTAGTCAAGGAAAAGGGGGTACATGTCATATATAGCCAGCTGGATCAAGGGGATCCCTGAGGATCACGCGGGCTGTAGGAATACATTTTGGATGGAAATCAGGAATGCAAAAAGGGGACATAAGATAGCTTTGGCAGATAAAGTTAAGGATAATCCAAAGAGATTCTACAATTGTATTAAAAGCAAAAGAATAGCTATGGACAAAACCGGTATCATTAATGATCGGTGAAGGCAATAATGTGTGAAACTACAAGATCCTAAACAAGCATTTCACTTTGGAGCTTCCTATAGATAAGGCCTGGATCTCAGGCAACTGAACAGTGTTTGGCCTGACCACTATTGGAATGCTGTGTGCAATTCTGGTCTCAATGTCATCGGAAGGATGTTATGGAATTGAAATGGTTCAGATGAAATGGACAAGGATGTTGCCAGTATTGGAGGCTTTGAGCTGCAGGGAAATACAGAATAGAATGTGATTATTTTCACTTTAACGTGGGACGCTGAGAAGTTACCTTATAAAGTTTTTTTTTAATAGCATGATAAGCATGGATGGGGTCATGAGATAAGGAGTATCTCCACTCTGGAGGTTGGGGGAGGGGGGCCGGTCCAAACCTACAGGATATAACTTCAAGGTGCGAGGGAAATATTTAGAATGGACCTAAGGGACAGCTGTTTCCTGCAGAGTATGGTGCCTGCATAGAATAAGCTGCCAGAGGAAATGGTGGAGTCGAATAGAAATATATTTAGCAGGCATCTGGATGGCTATCTAAATAGAAAGAGTTTAGAGGGATATTAGCAAAGTTCTGGCAAATGGGATGAGAAACATCTTTAAGATTGGACCAAAGGGTGAGTTTCTGCGCAGTATATCTCTACGATTCCATGTCCTGAAATGAGTCCACATTATAGAAGAGGCGGTGTTGGAAGTTTTAAAACATAAATGTAGGTAAATCCCCACGACCTGATCAAGTGTATCACAGAACACGTGAGAAGCTGGGGAAGAAATTGTAGCGTCCTGAGCAGTGATATTTGTCCCACTGATATCCACGTGTGATGGGCTGGAAGACTGGAGGGTGGCAGTGTGGGCAGTGACGGAGGTTTTCTGAGATCACAAAGGGAACTTGATGAATGGCTGAAAAACTGCAGATGGAGTTCAATTTGGGTAAATGCGAGGTAATGCATTTATTTTACAACAAACAAGGGTCGAGCTTTCACAATGAATGATGTGTTTTCGGTAGTATTGTAGAACAGAGGGATCTTGTGTTTCAGGTACATAGTTCTTTGAAGTTTGGAACAAGGAGTGACAGGATGATTATAAAAAGTACTTGGCACACTTGCCTTCATTGCTCAGTCCTTCGAGTACAGGAGTTGGGATGTCGTGTGGAGATTGCAAAGGACATTGCTGATGCCTCTTCTGGAATACTGCGCCCAGTTATGCTCTCCCAGTTATATGAAGGATAGTATTAAGCTGGAGAGGGTTCAGGTTACATTGAGCAGGCTGTAAAACCATGCAGGCCACAAGGAAGGTGAATAGCCAAGGGTAGGTGAGTTCAAAACTAGAGAGTATAAACAGGAGGTGCCAGAGCAATGATTTAAAGAGGGAGCTGAGGGGCAACATTATCCACAGTAGATGGTGCATAGACAGAACAGAGTGCCGGAGGAAATGGTAGAAACAAGTGCAATTATAACATTGGATAGACATTTGGGCAGGTGCATAGAGAGGAAAATGTATGAAGAGACATGGTTCAAATGCAGGGAAATGCGACTCGTTCAATTTCTGAAAACTGGGCAGCATAGACAGGTTGGGCTGAAGGGCCTGATTCCATGCTGCCTGACTCTATGTCTCCAGTTATTGGAGGAGGAGACAATCGAGACAAGCCATGTTCTTGACATTGAAGCAACTTACAGAGATGAGGATGGTAGTCTGGAATGCAGTACGTTTCAATTATGGGAGGGACTGTAGACAGGGGAGGAAACGACAAAGCTAAGAACTGTAATAGGAGTTAAAAGTTATTGAAGACACTGGTCCACAAGACATGCCAACAGTGTTGGGGGCGGGAAGTACAGAACAGAAAGATCACAGGCAGCTTTCCCACCCTCAAGTGTGAAGCCTGCTTTCCCCTCTGTTGTTCTGATGCTCACTAAGTCAGCATACGCCTCGATTGAAAATTGTGACACTCCCGATGCTGTCTCAGTACAACAAAACTTACAGTAGGGGCGCTGATTGAGCCTGGGGCGTGTCTGTAATGTGCTCCCCTTCCAGCACTGTATGTATGTCATGTCTTGTTAGCCGATATTTGGAGCCGTCTCATTGCTCTGTGCTCTGAGCACAGAGTGATCTTGCCTCACTGCAGGCTTTATTGAAGGTTCCAGACCTCCCTTCCCTTTGTCTCTCTGGCTGACCAATCATTTTCAATATGGTTATGGACGAGACACCCAGCAATTGAAAAGTGTATTGAGTCAGGAACATCCAAATTCCTACAGGAGACAGAGAAGTAGACAGACTCTGAAATTAGGGTGATGGAAACAAATGCAGAATGGTAATAATTGCCATACTTTCCTGGAAAATCCCAGCCTACTCCTTGGCCTGTGCTGCTACGTCTCTCTGGAGTGGGGAATTCTGTTACCTCACGATCTGGAGTCAGTTCAAGTGAATGAGAGACACCGACAAAGGCAGCAATTAGACCCTGACAGTGAGGGATATCACATGGAGATGAACTGAGTGATATCAGCAGAGTGCAGAAAGGTATCAGGATCAAACCATTGTGTAGAAAGAAGGGGTTTTGATTCATGGTGCTGCTGTTCGCAGTGCTCAGGAATGGGGGGAAACGTGTGAAAAGGCAAAGTGATGATCCGGTGCCATTATCACTGTGCTATTTATCCAGAAACTCGGAAATGTTCAAAGCCCACAATTGTAAATTGGTGAACGCTTGAGAGCTGTGGGGACTGGAGAAGGTGGACAGATGGGGAGGTTGGTAAGGACTGAAGAATGTCAGAGACTGGGTGGGCTGCAGGTTCTGGACAAGATGAAAAAGATAAGGATGTATGGAGCGTTTTTGAGCACAGAGACTATAACTGTTAGCTTCAAAGACATGATGGAATGAGATAAGGATAATGCAGAAGCGAAGTATCTAAACTTGGGTAGGCTATTTATCCTCAAATTCTCACCGTCACTCGACGTTATCATTATCATTAGACTGGCAAGCCTAGATTGCAACACTTGTTGGAGTCTCTGTTTGGAACACGGGAGATGTTTAATGTGATGCAGTGAGAATTCAGAGCCAATGTGCGTTGCGAGGATTGAATGACTAAGGCAGCACATCTATAAAATGATGATCAAGCGATATTCCTTGTTTGATAAAGAAAATACAGTGCAATTAAAACAGCCGAAGAGCTTCAAAAGTATAGAGAATGCGGTGGGGGTGCGGGTGCTTAAAAATGTACAGGCAAACAAAGATCACAAAATATCCTTTGCAGATAATGTTAAGGAAAAGCCACAAGGTATTTAATAAGTAAAGTTAGAGTAAGAGGATTCCCTGCTAAACACTGGAGCCTATCAGAACCAAAGGGACAATTGGTGCATGGAGCCAGAGGAAGAAGGTGAGGTCTTCAATGAATACTTCACTTCTGTATTCACACAGCAGAAAGGCATAGTACCCAGGGATTTCAGTTGGGATGGTGAACTTCTGGAACATATTAAGATCAATGAGGAGGAGCATTAAATGCTTTCACAGGAAAAAACGTGGAGAAATCCCCTGTGCCCAATGCAATATATCCCAGGCTGCTATGGGATGTAAAGGAGCAGATTGCTGGGGCCCTGGCGCATACATTTAATACTTTGCTGGCCACAGCTGAAGTGCTGAATGACCGGACGATCGCTAATGTGGTTCCTTTGTTGAAGAAGGGCGAGATAGACCAGGTAATTACAGAGCAGATAGGCTGATAGCAAGGAGAGGGGAATTATTGGAAACAATTCTGAGCGACACGATGAATCAATATTCAAAAGGACAGGAATACATGAGGAATTGTCTGTATGGATTTGGCAGACGACTGTCCTCTGATATTGATGAGGGCAGTGCAGAGGATGTGGTTTTCATGGAGTTCATTAACGCCTTTGACAAGGTCCCACATGGGAGGCTGGCCCAAAAGGGAAGAGCCCATGGCCCCCAATGCAAATTGGTAAATTGGATCCACAATTGGTGGATGGTTGTTTTCATGATTGGAAGCCTTTGTCCAGCGGGTGTACGACAGAGATCTGTTCAGGAACCATTGCTAATTATTATGTACATTAATATCTCGGATGTGAAAGCAGAAGGAATAATCAGGAGGTTTGCAGATGACATGAAAGGTGAGGGTGTTTTTCACAGTGAGGGGGATAGTCTCAGGCTGCAGTCTGATATCGATCACATAATAATCTGAGCAGAGTAATGGCAGATGGCGTTTACTTCTGATCACTGTGAGATAATGCACTGTGGGAAGTCTAATAAGCGAACGATATCCATCATGAATTGTCGGTCCTCCTGGAGTACTGAGGAACACAGTGACTTTCGTTGACAAGTCACTTGAAGTCTGGAGGTGAAGGCAGAGGTAGACAGGATGGGGAAGGCACCTAAACAGGGAGCAGGAGGGGGTCTCATATCCTGGTGGGGACAGTTCGGGAACGTGACTGAGTGTTAGCAGGGGCGCAATTTGCGAAGTCACCACAATTGTATTAGATTGAAAATAGCGATGGTAAAGGACAGACCTTGGTCCACAAGTTCAAGTTATACAATGGAGCAAGGTAGTATTAGACGAGGATTTTTAAAGAAGATCTGGAGAGACTATTTGCAGGTAAAGGGAAGTCTGGCAAGAAGGAATATTTTAAAACTGAGATAAAAGGAGCGTTCAGCGCCAGCATGTTGCTTTTTGTGTGCAGTTCAATGCTGACTGAATTAGGAAACACTGGCGGAGTTTCAAGGCTCTGCTCAAGAAAAAAAAGGGGGCATATAACTAGTCGACTCACGTGAATCACTCCAGGAGCATCAGGGCTGTGGAAATACGTTTAGGATGGAAATCAGGAATGCACAAAGGGGACATGAGATAGCTTGAGCAAAGAAAGTTAAGGAGAATCCAAAGAGATTCTACAAGTGTATTTAGAGCAAAAGACAAAACCGGTATCCTCAATTATCAATAAAGCCAACGATGTGTGAAACTATAAGATCCAAAACAAATATTTCACTTTGGAACTTACTGTGTATAAAGACTGGGGCACTCAGGGAACTAAACAGTGTTTGGCCTGACCACCGTTAGAATACTGTGTGCAATTCTGGTCTCAATGCAATAGGAAGGCTGTTTTGCAACATGAAAGGGCAACATATCAGAAGAAATGACTAAGAATGTTGCCAGGGTTGGAGGGTTTGTGCTGCAGAGAAAAGCTGAATAGGCTTGGGATGTTTTCACTTGAGCACGGGAGACTGAGGAGTTACCTGATACAGGTGTTTAAATCATGATGGTCATCGATAGGGTCAATAGAGAAGGTCTTTTCCCCAGGCTGGGAGATTCCAAACAGACAGGCCATAGCTTTAAAGTGCGAGGGAAACCTTTCAAAGGGACCTAAAGTACAACTGGTTCTGGCAGAGTGTATGGAATATTATGCCAGAGGAAATAGTGGAGTCTGATAGAAATATAATGTAAAGGCATGTGGATGGGTATATGAATAGGAATGGTTTAGAGGCAAATGTGTCTAGATTCGTCATGTCGGAGTTGTTCTGAAGGATCTGTTTCCATGCTATACATCTCAATGACTCAATGTCTTGAAATGAGTCCACATTATAGGTTTTAAAACACAAAGGTAGATAAATCCACAGAACCTGATCAAATGGATCTCAGGACATTGTGGGAAACTGGCGAAGAAATTTTAGGGCACCTAGCAGAGATATTTGTACCATTAAGAGCTATGTGTGATAGGCTGGTAGACTGAAGGGTGGCATTGTGGACAGTGAAGAAAGTTTTCTAAGATTACAAAGGGATCCTGATGAAATGCATGAATGGCTGAAAAACTGTAGATGGAGTTTAATCTGAATAAATGCGAGGTCATTCAATTGGAACAACAAACACGGGCAGAACTTATACAAGTAATGGTAACACATTCGGTAATGTTGTAGAACAGACGTACCTCAGGGTTCAGGTACATAATTCTTTGAAGTTTGCAGGAGAGACAGGATAGTTTAAAAAAAAAGGTGCTTACCACACATGCTTTCATTGCTCAGTCCTTTGGTGTTGGGAAGTCGCATTGAGATTATACAGCCATTGGTGAGTCCTCTTCTGGAATATTGTGTCGAGTTCTGGTCGCCCGGTTATTGGAAGTATATTATTAAGCTGGAGAGGGTTCAGCTGAGATTTACTGGGATGTGGCCGGATGTGAAAGGCTTCAGAAAGGCTGCATAGGTTGGTATTTTTTTCATTCAAACTGAATGTTAACAGATGACCTTATAGACGTTTATAAAATAATGAGGAGGATAGATAGAGTTAATGGGAGTTGTCTTTTCCCATGGACAGGGGAATTTCAAGATTAGGAGCTGCATTTTTATGTTTAGAGGAGTGACGTTTAAAAAAAAAGACATGGGGGCACATTGTTACACAGAGGGTAGGTTGTGTGTGGAATGAACTTCCCAAGGAAAGGGTGAAGTGGGGACAAGTACAACGTTTCAAAGACATTTGGAATAGTACAGGAATAGGAAAGGTTTGAAGGATATCATCCAGGATCAGGCAGGTGGGAGGAGATCAGTTTTAACTGATCAGTGCGGTCTGACTCTCTGACTATGATTACAATGTTGTGTCATTATTTAAGAAAGGCTGCAAGAGAAAGCAAGGGAACCTCAGACTGATGAGCCAGACAGCAGCGTGGGTCAGATGTTGGAGTTCATTCTGAGCGGTCGGACTTACATGCATTTGGAAAGATATGGCTTTCCAAATATCTTTGGAAATATTTGGAAATATTTGGTCAGGGTTTAGCATGGTACATTGGTTAGTAACAATAGATCACAAGGGATCAGGGAGAGCTAGCCAACTGGATACAAAATGGGACGACAGTGAAAGACAGAGGGTGGTGCACAGGGTTGTTGTTCAGTCTGGAGGTCTCTGACCAGCAGTGTGCTGAAAGCATTGATGCTGGGACCACTGCTGTGCACTATTTACATAAACAATTTGAGTGAAAATATAGAAGTCCCTGTTAGTATGCTTGTGGATACTAAGATTAGTGGAAAAGTGGGCAGAGAATATAGTTATCGAAGTGGATGTTAATCAACTGGGCCACTGGGCCAAGGCATGAAAGATATAATTTAATTCAGGTATTAGATTTAGTCAGGACAAACCAGGGAGGACTAATACAGTTAATGGTCGGGCCCTGGGCAGTATTGTCGAACAGAGAGAGACCAAGGGATGCAGTTACATTGTTGCTTGGAATGGCATAACACGGGGACAGGGTGGTGAAAACGGCATTTTGCACATTTCTCTTCATTGGTCAGAGCATTGAGTACATGAATTGGAGATATTTGTAACATTGTCATCAATATTTCTCCTGGGCAGAGGAGGCCACGGGGTGTCCTGACAAAGGTTTATGAAACCATGCAGGGCCGAAGTAAGGTGAATAGCCAAGGGTAGGTGAGTCCATAGCTGGAGGCATAAATGTGAGGTGACAGAGCAAAGATTTAAAGAGGGAGCTGAGGGGCAACATTTTCCACAGAGGATGGTGCATAGATGGAATGGACTGCCAGAGGAAATGGTGAAATCAAGTACAATTACAACAAGGAATAGACACTTGGGCAGGTACATGGAGAGGAGTGGATTTGAAGGGATATGGGCCAAACGCAGGCAATTCCAACTCATTCCATTTAGGAAACCTCGGCCGAAGAGTCATGCAGCACAGAAACAGATCCTATGTCTCCAGTTGTTGGAGAAGGAGACTATCGAGACAATGCATGTTGTAGAGACTGAATCAAGTTACAGCGATATGGTTGGTCGCCTGGACTGGAGATTTTCAAATATGTGAATTGATTGGTGAGAGGGGAGAAGATGACAGATATAGGAACTGTTATAGAAGTGAGAATGATTGAAGACATTGGTCCACAAGACAAGCCATAGATACTGTGTTGGAGAGGGAATAGGAAACAGAAAGATCCCAGGAAGCTTTACCACTCTCTCGTGGGAGGCCTGCTTTCCCCTCTGTTGTCCCGTTGTTCACCAAGACTGGATTGAAACTCGAAATTCCCCATGCTGTCTCAATACAAAACAAAACTTAAAGAAGAGGTGGTGCCTGAGCTTGGGGTGTGTCTAAACTATGCTCCCCCTCCAGCACTATATCTATGTCATGTCTTGTTAGCTGATGTTTGGAGCCCTCTCATTGCTCTCTGCTCTGTGCACTGTGAATGATCTTACCTGGCGGCAGGATTAATTGAAGGCACCTGCCCTCTCTGACATTTGTCTCTCTGGCTGACCAGCCATCTTCCCAACCAGCAGTTGGCAAGTCTATTGAGTCAGGAACTCCTTGAGTATCTGGAGAAAACACAGAAATAGGCAGAGTGGGAAATTAGACTGATGCTGTGAGGGTTATACATGTAGAATGGCTCTGAGCCCAACAGAGATCTGGAAAATCCCAGTCTCTAATCCTGGCCTGTGCTACCTCATCTCTTTGGAGGAGAGAATGCTGTTGGCTCAGAATCTGGAGTAGCTGCAAGAGTAAGAGACGCTGACAGAGGCAGGAATTAGACCCACACAGTGAGGAATACCACATGGAGAGGTACTGAGTGATACCATCACAGTGCAGGATTAAACAATTGTGCAGGAATAAAAGGTTTTGATTCATGTTGCACTAAGATGCGCAACCTGTGAGCAGGCGATGTGAGGCCTAGTGGCATTATTGCGAGGCAATATATCCAGAAACTCAACAAATCTTCTCTGGGCACACATTGAAATCCCACCATTGCAAATGATTCAATGTAAATTAAATGCTTCAAAAAGATGTAATTTTAACCTGTAAGTGAGTATTAAACAATTGCTGATGTTAAGAAAAAGTCATTGGGTACATTCATGTCTTTAATGAAGTAATCTAAGGTGGGACTGGGATATCACAGGTAATTACAGATCAACAGCAGAGGGAGGGACAGGACAGGACAGGCAGCTCAATGTCCCAAGGGACAGATGCTGCAGGAAGGACAGAACGGGAGCTTAGAGAGGAGGAGAGCTGCTGGTTCTGACTGGGTGAAACATCACAGCAGGACTGAGAGAGGATATTCCTGTGGGATCGCCCAGTAAAGCTACGTTCGTGGAATTAATCAATAACAATGGGTCTTCCCTTTCCTTGGATTGTTCAACAGACCCCCATAGCCCCACCCTCCTGCACCTTGACCTTCTCAAGATGTCAGCCCTGAAGCCCGCGCTCCCTCTTTCCTCAAACAAATGGCGTCCGTGACCATGGGCCGCTTCACTGATCAGAGACCGCCATCTCCCTACCCGGGCCTGGAGAGTCTTTTTCGAGTTTATTTTGCCTTTATCCAGGACTTGTGAATTCTCTCCGCTCCTTTCCCCCAGCCACGGTCCCACACACCAACCCTGAGTATGCTCCCTGAAGCCGATTGCAGCCGCTGCCGGAGAAGCCGGTGTTGGACTGGGGTGTACAAAGTGAAGAATCACACAACACCAGGTTATAGTCCAACTGGTTTAATTGGAAGCACACTAGCTGTCGGAGCGGAGATCCTTCACCAGGTGGTAGTGGAGGGCTCGATCGTAACAGAATTTATAGAAAAAATTTGCAGTGCGATGTACCTGAAATTATTCGTTGAAAAATTGATTGTCTGTTAAGCCTTTCATCTGTTAGCATACAGTGATAGTTTCACTTCTTTCATGTGTAAATCACAAAACCCTTATTTTAAAAGTTGCATTCTCGAGTTAGCTGTTAACAATGGCGATAGATAGACAACATGTTGAAGGTGTTAGCCCCCGTGTTCTCTGTCTATAACTTGATGTTTAGATTGATTCTAATCTAAAAAGTGAGATAACAGAATTTTACATAAATTCATGCCGTTTTTGAGCTCAGAGATCTACATGAATGTATGCAGTTTTTGAGCGAAGTGCAATGTAACTCTGCAAGTACAAATTCACCACACAAAATATGTGTGTGCATGTGGATCTTTTCATGTAATTTCAGTTACATCGCACTGCAAATTTTTGCTATAAATTCTTTGTTACAATCTAGCCCTCCACAATCACCTGATGAAGGAGCGTCCCTCCGAAACCTAGTGTGCTTCCAATTAAACCAGTTGGACTATAACCTGGTGTTGTGTGATTTTTAACGCTGCCGGAGAAAGCACCTCCGTATCACTCTCTCTGTGTCCTGACCAAAGTGACACTGCGCATGCTCTGCATAAAAACCAAACTGCGCGTGCATAGAACATAGAACATAGAAGGATACAGCGCAGTACAGGCCCTTCGGCCCTCGATGTTGCGCCGACCGAATCCTACCTAACCTATACTAGCCCAATAACTTCCAAATGCCTATCCAATGCCCGCTTAAATGACCATAAAGAAGGAGAGTTCACCACTGATACGGGCAGGGCATTCCATGAACTCACAACCCGCTGTGTGAAGAATCTACCCCTAACATCTGTCCTATACCTACCACCCCTTAATTTAAAGCTATGTCCCCTAGTAACACCTGACTCCATTAGCAGTAAAAGGTTCTTAGTATCTACCCTATCTAAACCCCTAATCATCTTATACACTTCTATCAGATCTCCCCTAAACCTTCTCTTCTCCAATGAGAACAGCCCCAAGTGCCTCAGCCTTTCCTCATAAGATTTTCCTACCATTCCAGGCAACATCCTGGTAAACCTCCTCTGCACTCGTTCTAAAGCTTCCACATCCTTCCTATAGTATGGCGACCAAAACTGCACACAATACTCCAGATGAGGCCGCACCAGAGTCTTATACAACTGCAACATGACCTCAGGACTCCGGAACTCAATTCCTCTGCCAATAAAGCCCAGTACACCATATGCCTTCCTCACAGCACTATTTACCTGGGTGGCAACTTTCAGAGATCTGTGTACATAGACACCAAGATCCCTCTGCTCATCCACACTACCAAGTAGCCTACCATTAGCCCAGTAATCCATCATCTTGTTATTCCTACCAAAGTGAACGACTTCGCACTTAGCTACATTGAATTCCATTTGCCACATTTCCGCCCAGCTCTGCAACTTATCTATATCCCGCTGTAACCTACCACTTCCTTCCTCACTATCCACAACTCCACCGACTTTTGTGTCATCCGCAAACTTGCTTACCCAGCTTTCAAGTCCTTCCTCTAGATCATTTATAAAGATAACAAAAAGCAATGGTCCCAAAACAGATCCTTGTGGTACACCGCTAGTAACTGCGCTCCAAGATGAACATAATCCATCAACTACTACCCTCTGTCTCCTTCCAGCCAGCCAATTCCTAATCCAAACCTCTAATGTATCCTCAATGCCATACCTCCGAAGTTTTAGCATTAGCCTACCATGGGGAACCTTATCGAACGCCTTACTAAAATCCATATACACAACATCTACTGCTTTACCCTCATCCACTTCCTTGGTCACCTTCTCAAAGAACTCAATAAGGTTTGTGAGGCACGACCTGCCCTTCACAAAACCATGCTGGCTATCCCTGATCACGTTATTCCTACCCAGATGTTCATAAATCTTATCCCTTACCATTCTCTCTAAGACTTTGCCCACCACTGAAGTCAGACTCACTGGCCTATAGTTGCTAGGGCTATCCCTACTCCCTTTCTTGAACAATGGGACCTCATTCGCTATCCTCCAGTCCTCTGGTACTATTCCTGTTGACAACGACGACATAAAAATCCAGGCCAATGGCTCTGCTATCTCCTCCCTAGCTTCCCATAGGATCCTGGGGTAAATGCCATCAGGTCCAGGAGACTTATCTATATTCATCCTTTCCAATATTCCCAAAACCTCTTCCCTGCATATTTCCAGGGCATCCATTCTAATTATTTGTGATTCCATATTCACATCAGCAACAGTGTCCTGTTCCTGAGTGAATACTGATGAAAAGTACTGATTTAATGTCTCTCCAATCTCCTCCGCCTCCACACACAACTTCCCACTACTATCCTTGACTGGACCGATACCTACCCTAGTCATCCTTTTATTCTTGACATACCTATAGAAAGCCTTTGGGTTTTCCCTAATCCTACCAGCATCTGTGGTTTCTGGTGAGTTTTTAGAGAATATTTATAACTGCATATAATCATGGATGAAATATTTGTCATTAGCAATCGTTCTGTCGAGTTAGAGACATAGAGATATCTAGCATGCAAGTGGATTGTTCGGTGCAACTTAACCATACCGGCCAGGTATGTAAATTACAGTCGTTCTGGGAGTTTGAAAATAAGTTTCTTACTCGATTTGTGTCAACCGATTGGAAATATGTACGTTATCAGATTTAAATGTCAACTATTTCTTAAAATCTCACATTGATTTATGAGAGAGGTTTAATACTCTACTATGCAGTGAGAACAATCAATCCTGCAAAACAGTTTGCTTTCTGACCAATCCTGAAGCGTTCACTCCCAAGAAAGCTTTGGCCCCGCTCCTCACTCACTCTGGTTGGAGGACCGGCCGCTGCTTGGTCCTCCAGTGCCCCCACTTCCTCCCATTTACAGAGTTGATTCGGGCGTGACTCAGCAGCTAAGCTCCAGAAACATTAAGAGACAAGGGAAGTTCGAGTCAATGTCTTGTGATGCGGTGAAAACATCCCGAATCTTGGACCGGAAGGCTTGGGTTCAATTCACAGCTAGTGAAGGTGTGTCTAATAACTACTTTGAACAGGTTCATTCGGAAAAACAAGGGAAGTCAGGAAGAGAGGAAAAACAATAGAAAATGCACAAAATGTGGTAGGTCTCTCAATGCTCAGATGATTACAGTCTTTACCAAGTGTTTCAGGGCCCCAATGTTTCCCAGTACAGACTGTTCCACTCTAATAGTGCACAGCCAGATACCAAGATTGTGGTGTGTTTGGATACGGAGGTGTTTTTCTGGAACTCCCTCGGTTTTGGAGGTGAAAATAGGTGAGAAGGAACAGGGTTTTGTATGGAGTTACCTGTACCCCTCCTGCTGCAGCATCTTATTATGGCCCTGAATCTACCTCGTACATGTTTGGTAGAGATCAGTGACATTTCGTGAGCCCACAATACAAGATCAGTCACTCTGTTTAAGACAGCGGAAATCTTTCAGCACAATCATCATAGAATAATACAGGACAGAACAGACCCTTCAGTCCTTTATGTCGCGCCGACCTGTGAACTGTTTTCAGCTTGTCCCCCTACATATCCCAAAATCGCCCATGTGCTTATCTAAGGATTGTTTAAATCTTCCTGATGTGGCTGAGTTGTCTACGTTAGCAGGTAATATATTCCATGCCCTTACCACTCTCTGAGTAAAGAACCTGTCTCTGACATCTGTCTTAAACCTATCAGTCCTCATTTGTAGTTTTGCCCTCTCGTGCACACTGACGTCATCATCCTAGAAAAAGACTTCCACTGTCTACCCTATCTAAGCCTCTGATCGTCTTGTATGTCTCTATGAAATCCCCTCTCAGCCTTCTTCTTGCCAAGGAGAATAGGTTTAAGTCTCTCAGCATTTCCTCATAAGACCTTTCCTCCAGACTAGGCACATCCTGGTTAATCTCCTCTGCACTTTTTCCATTCTTCCATATCCTTTCCGAAATATGGGCAACAGAACTGCACACAGTATTCCAAGTATGGCTGCAACAGCATTTTGTGTAGTTGCAGCATGATATTGTGGCTCCGGAACTCAATTCCACTACGAATAAAACCTAACACACCGTATGCCTTCTTAACAGTACTATCCATCTGAGTGGAAACTTGCAGGGATCTATGTACATGGACTCCAACATCCCACTGCACATCCACTCTACCAAGAATCTTTCCATTGACCCAGTACTCTGCCTTTCTGTTATTCTTCTCAAAGTGCATCACCTCACATTTAGCTGCATTGAACTCCATTTGCTACCTCTCAGCCCAATTCTGCAGTTTATCCAAGTTCTGCAATCTGTAACATTCTTCCATACTGTCCACTACTCCACCGAATTTAGTGTTGTCGGCAAATGTACTAATCCATCCACCCATGCCTGCGTCTAAGTCATTTATAAAAATGACAATTAGAAGTGGACCCAAAACAGATATTTGTGGCACACCACTAGTAACTGGACTCCAGTTAAATATTTTCCATCAATCACTACTCGCTGCCTTCATTTAGAAAACCAGTTTCTAATCCAAACTGCAAAGTCACCCTCAATTCCATGCCTCTGCATTTTCTCCAAAATCTACCATGTGTAACCTTATCAAAAGCTTTACTGAAATCCATGTATACTACGTCAACTGCCGTACCCTCATCTACATGCTTGCTCAACTTCTCAAAAAACTCAATGAGGTTTGCGAGACACGACCTGCCCGTGCCGAAACCATGTTGATTATCTGAAATCAAATTGTTTGCTAGATGATTATAAATCATATCTTTTATAATCCTTTCCAAAACCTTTCCTATAACAGAAGTAAGGCTCACTGGTGAATAATTAACTGGGTTCTCTCTACTGCCCTTCTTGAACAAAGGCACAAGATTTGGAATTCTCCAGTCCTCTGGTACCAAAACTTTATTCAATGAAGACTCAAATAACAAAGCCAAAATCTGTGCTATCTCCTCCCTAGCTTCCCAGAGAATCCTCGGATAACTCCCATCCGACCCAGGGGAATTGTCCACTTTCACTCCTTCTAGAATTGATAAAACCTGTTACTAAGTAATCTCAATACTTTCTGGTCCAATATTTCGTACCTCACTCTTGTCCTCTACAATGTTCTCCTTTTCCTGAGTGAACACCGATGAGAAACGTTCGTTTAGGACGTCTCTAATCTCCGCAGGGTACAAACTCAACTCCCCATTTCTGTCTTTGATTGGACATATTCCTACCCTAAATCATCCTTTTATTCCTCACATACCTATAGAAAACGTTTGGGTTCTCCTTTATTCTATTTGCTAAAGACTGCTCGTGTCCTCTCTTTGCTCTTCTTAAACCTCACTTAAAATCCTTCCTAGCTGATCTGTAACTCTCTATCGCCTCATCTTTACCATCTTGCCTCATCAACACATAAGCCTCCTTCTTCTTCGTAACAAGAGACGGAATTTCTGTAGTAAACCACGATTCCCTTACCTTATCACTTCCTCCCTGCCTGTCAGGGACATACCTATCAAGGACACGCAATATCTGTTCCATAAACCGGCTCCACATTTCCATTGTCTGTATCCCCTGCATTTTGCTACCTCATGCTATGCATTCTAATTCCTGCCTAATTGCATTATAATTTCCCTTGCTCCATCGGTAACTCTTGCCCTGTGGCACGTACCCATCCCTTTCCATCGCTAAAATAAACGTATCTGAATTATGGTCACTCTCCCCGAAGTGCTCACCTACAACTAAATTAAACACCTGGCCTAGTTCATTACCAAGCACCAGATCTAATGTGGCCTCCCCTCTTTTCGGCCCTTTGACATACTGTGTCAGGAAACCCTCCTGTACATACTGGATGAAAACTGATCCATCCGACGCACTAATGTTATAGAATTTCCAGTCAATGCTGGGGAAGTTAAAGTCCCCCATAATGACCACCCTGTTACTTTCACTCCTACCCGGAATAATTTTGCTAATCCTATCTTCCACCTCCCTGGAACTCAGTGGAGGCCTATAAAATAAACTCCAAGCAGTGTGACCTCTCCTTCACTGATTCTAACCTCAGCCCACACTACCTCAGGAGACCAGTCCTTATCAAACGTTTTCTCAGCCACCGTTATACTATGCTTGACTAACATGACAAGCATGGACCTGTTGCAATGCTTCAAACTCCACGAGGCAGCCATACTCTCTATGACAGACAGACTCCGTCTGGAACCTCCTCCGTCCTTAAGACCTTATATATTGCCTACGCTCTTCCGTTTCACCTTTGCATGTTCTCTTTCCAACCCTTCCCACCTGCATCACTCCACAATTGCAGCTGTAAAGGCCAGAAGTCTGTGGAATAGCCTTCCTAACCTTCTCTATCCTCCTTTAAGATGTATTTTAAAAACATTCCCTTAAATCAACGTTTTGAGCATCCATGAAGCACCTTAGGAGATTTGCCATTGTGAAAGGTTCCATGCAGTGGAAGTAGTTGCTGTTATTGCCGTGCATTAGGAGAAACAGGAATTATGCATTCAAAATTCTAATAAGGAAGTCACTGATAGGCGTAGTGTGTGGGCCACCAAATAATAACATCATTAGGATGGGCAATAAACAAAGAAATGACTAATGCCTGCAAACATGGCACGGTTATTATCATGGGTGATTTTAATCTACATAGAGATTGGTCGAACCAGCTCAGTCAGGGTAGCCTTGAAGAGATTATTACGTGTATCCATGACAGTTTTCTTGAACAGTATGAAATGGAACTAACAAGGGAGCAAGCTATCCAAGATCTGGCCCCGTGCAATGAGACTGGAATAATTAATGACCTCAGAGTTAGAGATCCTCTTGGAAGAAGTGATCACTGTATGGTTGAATTTAGAATACATGTGGAGAGTGTGAAAATAAAATCTAACAACTGTGTCTTGTACTTGAACACAGAGAACGACAATAGAATTAAGGAGAACCTGGATAAAGTAGACTGGAAACAAAGACTTTGAGGTGGGACAGTTTATGAGCAGTGGAAGATTTTCAAAGATACTTTACAAAGTGCTGAGCCAATTGAGTGAAAAGGCATACTGTGCGATGCGTATCTAAGGAAAGCGATCAAATTGAAAGAGAAGGTATACGAAGTGGACAAAAACGGCATGAAACTATAACTGGAAAAACTTAAAAGGTCAACAGAAAGCCACAGAATAGCAATAAAGAAAAGTTAGTTAGAAAATGAGAAAACTAAACTAGCACAGACTGTAAACACAGATTGCAAAAGTTTATATTGAACGAGAAAAGAGTGGCTAAAGTAAACGTTGGTACTTTGGAAAATGAGAAGTAGCATTTAGTTATGGGATATCACAGTGGAGGATACTAATATCTTGCCAGTAATTAACAAAGAGACAGAGATAGGTGTGGATTTGGAATCTATCATTATTACAGAACAGCTACTTTTGGACCCTGATGGAATCCTGGTGGTCTCCTGATACTGATGGAATGCATCCCAGGGTACTAACAGAGATGCCAGGAGAAATAGCAAATGCACTGGCAGTCACAGCAGTTTGGAAAGCAGCAAAAGTGACGCCACTGTTTTAAAAAGGAGGTGGACAAAAACTGGGTAATTATACACCAGTGAGTTTATTGTCTTTAGTGGGAAAGATACTTGGGTCTATTATCAAGGAAGAAATAGCAGGGAATTTCGATAAAAATTGTCCCATTGTGCAGACACAGCATGGATCCATGAAGGGCAGGTCATGCTTGACAAATCTTTTGGATTCTATGAAGACATTTTGAGCAAGGTGGACAACGGCGACCCAGTGGATGTGGTGTTCCTGGATTTCCAAAAGACCTTCAAATTGGTGCTGTGGAAGAGACTGTTTCATAATATAAGGGTGCATGGTGTTAGGGGTAGGATATTAGCACGATTGGTTGACTAACCAATCAGAAGATAGGTTGACTAACATGAAGCAAAGTCTGGGGAGAAATGAATATTAATCTGGCTAGCAATCAGTGACTGGTAGTGTGCCTCAGGGATCAGTGATGGGACTGCGATTATTTAGAATTTAGAATTAGGGTGTCAAAGTTTGCATATGAGGCTAAGATGAGTAGCAGGACAAAGTGTGCGGAGGACTGTGAAACTTTGCAGAGGAACATAGATGCATTGTGTGAGTGGGCAATTGTCTGGCGTATGGAATAGAAATGTTCATAAATGTAAAGTCATACTGTTTGGTTGGATTAACATTTAAAAAAGAGATTATTACTTGAATTTTAAAATGTTGCATCATTTGCTATGCAGAGGCACCTGAGTATCCTTCTGTATGATGATTGGTTACCAGGTACAACAATCAATTCAGAAAGTAAATAGAATTTTGGCCTTCATTGCTGAAGGGATTGTCTTTAGAAGCAGAGGTTATATTCCAGCTGTACTGAGTGCTGGTGAGGCCACACCTGGTGTATTGCATGCAGTTTTGTTTTTGTCTTGAATTGAGAAAGCATGTGCTGGCACAAGACGGGGTGGAGAGGAAGTTAACTAGGTTGATTCCGGAGTTAAGTGGGTTAGGTTAACAGGGACTGAGTAGATTGGGATTAAATTCATTGGAATTCAGAAGAATGAAAATATATAAAATAATGAATGGACCGCATAAAATAGAAGTAGAGAGGAAGTTTCCACTGGCAGGTGAAGTTAGGACAAGACGACATCGCCTCAAGACTACAGACAGCAAACGTAGGACTGAATTGAGTAGGAACTTCTTGACCTCTATGGAATTCATTGCCCAGGGAAGTAGTTGATGCTAGTTCAGTCAACGTTTTTAAAGCTAAGGTAGATTTTTAAAAAATAAATAATTAATTAGGGGATATGGCGAGAATGTTGGTAAATGGTTCTGTGTCAACGAAATGATCAGCCATGGTCTTATTTAATGGCAGAGCAATCACAAAGGACAGGACGGCCTTCTCCTGTTCCTAGTTCTTTTGTTGGTATGTTTTGCAATCCTCCCTCACTCTTGACTTGCAGGTGCTGATGTTGGATTAGGATGGACAAAATTAAAATTCACAGATCATCAGGTTATAGTCCAACAGGTTTATTTGGAAGCACTCACTTTGCTGCTTCTTCATCAGGTGGTTGTGTGATTTTTAACTTTATCCCTCACTCTTGTAACTGATAATCAGGTACAAAAAGCACGAAGTAATGCGCATGCTCCAGCCAACAATGAGGCTCGGGTGATTGATGTCAGGGGCAGAACAATGGAAAGGCAGGGGCAAAGCTGGAGGACCTGGCAGGGCAGTTGGTCCTCCGACCAATCCGAGTGAATGAGGGGCGGACTTGACTATATCACGTGATCATCCTCGCGGACGTAGACGGAGAGCTGTCTATAAGGCAAGAAATATGCAGCAGGAAGCGGGAGGGAAGTGAATTTGTTATGGGCTGAAAGGGTTTACAAACATTTAGTAACATACAAATTTGAAACTTACAGTCTCGTTTTTACAGTAAATGGGAAAATGCCTCATCTAGCGATTGACTCGAGTAAGCACACCATCTTTATTCGGAGCCACAATTCATGGACAGGTTAGAGGCTGCCAGTTTTGTCGGGGGAAGGTTCAAAGGGGTGTATGTGCTGCCCTCTCTGGTAGAGAATCATAGGGCAGGATTTACACAGGGCACATTCACACCCAGAGAAATGGATTTTTTTTCTCTCTCGCTGGATTCGTTTCTTCATTTATTTTAACGATTTGGATGTGAATAGAGGCGATACAGTTAGCAAGTTTGTATGTGACACCAAAATTCTTGGTATTGTGGTCAGTGATAAATGTTCTCTCAGAATAGAATGGGATGTTGATCAGATTGGCCAATGGGCTGAGGAGTGGCAGATCGTGTTCAATTTACATAAATATAAGGTGCTGCATTTTAGAAAAGCAAATCAGAGGAGGACTCACACACTGAATTGTAAGGTCTTGTAGAGTCTTGCTGAACAAAGAGACCTTGGAATGCAGGTTCGTGGTCCCTTGAAAGTAGAGTCACAGGGAGATAGGATAGTGAAGAAGGCATTTGGTATGTTATCTTTTACTGGTCAGAGTATTGAGTAAAGGAGCTGGGCAGGACATTGGTTAGGCTACGTTTTAGGAATATTGTGTGCAATTCTGGTCTCCCTCGTATCAGAAGGAGGCACTGAAACATGGAAGGTTTGAGAATAGATTTTCAAGGATGTTGCTAGATTTGAGTTGCAGGGAAAGGCATTACAATCTGGGGCAATTTTCCGTGGA
The DNA here is from genome assembly GCF_020745735.1 of Hemiscyllium ocellatum. Taxonomy (NCBI): domain Eukaryota; kingdom Metazoa; phylum Chordata; class Chondrichthyes; order Orectolobiformes; family Hemiscylliidae; genus Hemiscyllium; species Hemiscyllium ocellatum. Next base: position 3,376,215 of record NC_083442.1, on the reverse strand, counting down.
ATGTCATAGGCTGAGGAGTGATGATATAGCGGTTTATAATATCATGAGGGGCATGGATTGCGTAAATAGACGAGGTGTTTACCTTGGGTTGATGGAGCCCAGAACTAGAGGATACAGATTTAGGGTGAGAGGGGAAATTCAAAAGGGGCCTAAAGGGCAAATATGATAGTAAAATTTAAATGGGATCTGAATAGGAAGGGTTCAGAGGGATGTCGGCCAAGTGCTGACAGATAGGAATAGATCAGGTTAGAGTATCTGGTTGGCATGGACGGTTGGACCGGAAAGCCTGTTTCGGTGCTAGTCTTCTCTGACTGTGCGATCATGAAAGTGAAAACTGTTTTGCTTCACCTCTGGTCTCCTTGATGTCCACTCGTTCATTATCTAGCTTCCTCAGTCTCTCATGAGTGTATTTTTGCTGTTTAGTATTTTACTATTACGTTCAGAGACCCTTTATAAATGAATTGTCCACTGCTGCACGACTCGTGACCATATGCTTCTCATTATCAGGGTTTTTTCCACAATATCTTTGACAGTCAAGAATTCTTTTTTCCCCAATAAGCGAGTGGAATGTCCTTCTATTTCTGACAGTCACGTTCTGCACTATTTTCATTCCCTATAATTCACAGAGTACTCCCTGAAACATCATGTGTATTTCACGGACACCAGTGATCAATGCCAAAGTCCTGGTGCCTGTGGAGAGGGTAATGTTTGATTTCCTTGTACTGCTGCAGTTTGTATGATGAAGGTGCTCCCACAACATGGTTGGGTAAGAGACATAACAGATTATTCACTCAGCAATAGTGAAAAGTATAAAATGTCTGGACAGATCACGTGTTTTTAATTTCACAAAGATATTGTTGTGAACTTTTGAAAGAAGGCCATAGTTGGAGAATATTATGTCCAGTGATCAAAACCATTGCCAAATAAGCAGTTTTCCAGGTATGCCTTAAAGGAAGAAAGCAGATCTTAGAGGGTTAGGATGGGAATTCCAGACTATGTTACCTTGGATGCTATAGAAACAGTCACACAGGTGAACTCAAAAATAAACACATCGTTGCGAATCTGAACTAAAATGCGATATTGAGATATGAAATGGTGTGTGGTGCAGGGAGATAGGAATGATTACAGACAGCTATTAAATCACAGGTGCAAAAGTAAATGGTTGTTACTTACAAATGGGAGTCTTTTGATGGATCAGCAAGTTTTGGTACAAGTGAGTACTTGGGCAGTACAGTTCTTAATATTCTTGTGATTATAGGGACGGTGAATGTGGGATGCTGACCAGGAGTGGTTCAGATAATCAAATCTAGAGTTAACAAAAGCAATGAATAAGAGTTTCAGCAAATGAGCTGAAACTTTGATGAGGTGAGGTGATGTCACTGAAGTCGAAATAGTGGTTTTGGAGTGGGACTGCGCTGTCACCCTCACCTCTGGAATTCAGCTGTTTGTGAGTTTGTGAATCAAGTCTGTAACATGCTCAGGAGCTGGGTGGCCTTGGCAGAACCCAAACTGGGTGTCACTGAGCAGGTTATTGCTGAGCAGGTGCTTGATAGCACAGTTGAAGACACCTTCCATCACTTCACTGCTGAGCGAGTGTGGACTGATGGAGGGATATTGGCAGAGTTGGCTCTGCCCTGTGTTTTTGAGTTGAACATCCCTGGGCAATGTTCTACAATATTGGTAGATGCCAGTGCTGGAGCAGTGCCTGTCTTGGTGGGCAGCAAGTTCTGGAGCCATCAGTCTTATTGCCACAATGTTAACTGAGCCCATAGTCTTTACACTACTTGTCCATTTCTTGATCTGTTTTGAAATGAGTTTTCAACCAATTTGATTCACATCTGTGATGTCAGGGACCAATGGAGAAGGCTCATCCACTTGGCACTGCTGGCTGAAGATTACTGCAAATGCTGTGTCTTATCTGTTACATGGATGATTGAAATCCCTCTGTCTGTCAGGATGGAGATATCTGTGATGCTTCCTCTAATGAGTTGTTTAATTGTCTATCACCATTCATGACTAGGTGTGGCATAACTGCAGAGGTCAGATCTGATCCATTGGCTGTGGGATCGCATAGTTGTATGTGGTGTTGCTTGCATTGTTTGGCATGCAAGATTGGTAGCTGCACCAGGTTGACACCTCATTTTTAGGTATGCCTGGTACTGCGCCTGGCACGCCCTCCTGCATTCTCAATTGAGACAGAGTTGATTCCCTGGCTTGATGTTATTGGTTGAGTGAGGGATATTCCAGGACATGAGATTTCAGATTGGGCTGGAGTACAATTCTGCCGCTGTTGGCCCACAGTGAGGCAGAAGTTTCAGTGTCAAGAGGGCTGTTTTTTGTGATTGTACTTTCCAGTGCATTGGTTGATGTAATGTGGTCCACGCGGGTTTCATTCCTTTGTTGAGGCTGTGCAGTGATTAATACAGTGAGTGATTGGATGGGGCCACTGTCAGTAATGCAACTTTTAAAAAAAGGTTTTGTGATTTACACGTGATTGAAATTAATTTATCGTGGTATTCGAACAGGTGAAAGACTCAACAGACAATCAAAGTATTTTTCAATGTATAATTTCAGGTACATCACAATGTAAATTTATGCAATAAATTCTTTCTCTAAGAATTGTGCCCTCCACAATCACCTGATGAAGGAGCGGCGCGCCGAAAGCTAGTGTGCTTCCAATTAAACCTGCTGGACTATAACCCAGTGTTGTGTGATTCTTAACTTAGAATATTACAGCACTACTAACAGGACTGCATGTAAACAGGCTCAGTCTAGTTAATCAATACATTTGGAAGGATTTCCTCCAAGTTTGACGACACAATATTAGCCAAAACCGTCAATGCCAGCCTGCAATGTTGTTCTTAACGAAAACTTCAGGCTGACACAAAGCTCCCCAACCCACTGCAATGTGGTAACCGGGTCCAGCCCAGGAACTGGAACTGTGATATTTGTGGACTGTGATCTGAAACAAAGCGAGCAAACACAATTCTGACAGATTAGTTCTCAGACGTGAGTAGCAAGTTTGAGACACGGGAGGTGGTATGCCGCCTTGCATTTAGCATAATTACATTTCTTGTTTACAGTCGTGTTTTGCGATGTATAAAGAACTATGTTTGTTTCATGGTTGGCGAGTTTTATCCTAGTTGATCACAGTTGCTGCCTCTCACTCCCCAAGTCAAATCATAGGATCTATAATCAAACATAAACTGCAGGTACTGGAGATCTTAAACCCAGAAACAAAGTGCTGGAGAAACTCAGCAGTTCCGAGGGCATTGGTGAAGAGAAAAAAATTATTGCGTTTCAAGTTTTTTGTCTGAACGGACGAAAGGTCACTGCATTGGAACTTACAATGTTTTTTTTCCCTCAGAGGTGCAGCGGGGCCTGCGGTACTCCAGCACTGTGCTTTCTACACTGAACATTATTTGCAAAACAGTTCGGAAAAATACTAATCTGAAAAAGTGCAAGGTTCATTCCAAACATGAGCATAGTGTCCACATTTGAGTTACACAAGAACACCTCAGGTTAAAATCAAGATTTAACTCAAAATAACATTCTATCTCAAAATTAGGAGAAAGTGATGATTGCATATGCTGGAGATCAGAGCTGAAAATGTGTTGTTGGAAAAGCGCAGCAGGTCAGGCAGCATCCAAGGAGCAGAGAATCGACGTTTTGGAGATGAGCCTTTCTTCAGGAATGAGGAAAGTGTGCCAAGCAGGCTAAGATTAAAGGTAGGGAGGAGGGGAGACAGGCTGTCTACTTGTGGAACGTTTCAGAGAACATCTCTGGGACAGCCGGACCAAACAACCCAACCAACCCGTGGCTCAACATTTCAACTCCCCCTCCCACTCCACCAAGGACATGCAGGTCCTTGGACTCTTCCATCGCCAGACCATAGCAACACGACGGATAGAGGACGAGCGCCTCATCTTCCGCCTAGGAACCCTCCAAACACAAGGGATGAACTCAGATTTCTCCAGTTTCCTCATTTCCCCTCCCCCACCTTGTCTCAGTCCCAACCCTCAAACTCAGAACCACCTTCCTAACCTGCAATCTTCTTCCTGACCTCTCTGGCCCCACCCCCACTCCGGCCTATCTAAACATAATGACAGAAGGGCAAAGGTAATCCCCGCCCCCCCCCCCCCCCCCCCACACACACACATACACTCCCACCTTACATTTTTCTGCTCCTCCTTAATTTAATGAAAATAAAATGGATACACTGCCATTCGGTAGATTTTCTATCATTTCCTCGGTTTCAGTTCCAACATGGCAGGGATTTCAGGGGCACACGTTATAGTGACTCCATAATAGCACAAGTCCCAGAGCTTTATCTGAGAGTGAAAATTCATTTTTCCTTTTGCTGACATATGAACTACTCGAAAACGTGATTCAGGCATTCTGATGCTGATTTTCACACGTTGATAACCGGCAGACAGGTTCCAAAATGATGCCTCTCAGAGACTGCTTTAGCATACATTTGATAGAGAGGCTATATTAGGAATCCGTAGTGCACTGTGACACAAACACATCAGCTTTCTCCTTGGCTTTGAACAGGGCCACCTGCGTTACACCTTTTAGCGGAAAGATCAGAGCACGGGAAGTACACTCTTCAATGGAATGGCCATTGGTGCTGTACACACAGGCGCATATTCAGAACCAGGGAGGAGAAAAACATAATAACGCTTCACACAGTACTTAACTTGAGTTGCATTCCTTTACATCGCTACAGCAGATACGAGTGAACAAACTCTAACATATACTTCCTAATGAAAACAGCGCCCACTCATTCTAATCTACCACACCACGATCAGGAGAAAAACTGCACCTGCCCAGTTTCGAATCAGGAGTGTTTCACACATTAAACCCATGTGATAGCCACTACAACACAGAGACTTGCTCCACCAGGGGCTGTTGCTGCTGCTGCTCAAAGTCGTACACCATTGAAATTTGCAGCCGTTGAACGCTTCACCTTTCCGTTTCCAGTAGCTCCTTGTTGTCCAGCGCAATTGGCATTTTTGAAAAATTAAGGAAATTGCTCACAAAATATAAACAAGGATGTAATGAGGGTTGCAAGGTTTGGACAGTAGGACGAGGCTGAATAGGCTGGGACAATTTTCCATCGGTCAAAGGGGCTCAGAAATATTCAAGATTGCTTTATCCCCAGAGTGGGGTGAGTTGAAATCTACAGACCATAGGTTTAAGGTGAGACTTGCTGACACCGGCTTGAACAGATTTTTTTTTGGCGGGGCTTGCCATCCATCTGTATAGCGGTATAATTGCAGTATTTCCCCATGCTAATTCTCTCAGCGCCATCCTCTCTGTGACATGGACATGCTGTGTAATATTCTGTTGTGCAGATGTGTCCCGGCTTTGTCAACATAACCGCTGTCTGAGACCCAACTTTCTGTTGACTGTGATTTCACTCAGAATCACAATTGTGTCACAGCCCACCTTAGCTATGTTGGTTCTCCACAGTAAGGAAAAGGGTCCCTCTCTTTGCATCATTCTCTTGCCTTCTCCCTCTAATTATGCACATTTCTACTTTCTACATAAACGTTGAATACCGTTTTCAAGAACTCAACTGAACCTGCCTCTTTGTCACTGTCAGACAGTGACCTGCAGACCCTAACCACTCCCTGTGTGAAAACCTTCCTCCTCGTATCACTTTTACTAGTTTTCCGAATGACGTTCGATCTGTGCCAATCTCGATCCTTTCAGGCATAGGAGCATTTTCACTCCTTTATTTCCGCTGTCTAAGCGCCTCATCACTTGGAAAGCTTCAACAAGGCGATATATCAGCCCTCGGTTCTCCAAGGAGAACTTCCCAACTTTCTTATCCACCTTCATTGCTGACATTCCTCATACACTGCACCATTCCCATCAGCCTGTTCAGCGCTGTCTCCACTCATTTCATGTCCCTGCTTCCTAAAGCTGCACACACAGAACTGTGTGAACATCCAGATGGGGGATTTATTCAGAGTGGGATTGTGTGGGTGAAGCAGTTGTTTCGCTTTCACCACGTATGCTGCTGCACCATGTTCACTACAATGACCCTCTCATCTCAAACTCAAAATTATTTCAAAGAGACCAACCTCATGAAAGGCATTTTTTTTTTTGTTAATCGAACAGCTGACAGGGCGACCTTGCAACACTGAAATCAAACGACCAAGGCTGGATGGCGATTTGATTGATAGTCTGTGGTGCAGACGCGTCCCATCTTTGTCAATATAGCGTCCATGTTACTTCCCACATTTCGTTGGTTTAACTGTGATTTCACTCAGAATCATAAAATGTTGTCACAGTGCAGTCTGAGGCCCCCTTCACTGTGCTGGCTCCACACAATGGCGAAATGCATGTGCCGTTCTATTGCTTGATTTTATACGATTGATTGATTGAATTTCATCTGTGCCTAAGTACAGTGAAAAAGCTTTGTTTGCGATTGGTAAAGGCAGATCATCGTAATCAAGGACGTGCCGATCACAACGTGAGTAAATCAAACTTTGGACAGATTAAAGCATTCAGGTTACTACGCACAGGATGTGCTCTCATAAAGATCTACATTAACTGGATCAGCGTCATTTGAAGTTAGAGAATTTATTTATCAGACTAGTAATGGCCTACAAGAGGAAATAAGGTGTTTAATGGGATGGTGAAGTCGATGAAAAATCACACCGGAAGAAAAGGAAAGACTGAGTTGTATCCTAATGGAGGGGTTCCAGCTGATGTGAGGTTTGTAAGAATAAATAGGAGGGGAATTCCCTCCTTCAGGTGAGTGCATAAGCAGAGGTGAGAATCTTTTGCCTTAGCTCGGCATTAAATGTAAACCAGTTAGCTCAGTCCGCTAATTGTTATAATTAATTGTTGCACTGTTTCAAGTTACCATTAGGATCATCATCTACCCCCGTCCACCTGATCTGTAATACTGTGTCGACTCTAAAGAGTGAGATTTGGTCCGTCGATGTCAAGCATCATTATCATTGCCATTGGTTGCCTTGAACATTTGGTCACAATCCAAAAAAAATGGGACTGAGTCCGTTTAATGCTCTCTGATCTCCGCTGGAAAAATCCAGCAACAAGACTCGCCCTTATTTCTGTTTGACAGAGGGCCTGTGAAAATCATCCACGCTCTGATCTAACACTGCAACAAGAGCAGTCTATTCCCGCTGTGAGAGCGAGAAAGGGAAGGACCTTGATATTCTATGGTTTAGATTCACATTGTACTCATGGTGGAATTGTTTGAAACTCTTTTCCAGAAACTTCACAGAATGTAACAAGAGGAGGCTATTGAGCCTTACAGCCCTACCCCGCAATCTGGTCTCATCATGGCTGATGGAACACTATAATGCCTTTTCCCAGCCCATCCACATGCACCTATCGCCCCGTGGAAACAGATATGTAAGAAACTGAAAATGTCAATGCCACTGTGTGTGTATGTGTGTGTGGTGCTGGTGGGCCGTGGGGAGGGAGAGTGGTGGGGTTGGGCAGTCATGTTCAGAGACAATGGATTCTGCTCGAACTTTGTACGTTTTGCAACTTATCTATCAATTCTGGTCCAATCATGTTTAAAAGATACATTTCCCTCAAAACTCACCGCTAAGGAGGTGAGCAATTGTCTCTAATCAGCTGTTGGATCGAGAATTCCAGACGACAGAAATTGACGATGAATCAGAAGAACAATCATTGATTCTGAATAAATTCGGATTCAAACACAACAAACTATGAATAACTATGCTGTAGAAGTCTAATGCGATTTTCATTACGCCACAGAGCCACGCTGACCGCCATTTTACTGCACCTAAAGTTGCGGTGTTTGGGTCTTTCATCAAGCATCTGGTTGTCCTCACCACACTTTCCAGTACCTGTTCCTTATCCGTGTGTGCACCAGTGCCTCAAGTGTTCACTAAATAGTCTTGAAATATTCTTATCACTCTTACCTTTACCACACGTTCAGACAGTGAATTCGAGATAAACAACACTCTCAGGGTGAAAACATTCTTCATAATCTCCACCAGAAGTCCATTCTCTTGTGTTTAATGTATAGCCCTGATTATTAATCCATCCTATAAGAATTTTACTCTTATCACACATGTCGATCCCCTTAATGTGCTTTCTGCGCTCCCAGACAAACAGCCCCAGCCGAGCTTGTCTATCTTCATAGTGGGAATGGTTCAGCCCAGGCAATCCCTTGGTCAATCCCCTCTGAATACCGACACGTGCAAACCTATGATTCCTGCAGTCCGGCGATCAGAGCAGAACAAATGATTTGAAGGAGCCGGTGTTGACTGGGGTGTACAAAGTTAAAAATCACACAACACTAGGTTACGGTCCAACATCTTTATTTGCAGAGCACTAGCTTTTGAAAAACTGCGCCTCATCAGGTAATTGTGAAGTGTAAGATCATAAGACAGAATTTATCACTGAAGTTTACAATGTGAGGTAATTGAAATTGTTAAGTCTCTAATCTTTTAGAATGAATATGTTGGTTTCAGTTCTTTCATATGTAAATCTCAGAACTTTTTTGAAAGTTGCATTCTTAAGTGAATTTTAACAATTGGTGTAATTTCGGCCCAAATAACGCATTGAAGGTATGATGTGCCCTGTGTGAGTCTGCCAGTGCCCCAATGTTCAGATTGATTTTAATCTAAAAAAAAGACTGGCAGAATCGTACACGGATGCTTGCAGTTTCTGAGCGAAATAAAATGTAATTCTGTAAATACAAATTCACCCCACAAATTTATACGTATGTGTGTCGTGGATAGGTATGAGTGTGAGAGAGATGGTGCACGTATATAGCGTGTGTGAGTCCGAGTGTAAAAGGGTATGTCTGTGAGAGGGTGTGTGTACTTGTGAGTGTGAGAGTGAAAGAGAGAAAGCATGTTTATGAGAGAGATTGTTCATGAGAGAGGGTCTGCGTGAGTGTATGTGTCTGTAGGAGTGCACGTGTCTGTCACTGTGTGTGTCCAAGTATGTGTGTCTGTCTGTCGGATTGTCTATGCGTCTGTGTGTGTGTGTGTGTGTGTGTGTGCGTGTATTGTGTGGATTTGTGTCTCCTGGTGTGTGTGCTGTGCAGTGAGGTCACTTGTAATGTGTCAAGAACTCAAGGTCCTGTATGAGGCCATCCCCATGGTTACCAAACTTGGCTATCAGCCACTGCTCGGCCAATTTGCATTGTTGACTGTTGCGAAGTCCGCCTTGGAAGATGGTCACCGGAAGGTCCGAGGTCGAGTGCCCCAGAATGCTGAAGTTTTCTCAGCCTGGGAGAGAATACTCATGCCTGGTGATTGTTGTGCCATGTCCATTCATCCATTGCTGTAGCCTCTGCTCCGCCTCGCCAATGTACCATGCCTCAGGGTATCCTTGCCTGCAGCATATCACATAGAAAATGTTGGTGAAGTCGCCACGTATATGGTGGGAGGTGCCCCCACGTGTAATGGTCGTACACTTCCTACCATGTACGTGGAAGGTACTCATGTGACTGGGCCACATCGTCTATCTCCAGAGGCTGTGGAGGTTGCATCGAGTACTGAATTTTGAATACTAAGATTGATAGATATCTACAATACATTAAAGGCTCGGGGATAGTGCAAGGTATTGTTGAAACGTGTGTTTCAATAACAGTGTAGCTTCACATCTGTTGCTTCACCAACTTCTCCACACAAGACAGTACCCCATTGCTGCAGAGGATCCCATAATCCCAGTTCCCAGACCCGGAATCAGAGAAACCGAGTGCCGCAGAAACATGTGTCCTTGCATATTATTAAGGCAGGTAGAGAAAGTTCTTGCTCGGAAACTGGTTGAAATTTCAAGCACAGACGGGAGTAGGGATTTGGAATCAGTTAGGAATTAGAATCGGACTGGTCCATATAAGCACCAAAAACAATATTGATAACTCTGACAAATGAGAATCTAATCATATCCCATTGACCTTCAATGGCTTATTGTAACTGAATTCCTTCGTATAATCATCCAGGGAACAAGTATTTGTGAGAAATCGAGCTTGACCAGCTATATAAATACTTTGGCTACGAAGGCAAGTCCGTGGGTAGGCATTTTTTGGGTTATTAAGTCAGCTCTTAAATCCGTGAAGCCTGCATCGTTTGCAAAGCACTAATCAGATATGTAACAGATCTCTCTCTCTCTCTCCCTTCACGACAGGGCAGTCACGTAACTGTACCCTAAACAGTACCTGCAATAATTACTCCCTTCACCGCTAAGGCACAATTGGAGCTGAGTGCACCACTTACACAACACACTGGTATCACTCAGCCAGGCTTTGTTGACAGAACTTTCAACGATCAACAACTGTACCGATGGCAAAGACAAGGTAGGAAGATGCACGGAAACATCATTTGCAAGTTACCCTCCAAGGCACATTCCACCATGACGAGGAGAGAGGTATCAGTGATAAATGAATTAATTTTCGAAGTGGACTTGGTGGGCATAGTGGCCAACTTCAACCTTCCATCTTTTATCTTACAATTTTTAAAAGTGTTGATTATTGTAGTGACCAGACTTGTGCTCAGCCCTTTAGATTTTCCCTCAACTGGTGGTTGTTAAAGTTCTAGCATCATCCCCAGCCTATGGTCAGCAACAGAACATTTCCAAAAGCCCTCTCGACCAACTGACCTTGCTGTCCAACGATCTTCAATGATCTGTGAATGTCCATTCTAACCTCGCTTTGTGCTTCTCAAGCACTCAGAATCCTCGTCCCAAAATCATTACCACTCGTTACACTGCATTCAATTCCATTCAATATTTTTGCTTTCCACCTGTTTGATACATCTGTCCAGTCCCGAGCAAGCTTTGTCATAGTCCACTACTAGACCAATTGTTTCATCACATTGAAACGTCTAAATTATGACTCTGGCAAATAAGTGCAAATTTTGGAAAAAACCTCAGGAGATGGTGGAACTCGACTGGAAACAGACGTCCAAGCACGGTTCATTGCTGGTTGGGATTCACAGCTGCAATCACAGCAGGTTTGAATTCCTGCTGACATTTGTAAACTTGCTGATGACTCTGCAGGTTGGTTTCCTGAGTGATTGCTTCTCACATATGGGAGTGGTGGACGGCCTGTCCACTGTGTGACTGAGCAAGTGAGTTGACACCTCAGCGGGTAATTGCATCCTGTCCTGCAGTTCCTCCCATTGCCTTGACTTCCGGGAGGCATAGGTATCTTTGTGTCTACAGGTTTAGGCTGCTCATTTGTGTCACTGCAGCATGTGCAGAGGCTGGCTGTTGAAAGGAACACTGTCCCTCTCTGCTGTTGTCATTTAAGGCATGGAGACATTATGTGTGTGTGTGAGAGAGACTGATGTTCACCTGGAGAGCAGCGAAATAAGATCCTGAGCAGAAACTAATAATGCAGTTAGTTGGAAACTGTTCTCAATTCCTCCTGCAATTTTACTGCAATAATGACAGAGAGAAACATGTTTTACAACGAAAGGGTTCACAGACGGGAAGTTCAGACTTTAAATCGATCTGAGAGTCACCCAATTCCACAGGTCCTGATTATTACGGGTAATATAGAAGGGGAAAACAGCAACCCCAGCCCAGAAAAAAAACATTCCCATTTTGTGCCTGTGGTCGAGGATTTAACTGGTCATGTGATCTGGGAAGGCACCAATATTGCGGGAACAGGGTGAGACTGTGTAAATGAGGGAATTGTGGGAAGGAATCAGTTACCCCTCCCAGCGGGACACACACAGACACAATCACACGGGGAGAGGCTGTTCACCTGCCCCATGAATGGGAAGGGATTTATTCGATCTTACAATTTGCATAGGCACCAGAGAGGGCACAGAGGATTGAGATCCTTCACCTGCTCATTCAAATCTCTCACCTGCGGAGACATCAGTCCATTCCCACCAGGGAAAGGCCATCCAGATGCTCAGTCTGTGAGAAGGGTTTCAGTGATTCATCCCTCCTGCTGATACACCAGAGGGTTCACACTGATTAGAAGCTGTTTCCCTCTCTGGGAGACAAGGGATTTGCTGAGTCTTCAACACGACCGAGAGACCAGTGAATGGACACAGGGAAGTGGTCATCCACCTGCTCAGTGTGGGGTAGAGTTCACACATCACTGCAGGACTCTGATTCTGATGCTACTGTCCATCAGAGTCAGGACCGGACTTTGTACATGCTGCCACTGTTGTAGTATTGATGTTGGGGCTGTTAATCACATTAACTGTGCTGGGGTTGACTAAATTTATAATCACTACTTTCTGAACCTCAGGATGTCTCTCTGGGCAATTAGTCTCCAAACGAATCGACGTGACAATGAACAGGGATCATCTGTTTTGATTTAAATTGTGATGGTAGCACTGCTGCTTCACTGTACCAGGTATAAGGTTGGAGTCCAGCCTTGGTAGACTCCATGTGTAGAGTTTGCACATTCCCCTATGATAGTGTGGACTCCCTCCAGGTATTCTGGTTTCCTCCCACAGTCCAAAGATGTGGTTAGGTGGATCGGTCGTACTAAACTGTACAATGTCCAGGAATGTGCAGACTCGGTGGATCAGCCATGGGAAATGCAGTGTCACAGGGATGGAATGATCTGGGTGGGATGTTCTTCGGTTAGTCTGTGGGATTTGATGGGCCAATGCTCTTCTTCCACACTATCAGGATTCTATTCTATGATTGAAGATAAACAATACACAGCAGGGTGTCCTTAGAGAAGGAGTATGTGGTGTGGAACAATGCTCTTGATGCCTTTAGGTAGAAGTGGCCACAGCAGGGGAATACAGTGCTTTATCTCCACCGCTGCCACCTCACCCCAACTCTACTTTGATTTAGTCCTTTCCCACTGTGTCACCTGTAATGGTTTGCTTTGCCCATAATGGGTTTTCTTTGGTTATACGGGTTGTTAACTGCTGGAGTTTATACATTAACAAAAAGCAAAATGGCGTCATGATGATTTTGATGGTGGGACAGTTGTTCAGCTGTGTGTGATTACACTCCTGGGTGGGAGAAATGGGGAAACAATTAACACGTCACAGCTCACAGAACGACAACTAAAAAGCAATTAAATCAAACAAAATATTCAGAAAGGTAGGGAATTCCCTGGAGTTTGACTAACTGGAATGTGATGGTGTCCGGGGTTAGACAGGATTTTGCTATACAGGGCGTTTGAAAGTTTTATAACGGTTATATTCAGATAGTTCCATTTACATTCTTTTAGTTTTATTTATTGTGGAATAACATCTACAATATTTAAAAACCAAATTCACAAACCCTGTGTAAAGGACAAAAGTTAAATAAAATCCACCCAACCATCACTCACTGTAAATTGATGTGGATGTGCAATCTCCTGGAGAATCCATGCCTTGTGTACTACTTCCTACCCTGGCTTCTTGGCTATATACATACCTGGGAGATCGTCGAAGGAAGGGGAGGTGCATTCGGCTTTTCGATCCTGCGCCATCATTCAATGGGAAATAGCGGATCATCCAGCTCAGTCTCCTGTCCCTGCTATGCTCCAATCCCCATTGATGCCTTTACCTCTAAGAACTATATCTAAGTCCTCCTTTAGCTTCACTGCCGTTTGTCCTAGTGACGTTGCTGTGTTACTGTGTGGGTGTAGGCAGGAATAATGTGATGGTTCTGCCTCCTGGAGGAAGCACTCAGCGTCCGTCATCATCCTGCAGTAACATCAACCAGGTTTCAGTAAATAGAGATAGAAATCATTTCCAGGATATGGGCACCACTAGCTCAGCCAGCTTTTACTTCCCATCTCTAGTTACTCTTGAGAAGATGGTAGTGAGCTGTTGTCTTGAAATATTCTCAGTGTATTTGGCGCAGATAGATCGACAATGCTGTGATGGAGAGTGTTGCAGGATTTTGGCCGATTGACTTTCTTTGGTTCGTCAAATGCTGACTAACTTCATCACGATCTGCAGATGATTTTGAGATTTCAGTCTGTGAATCTTCAACATCTAGCATTCTGTATAAAAGAATATATACATATTAGAAATTCAGAACAGATAATTCTAGTTTCTCTGGAATATCTTTTTTCCATTATTTCCCCTAAAGCTGTAACCTTCCAGCCGACTTACTCTCTCATGCCATTCTCACTCTGCTATCCCTATTGTACACCCTCCACATTCTCGTGGAGTTCCTGGTAAACGGATCAATGCCACCAATTCCCATCTCTGGTTGGACTCTGCACCCTTTCTGGGTTCACTTCCTTTCCCTTCAGTTGCTGCAAGTCAATAATGTAACATAAGAATGAAACAAAAGGAAACAGAAAAGAAGTTGGCAGATCCTGGACAGAAGAGGAACCTTCAGGTTTGGAGAATGGGTTAGATCTTTCTTGGTTATTAAATGGTGGAGCTAGTTCGAAGGGCTGCATTATCTCTCCTGTGCCCAGTGCTTACCTTCTTACGATAATAACTGAAAATCTGAATCCAAAACTCACCACCTTCACCAAAGGAGATTTTCAGAAAATGCAGAATAATGAGGTGGATTAGCGTTCAAAACTTAGATAGCGAGGAAGGTTATAGCAGATAAAGATTTTGCAATTTTAAATAAGGGGAGACAGTGATTTATACTTTTAGTCTGTATAGTGCATTCACAGCGTCCAGAATAATCTGTTGAGGATGTCTATCCTGCACTTTATTACAAAGCCAAGTCACTGATAATGAAACCAAAAAAAACCCAGAAAACATCACCTCACCTCATAATCTGACAACAGATATATGATAAGTATGGTTGAATTTAGAATACAGATGGAAAGCGGGAAGATTAAATCCAGTCCCAAGATCCTGTGCTTAAACAAAGAAGACTACAATAGGATGAGGAAGAAGTTGCCTAATGTAGACTGGGAGCAAAGGACGAATAGTGGGGGAATATCAAAGCAATTTTTCAAAGTGTTCAGAAAAATTATGTATCAGTGAAAAAAAAGGAATGTAGGAAAAGAGTAATCTGCCTTGGGTGTCTAAAGAATTAAGGGAGTCTAACAAATTGAAAGAAAGGCATACAAATTGGAAAGACCAGCAAGAAACAAGGGGATTGGAAAAACGTTAAAAGATCAACAGAAAGCAGGATGTGATTGGGGGTAAAGAAAGTGATTAGTGGCTATCCACACGGCCAGAATAGTAGTTTACATTGCTAGCGGGGAAACTATTGTATGGGGAACATATGGCCTCAAATTGTTGAAGCACTTTACTGTTACAATAGAGATAATCCTGATAAAGCTAAAAATCACAGCACACTCCAAAAGCTTGTACTTTCAAATAAACCTGTTGGATTACAACCTGTTGTTGTCTGATTTTTAACTTTGTCCACCACCCTCCAACACCAGCTCTTCCACATCAGAATCCTGAGAGACAGCCCCACTGAAACCGAAGCATCTGTCAGGTACTTGAGTGAACCCCGGGGGCGTGGGGGAGCAGTGTGTGGTTTAACCACAGAGTGTTGAACTGAACTCCACTTTTCAACTACTGTTGCCATGGAGATAATCCTGATGGACAGCTTCCATTGAAAACCACGAATCACAAAAGTATAAGAATGGGAGCCATACATCAGACAGTTAGACAGTTACATGATACTGCCTGGAGGTGTTTTGCATATACACTATCCATGTAACTGCCATGTCTCATCAGTGAAAGACTCAAAGAAGACCTCTCAGAGTTCTGTGCCTAGTCATTGCTATCCAGCAGGGTTCAGGACTATGAGTACACAGCAGTCTGTCTTCACAGTGAACATACGAAGACATGCCAGTAATTGATAAGGAGACTGAGGAAGATGAGGAACAAGAAACAAACCCTTATCACGAGAGAGTTGGAGCTGGGCAAGCTAATGGTCCTAAAGGTAGATAAGTCTCCTTGCACAGATGCAATACATCCCTGGGTACTACCAAAGATAGCTGGAGAAATAGTGAATGCACTTAGAGTCAGAGCATCCTACAGCAGAGACAAGCCATTTGGCCCAAACTGGCCCATGCTAACCAAAATGACCATCCATGCTAACCCCATTTACATTGGCCCATATGCTTCTGACTCTTTGCAGTCTATGTATTTGTCCAAATGCCTTTTTCATGTTGTTAACGAACTCGTCTCAACCATTTCCAATGGCAGCTCATTCCATGTACTGCCCTCAGCTTCCCTTTTGTTCTTTCTCCTCTAACCTTAAACTGATGCCCTCCAGTCCTTGATTCCCTGGGAAACAGACTGAATGTATTCACCTTACCCATGCCTGTCATGATCTTATACACTTCTATAAAAGATCCCCCTCGGTTTCCTCTGCTTTAAACAAAAATGTCCTCGATTGTCTAACTTCTCCTTATAACTCCAACTCTTTAGCGCGAAGAATATCCTTGTAAGTTTCTTCTGCACTTTTTACAGTTTAATAACCAAAACCAGCTTTGCATTCATCACATTTTCAGTGTTTCCCGACAGCGCTGGAACTGACGTGACAACGCCAATGGATTACAAGCCATGATCAAGAATTAACTCCTTTACAACAATCCAATTTTCATATTGTTTTTTACCATTATGCAGGTATTCTTTTGTCTTTCAGGTTGCATGATTAATTAAAGACTTGTCCACATACGAAACAAATCTGTGGCTTGATTGTTCCTGGGAAGTGTGAAATGTTTTTCTAGACAATTAAAATAAATTAAGTCTCTCTCCACAGTCACCACACTAACATGGAATTGGCTTTGTCTCAGTTCTTTTTCCAGTCACATTGATATTTGAAATATTCCCTCAAGGACAGAATGCACACCTTTCCTTCCACATGAAAAGTCCAATGATAATACTATAATTGTCTTACAAATCCTGGATTAACAATGGTGACTTGTTTTCTTGTTGTAGGGTACTGAAAGGATGGATTTGCGGTTGAGCAATTGAAGTTCAGTTTCAGATCTGATATTCAGGTCGGCATGGATCAAGTAAATAAGTTGAAGTTTCCTTGTTCTGGCAAAGCTTTAAATCTCCGTCTCACAACTTCTTTCTTCCTTGAACTGAAATCCAAACCAACCTCTTCACTTCTTTCCTCCACACCCAGTTCTCACACTCTCTCTGCTCTCTTTGAATTCAGTTTTCCAGCTCCTGTCTACCGACTAAGAGCCAAATGAATGAGTCTGATTCGGCGCCTACTGGGTGTTGGTGAATCCTCCCCCCTCTGCCCCCGAACTCACCTCCCAGGGTTTCCTTCCTGGTCAGAACCACATTGGAAAAAAAAATCAATATGGAACCTCATATTTTCCTCACCCTAATGCTGTAATGACAACCATCATGCACACACTGCTTAATGCCCACTCTAGCCAAATCATATCTGGTTGACCTAAAATGAACCAAATTATATTTCTAATTGCAGGCCCATCCTTGTCCCTTTCCATAGCAATCCTGAATCTTCACAAGAGTTCTGATGACTTCGTGCAAAATGCTCCCCCACTGATATTTTGACCACTTGTCACGATACCAGGAGAAGGGTCATTCCCCTGGGTTCTGTTCCCAGAGGAGGAAGGGAGGGAGCTGCCCATGACAGATTAATCCCATACAACCACAGCCTCCCTCACTTGTACTGACCCACACTGCACATATACCAACAATTGGCCAGCACTGTGCCTGTGCACTGGTCTCCCCTCCTCCAGCATATGTTCCAGACCACACAGGAGCCTGTGTGATTGACAGCAGCTGCTGCCCAATAGGGTGGAGGCAGCGGGGTTGGAGGACTGGGAGAATGGGATTGTAAACAATGAATGAATGTGGAGGACACTGGGGGATGGACAGGTCAGTGAGGGACAGGATCAATGCAGCAACCGAAGGGGATTCTAGACAAAGTGAGCAATGGGAGAGTCTGATAGGAGAGAATCTACAGGAAGGTTCTGTTTGGAGGCTCATTTAGGGACAGCTGGGAGACGTATGGTTTGGTGGCTTCGACATGTTTTCAAATCAGACTTTTCTTCTGTCACTCAACTGTGAACCGATCCTCTTGGTCCAGAGGTAAGGACACTACCACCATTTCTTGTTGGGCTAGTGGAAAGAAGGGAAGATGTTCTCAATCTCACTCGAAACTCTATGAGCTCCTCCCATTTACTGTCTACGGTGGAGATGGAGGAGACAGGGTAGATGGGAGTGGGTTAGGGATGTAGGGACTGCCTTTCTAAAGGGACTCACCTGTG
The DNA here is from genome assembly GCF_020745735.1 of Hemiscyllium ocellatum. Taxonomy (NCBI): domain Eukaryota; kingdom Metazoa; phylum Chordata; class Chondrichthyes; order Orectolobiformes; family Hemiscylliidae; genus Hemiscyllium; species Hemiscyllium ocellatum. Next base: position 3,358,088 of record NC_083442.1, on the reverse strand, counting down.
TTGGCGATATTACCAAGACTCAATACACATTCACCAACACAAAGCTGGTGTACTTGAACTTTATCCAGAATCTTAACACCTATAACTGGGCGATGCAGACTCCAATGTACAGAGTTAAGTCCTAGATATTAATAACAGCTTTGTGCATGCGAGATCATGTCTCATGAATTAACTGAGTTTTCTGAAGAAGTAACAGAGAGGATTGATGAGGGCAGAGCAGTGGACATGATCTGTATGAACTTCAGTAAGGCGTTCGACAAGGTTCCTCATGGGAGACTGCTTAACACAGTTAGATCTCAGAATACAGGACACCTAGCCATTTGAATACAAAATTGGCTCAAAGTTAGAAGACAGAGGGCGGTAGCAGATGAATGCTTTTCACACTGGAGGCCTGTGGCCAGTGGAGTGTCACAAGGATCGGTGCTGGATCTACACCTTTTCGTCATTTATATCAATGATTTGGATGTAAACAGAAGAGCTATAGTTAGTAAGTTTGCAAATGACACCAAAATTGGAGGTGCTGTGGACAGTGAAAAAGATTACCTCAGAGTACTACGTGATCTTGATCAGATGGGCGAATGGGTTGAGTGGCCGATTTAGTTTAATTTAGATAAATATGAGGTGCTGCTCTTTGGAGAAGCAAATTTTAGCAGGACTGATGCACTTAATGGTCAGGCCCTGGGGAGTGTTGCTAAACAAAAAGACCTTGGAGTGCATGGTGATATTCCTTGAAAGTAGAGTCGCACGTAGATAGGATAGTGAAGAAGGTGGTTAGTCTGCTTTCCTTTATTTGATGGCATTCTAAAACTGGCCGAGCCAATAAACTGAACAATCTAAACATGATCTCCCAACTGCTATACTCAGTGAACTGCTAAACAACAGCTGGCATACCAAACACCACCTACACTGACCTGTCTACCTTCAACCCTACTTTCGAGAAATTATCAATCCACAGTCTAAGGTATACTTGTTTGGCAACACTTCCCAGGAATTTGCATTCATGAGGTTGAGTCCTAACCTGGTAACATCTTTCCGAAATCAGGAAAAATACAATTGAATGCAGTATTTTAAAGTTGGCCTCCCCAGTGCCCTATGCAGGTACAACATGGCCTCCTAACTCCTATACTCACTGACAGAATCCCTACAGTGTTGGAAGAAGCCATTTGGCCCATGAGACCTTACAAACCATCGAACAGCTTCCATGTAACCGAGCATTTTCCACAGCGAATCCACCTAACACGCCCACCTTTGGATTGTGGTAGGAAACCAGAGCACCCAGAGAAAGTCCTTGCACACACGGGGGAATGTGCAAACACCACACAGAAAGTGGAATCGAATAGAACCAATAAAGGTCAGCGTCCCAGATGCCACGTTCAACACCTGATCTCCCTGAAACTCTACTTTACAGAAACGATGCAGTTGTCCTGAACACTTCAGAGGGATTGCAGGGGACGGGGAGAAAACGGAAACAGGATTGAGGTATAGATCTATAAAATAACTCTCCATCCCATCTCTCCCGTTCTGTTGCACCCTGTCTACCCCATGTTCCCGATAGCCCACTTGCTGTCTGCCTCCTCAGACCACCTTCGCCCCTCTGTCCCCAAGTCCCCCTTATTGTCTGTCCAATCCAGCCCCTCTCTCCACCCTCCCACAGTACTCCCCTGTTTCCCCCCTGATCCCCATTTCCCCTCTGTCCCCGCCACCCTCCTTGTCCAGTAGTTCTCGACTCCCCACCACAAGAAAAGACCTTGTCTATTTCCCCTATCCGTGCCCCTTCTGATTTTATAAATCTCTATAAGGTCACCCATCAGCCTCTGTTGCTCCAGGGAAAACAGACTATTCAGCCTCTTCCTGTAGCTCAAATCCTCCAACCCTGGTAACATCGTTGCAATTCTTTTACGACCCCTTTCAGATTGGAGAATATCAGTTTGATAGGAAGGAGACCAGAGTTGCATGGAAGATTCCAAAAGTTACCTAACCAATGTCCTGTGCAGCCGCAACATGACCTCCCAACCCTTATACTCAATGCTCTGACCAATAAAGGAAAGCATGACAAAATCTAAATAATTTCAGATGTTGTAAACCAGAAAGAAATAAAAGTAGTTTCTGGAAAAGCTTAGCAGATCTGTTACATCTGTGAAGAGAAATTAGAGTTAACTTTTCGGAGAAAGGGGGACCGGACCTGAAACATAAGCTGATTTTTCTTGAGAGATGCTGCATGACCTGCTGAGCATTTCCAACGTGTGCGAAAGTTTAAAGGGAGTTGTGTCAGACAGATCTCTTTTGCAGAAGGTGGTAGGTGACTACAACGTACTCTCATGGAAGATGGTAAAAGCCGAAACAATCACAACGTTCAAGAGGCATTTGGGCAGACACATAAGCAGGCAAGGGATAGCAAGGATATGGATCATGTACAGGCTTATGGAATTAGTTTGGAATAGCATTATGATCAGCCCAGAGACGTTGGGCCGATTATTAGGGTGCTGTACTGTTCTGTTTTCCAGGGCTCGAATTTTTTTTTTGAAGAAGTAACAAAGAGGATTGATGAGGGCAGAGCGGTGGAAATGATCTACATGGACTTTAGTAAGGCGTTCTGCAAGGTTCCCCATGGGAGACTGGTTAGCAAGGTTAGATCTCATGGAATAAAGGGAGAACTAGCCATTTGGATACAGAGCTGACTCAAAGGTAGAAGGCAGAGGATGGTGGTTGGGGGTTGATTGTCAGACAGCAGGGCCGTGGCCAGTAGAGTGTCACAAGGATCGGTCCTGGGTCCACTCCTTTTCGTCATTTATATTAACAATTGGGATGTGAACATAAGAGGTATGAGTAATTTTGCTTATGAAACCAAAATTGGAGGTATAGTGGACAGTGAAAAAGATGATCTCTGAATACAACGGGACCTTAATCTGATGGGCGAATGGCCTGAGGAGTGGCAGATGGAGTTTAATTTAGAAAAATGTGAGGCGCTGCATTTTGGAAATGCAAATCTTCGTAGGTCTTATACACTTCATGGTAAGGTCCTCAGGAGCAATGTTGAACAAAGAGACCTTGGAGTGCAGGTTCATAGCTCCTTGAAAGTGGAGTCATAGGTAGATAGGATAGTGAAGAAGGTTTTTAGTATGTTTTCCTTTCACGGTCAGAGCATTGAGAATCGGAGTTAGGAGATAACATTGAGGCTGCAAAGGACGTTAGTTAGACCACTTTTGGAATATTCCGTGCAAGCCTGGTCTCCTTCCTATCAAAACAATATTGTGAAACTTGAAAGGCGTCAGAAAAGGATTACATGGATGTTACCAGGATTGGAGGATTTGAGATACAGGGAGAGGTTGAAGACACTGTTTTCCCTGGGGCGTCAGAGGTTGAGGGGTGACCTTATAGGAGGTTTATAAAATCAGGACGGGCGTGGGAGGAGAGTATGGACAAGACAAACAGAGGAGGAACACAGTTATTTAAAGATCTACAACTAAACCATGTTCCTGTTTTCTCCCCATCTCCTTCAATCCCTCCGAAGGTCTCAGAGCAATTGCATAGTTTCTTGTAAGTAGAGTTTCAGGGAGATCAGATGCTGAAGGTTGCATTTGGGACGCTGACCTGTATTGGTCAATGCACTGATCAACAAAAGGACCTGGGTTCGATTCCACTCTCTGCGTGGTGTTTGAATATTCTCCCTCTGTGTGTTTGCGTGGGCTTCCTTTCTGTGTCTGTTTCCATTCCAGACATCTCTATGACTCTGTTTTGCTAAACGTGAACGATTTCATAAAATATCTCCAAGGTTATTGTTTGGACTGTAAAGCTAAAGGGAGAGGTTGAATAGGCTGGGTTTTTTTTCCCTCTGGAGGGTCAGAGAATGAGGGGTTACCTTATAGAGGAGCCCAGACAAGGTGAATGACCAAGGTCTTTGTTTCCACCCAGTGTCAGGAAGTTCAAAACTAGGGGGGGCATTGGGTTTAAGGTGAGAGGGGAAAGGATTAAAAGAGACCTGAGGGGCAAACATTTCACTCGAAGGTTGCTGTGTGCATGGAATGAGCTGTCATATGAGTAATGAATGCCTGGAGGATTGCAATATTTAAAAGGCGTCTGGATGGGGTACATGAATAGAAAGTGTTCAGAGTGATATAGGCCAACTCTCCCAAATGGGACTGGATCAGTTTCGGATATCTGATAGACATGGACGGGTTGGACTGAAGGGTCTGTTTCCATGCTGTAAAACTCTATGACTCCAAGTGCTTCAGCAAAATGGTGGAAAGCTACAATAAAAACAAAAAGTGCTGTAGATCGTCAGCAGGTCCGGCAGCACCTGAAATGGTGACAGATGCAGGAAACATTGCAGCCTTGAAGAATGTTGAGATGATCACATCAGGCATGTGTGCTTGATGACCAGTATGGATAAGATGGGGACATTGTGTTCAACAGTTATATACCAGAGACTCTGACCCCATTTTAATCTGTATTTCTCTGTAATTCCCTCTTTCCAGAAGCTGGCAGGATTGGGAAGCAGTGGAGAATGTTAATGATGTGTGACCTTCCCAGTGAAAGATTCTGTGTACAGGAGCAGGGATCCCTTTCTGGAAGGGCCTTGGTGAGACTACACCTGGAGTACTGTGTGTACCTTTGTTCCTCTTTCCCAAGGAAGGCTATCCTGGTTATTGAGAGAGAGTAAAGGAGGGTCACTAGACTGAGTCCTGAGATGTGGAGATAGTTAAGGGCTGAAGATGCTGTAAGTCAGAGTCTATACAATGTGGACCTGGGGAAGTGCAGCAGCTCAGGCAGCATCAGAGGAGCAGGAAGGTTGATGTTTTGGGTCAGGAGCCTTTGTCAGTTCTGATGGATAGTCCTGACCGAAAATGTCAACTTTCCAACCCCATCGTATTCATGCTGGTCATCAAGCACCTATTTATTGCAGTCCCACGTTCTGGCACTCAGCGTGTAACCGATATTATAGTGCTTGGTGTGATCATCAAAACACTTCTTCAAGGCTGCAATGTTTCCTGCATCTGTCACCATTTCAGATCCTGCCAGACCTGCTAAGGATCTCCAGCACTTTTTGTTTTTAATGCAGATTTCCACCATTTTGCTGCAGCACTTGGAGACACCGCTGGAAAGTTCCATATTTTGGTGGCTCTGATTCCTGGGATGTCACGACTGATGGATGAAGAGGGACTCAATCCTCGTTTAATCCTCCTTTCCTTTGGCTTTCTGAGTTGCTGACTACATCACTGATATTCTACCTCCCACTCCATGACCTGAATCTGACCCATCTAAGCCTCCACTTTAGTTCTATCCCTCTGCCAGACTAGTTAAAACTTCACCAACGGAACTGGGAATAGCCCCCACCAGATTTCTCCAGCTCTGTCCAGGGGTAACCGGTCAGGCTGGTACAGGTCCCAGCTAACCCACGAAATAGTCCCAGTGCCTGAAGAACCTAAACCCTTCTCTGGTACACAATTTCCCCAGCCACACATTCAGCTGATCTACCATCTCATTCCTGCTCTCACTAGCACATGGCACTGGGAGTAAGTCTGACATTATTACATTTCAGGAGCTACATTTTAAAGCATCTCTGCTCTCCCTATATCCATCTTTCAGGCCCTCATCCCTCTGTTTAGCGATGTCATTGGTATCTTTGTGTTGCACCACCATGGACTGTGTACCCTCCAGCTCCAGAATGTCCTGCAGCCACTCCATGATATCACGGATCTTGGCACCAAGGAGATAACATACCATCCTGGTTTCATGTCAGTGGCCACAGAAGTGCCTTTCTGTACCCCTGATTATTGAATCCCCTGTCACTACAGATCTGCCACTCTCATTCCTCCTGTTCTGAGCAGCAGAGGTCTCTGTGGTGTCAGGAGCCTGTCTTTTACCAGGACCTGATCACTGTCTGGAACATGGTCGAATTGTGGTGCGCCTACCCTCTAGCAAGAGTAGCAGCTGTCGTCAGGAAGCCATTGCTCAGGAATCCGCACCTCCGTACTCACGGGTTTGAGTGGCTATCGGAGGGGAGGGCCGTGGAGGTGAGGGTGACCAGGATCGGGACATGCTCGGTGCCGGGGGCCTGGGCTGGATGCTACCACAGGACATAGCGAGCAGGGCAGCGGTAGATGTCCGGTACATGGCCACCGCCATCCGATGCCTTAAAAGGGCGGTGCCCGGACCCAACATAGCGCACCAGTTGGAGGACACTCAGGTGTGCCGTGAGATCCCATCCGCGCTCACCCCTGCCCAGACGGACATTCACATTGACACAAAGGACCCGTACTTCCCACGGGAGCCTGTGCCCCACAACCTGAGCCGCCTCCAGAATTTTAATTTTGTCCCTGTTAAGGACGTAAAAAGGCGGGTCCTATATCGACTGCTGCTGCACACCGTCCACCTCTTCTCCCTCATCCACCGTCCGGACACACCTTGGCGTGTCAATTTGCCACCGGGCGGTGGGGATCCCCAGTGGAGGGCTCTCTACATGGGAGTTCTCTCCATTTCTCTCGGGGATCTGGGGTGGAGGGTGCTGCACGCAGCGGTCCCCTTCAACCGCAGATTATGGTAGTTCAGGGACTCCCAGTCAAACTGCTTATTCTGTGTCGCTGTGGAGTCCGTGGACCACGTGTATATTGGGTTTGGGCGTTTGCACTCCCTTTTTGATTTTCTTAAAAAACCTCCCCCTCTTCGTTTGGTTGCACTTTAGTCCCACGCTACTGATCTTCCTGCACCCGGTGCGGAGGAGGGAGGGCAGTTGTGAAGACCTCCTCGTGGGTCTGCTCCTGGGCCTGGCCAAACTGGCTATAAACAGGTCCGTGGAGGGGGTCGTTAGGGCCGACTGCCTTCTCCTCTTCCGCGGTTACGTCAGAGGCTGGGTGTCTTTGGAGAAGGAGCACGCTGTCTCCACCAACACCCTGGAGTTGTTCAGGGAGAAGTGGGCGCTGCAGGGAGTGGAGTGCATTATTTCCCCGTCTAACTCTATTTTGATTTAATCCCTGTCCTCCCCTTCACTGTTTGATCACACAACATTGCCCTTTTGTGAAGTGCACTGCTTGTCACTGGCCACTTTGGTGTTTTCCTATCTTCCTGGTGGTGGGAATTGAATAAAGATTCGTGCACCTTGTGTCTCTCACTGTGTCTCACACCTGCACCCATACAACATGGGTGCTGGGGAAAAAATAAGCACTACCGCAGATAGGCAGTAGTGTGGCGGGTAAAAAGAAAAGCAAAAAAGAAAGGAAATAAAGAAAAAAAAAGACAGAACTGAACCCTCCCAGTCTACACTGATATATTTCATCCGGTTTCTGCTGCCACTCTCCCCTTTCGCGCTTCCTCCTCCTGCACAGACCAAGGGTCATCACGAGTCCAGTGACCCTTCCTCAGAACCAATGACAGCTGGGAAAAGTAGAATCCCTACAGCGTGGAAATAGGCCCTTCGGACCAACAATTCCACACCCACCCTCCAAAGTTTATCCCACCCAGACCCAATTCCCTACCCTATTACTCTCCATTTCCCGGACTAATGCATATTCCTGAACACTACGGGAAATGTATCTGGGCCAATTTACCGAACCTGCACAGCTTTGAACTAAAGGACATAGGGGTTAAAGAGTAAATAATAGGTGGGGACAGAGCCCAAAGAGAGACACGAACATTTGGAAAGACAAAGGAGTAGCTAACAATCCAGCTTGGAGGGTGGAAAGCTGTTAATGTAGGAGACAGGAACCTGGTAGCATCTCAGTGGAGGTGGTGGAAATGGTGGCTGATGATCTACATTGTGCCTGCAAAAAAGACTCGGAGCTTCCAGTTGCCTGCCACTTTAACACACAAGAATGTTCCCTGTCCAACATTTCTGACTCATGCTTACTGCAGTGTTCCAGTGAAGCTTGGTACAAACTGGCAGAACACACCAAATGGCCTGCGATTTTGTGGATGGTAATTTCCCCTCCCATGTGGTCAACAATGCCCTCTAGTGAATCTCCTGCTCTTCCCATACCCCTGCCCTTGAACCCCACACCTCTAACAGCAGCAAGGATAAAAAAACCCAGTCCTCACCTTCCAGCCAGATACAACGCATCATCCTCCGCCATTTCCACCACCTACAATCAGACCCCACCACCAGAGATATATTTCCTTCCTCACCCCTTTCAAAATTCCGCAGAGACCATTCCCTCTGCCACTCCCTCATTAGATCCACGCTCCACACCAACCCAACCTCCACTCCTGACACCTTCGCTTGCCACTGCAGGTGGTGTAAAACCTGCGCCCACACCTCCCCCCTCACCTCCATTCAAGGCACCAAAAGATCCTTCCACATCCAACAGGGATACTTCTGCACATCCAAATACCTCACCTATTTTGTGCTTTGCTCTCAGTGTGTCTCCTCTATATTGGGGAGACAGGACGCCAACTTGCAGAATATTTCAGGGAACATTTCTGGGACACATGCACCAACCAATCCCACAACCCAGTGTCCGACCACTTCAAAATGCCGTCCCACTCTGCCAAGGACATGCAAGTCCTGGGCCACCTCCACCACCCCCAACTCCCATCCACCCGATGCCTGGAGGAATAACACCTCATCTACAGCCTTGGGACCCTTCACTCACACGGCATCAACATTTCCTCATCTCCCTTCACCCACCTTATCCCAGATCGCATCCTCCAAATTGCACCACCCACATAAGCTGTCCCACCTGTCCATCTTCCTTCCCAATTATCCACTGCACCATCTCACCATGACCCCTCCATCCACATATACGCATTGCATTCCTTGCTCCCTTCACAACAACCCCACAACCCTCTTATTTATCTCTCAGCACTCTTACTCCCACCACCATTCTTGGCATTCCAGATTAACTGCTTATGCCCAAAACGTCGATTCTTCTGCTCTTTGGATGTTGACTGACCTGTTGTGCTTTTCTAGTCCCACATTTTAACACAAGCTGGAAGAAAAAAGCCTCATCTTCTACTTGGAGATCCTGCATCACTCTGGCCTCAATATCAAATTCAATAATTTTAGATCCTACATTCTCCCACGTCCTAGTGTCCTAACCCCCACCCGCATACCAGTCACTGTTATGACATAGTCTGCCATTACACACTGCCTATGGTTAGCCACTAACAGTCCCCATAAACAACTATTCACCCTCCCCCAGCCAGTTTGTTATCCACTCCTTTGTCCAGCTGCTCCCATTTCTCTATGTGGACTGTGCCCGTATTTATTATTTACTCCTCAACCGGTATCTTCTGCATATAAACAAACATTTCTTTTCAGTAACATCAGTTCTGAGGAAGGGTAATCGGATCCGAAATATTAACTCTGACATCTCCTCACAGATACTGCCAGACCTGCTGATGTTTTCCAGTGCCTTCTGGTTGTTATGTCTGATTTACAGCATCCACAGTTCTTTTGGTTCTAACTTACCCGGAATTTCTAATTCAGGTCTAGCAGCCTAAAACCACGTGTTTATAAACCTGTCTAGTCCACACTAATTCCATTTCTCTCCCAGTCTCTGCTGTCTCTCCCACGTCTTCACACTCACTGTGTCCTCCTTCACCGTGACACTGTGCCTGCACAGCTCATGGTCATCTGTTAGCCTGCTGGACTCACGCCTCATTCACGTCCAATTGGCTGGAGGATCATCCAACTCTCCTATTGGTCTGAAGCTGCTGTCAATCACTCAGGCCCCATTGTGACGTGTTGGTGGGATCCTCCCACGAGCATCGGAGGTTGAAGGGTGATCTTACAGAGTGTTGTAAAATCATGAGGGTCATGGATAGGATAGATAAACAGAGTCTTTTCCATGGGGTGGGGGAGTCGAGAACGAGAGGGCATAGGTTTAAAATAAGAGCAGAAAGATTTAAAAGGGAAATGAGGGACAACTTTTGTCACACTGAAGTTGGTGCATGTATGGAATCTTCGGTCGGGGAAGTGGTGAAGGCTGGTACAATTATACGATTTGAAAGACATCTGGATTGACATATGAATAGGAAGGGTGAAGAGGGATGAGGGCCAACCGCTGCCATACAGGACTCGATTATGTCAGGACATCTGGTCGGTATGGACGATTTTGACCAAAGGGTCTGTTTCTGAGCTGTACATCTCTTTGCCCTCTGCCTTTGGATGAGCTTCATCATTCAGAGTGAGTGGGGCAGTATCAGACTGCACAGGGGCTGAGGGCTATTCAGCCTATTGGGCTGTACTCTCCGTCTGGAAATGCTGCAAATCTGTCCCAATTCGCCTCCCTTTTGTCCATAGCCCTCCAAATCTTTTCTGAAAAAGTTAAATTCCAAATTTGTTTTAACAATAACTGCAGAATCTGCATCCAACTGTCGTTCAAACTGGTACAGATACTCAGAACTTAATGATTTAAATAACCTTCACATTTTTACTCTGCATTATTTGGCAGCCACCTGAAAATAGTTACTAAATATTGTGACAATGTTAATAATTTCTCCCTGTGTAAATTAAATATCCTGGGAGCAAATCTGCCCCGGGTCCAAATCACTGCTTGACCTTCTCAGTTCCAAGAATTATCCGAGCTTCTGCTAACTCTCCATTAAACAGAAACTTGCCTTAATTTTAATTTATTAGTGTAATAGAGATGTAAAGCACAGAAATAGACCCTTCAATCCAACTTGTCCATACTGACCAGATATCCTAAACTAATCTCGTCCCATTTGCCAGCACTTGGCCCATATCCTTCAGAACCGCTCCTAATCACATATCCAATTATGCTTTTAAATGTTGTAATTGTACCAGACTCCACACTTTCTCTGGCAGCTCATTCCATACACGTACCACGTTCAGCTTAAAAACATTGCCATTAGATCCCTTCTAATTTTTTTTTTCATTTCCAGCTTAAGCCTGTGCCTCTAGTTTTGGGCTCACCTAACCTTGGGAAAAGACCCTGGGAGTTCACCCTAGCCATGGCCAGGAGAAACAGCCCAGCCTACTCAGCCTCTCCCAATAGCTCAACCCCTCAAACCGTTATACATATTTTCTGAACCCTTTCAAGTTTCGCAGTATCATTCCAACAGTAGGGAGACCAAGACAGAAAGCACAATTCCAGAAGTGGCTGAATCAATGTGCTATCGAGCCTCAAAATGACGTCACGACTCCTGTACTCAATACACTAACCGATAAAGGGAAGTACACCAAACACCTTCTTCATTCCACTGCCTAAGATTCCACTTTCAAGGAACTATGAGACTGCACTTCAAAGTGTCTTTGTTCAGCAACACTCCCGAGGAACTTCCCATTAAATGTTCAAATCCTGCCCTGATTTGCTTTTCCAAAATGGAGCACCTCCAATTTATCTGATATAAATGACAAAAAGCAGTGGACCCAGCACCCATCCTGACAGCCTATTGCTCATCACAGAGTTGAAAAATGTAATGCTGGAAAAACACAGTAGGCCAGGCAACATCCGAGGAGCAGAAGAATCGACCTTATGGGCATAAGCCCTTCCTCAGATGATGCCTAGCCTGCTGTGATTTTCCAACACAGCATTTTCCAACTCTGGTACTCCAACATCTGCAGCCCTCACTTTCTTCTATTGCTCATCACAGGCGTCCAATCCAAAAAAAAAACACAACTCTCCACCAGACACTGACTGCTCAGCAAGGTTAGAGCTCATGGAATAGAGGGAGAACTAGCCATTTGGATGCAGAACTGGCTCAAAGTCACAAAACAGAGAGTAGTAGTGGAGGGTTGCTTTTCAGATTGGAGGCCTGTGACCAGTGGAGTGCCACAAGGATCGATGCTAGTTCTACTACTTTTCATCATTTAAACAGTTGATTACTATGTGAGGATCACAGGCATAGTTAGTAAGTTTGCAGATGACACCAAAATTGGAGATGTAGTGGACAGTGACGCAGGTTACCTCAGATTACAACGAGATCTTGATCAGATGAGCCAACAGGCTGAGAAGAGGCAGATGGAGTTGTTGGGCACCGTTGAACGCGGGAGCGGGCAGGGGGCGCCGTTGGACGGGTGGAGAGTAGGGGTTCATGGCGGGACAACAGTGTTGGACGGGAGGGGCGGAAACCAAATTGGATAGGGTTTGGGTGTGGGGGCGGCGTTGGACGGCGGTGGGGTTCAGGTTGGAGGTGGTGTGTGGGCAGGGTTGAAGGGGATGGTGTTCAATGGGCCTGGCGGGGGGCGGTGTTGTACGGTGGTGGCGGTCAGGCTGTGGGCATAGTTGGATGGCAGTGAGGGTTAGGCTGGGGGTGGTGTGTGGGCAGGCGATTGTACTGTTTGCAGCTGCAATCTCCTTAAAGACTCCGAGCCCCAGTGGAAAGACATTTATTCGATTCACTGAGTAATTGATTACCCAAATGAAATAGTACCTGTCCATCTCGTTTGGATAATCCAGGTTCCTCTGTAGGTGGATATACGAATTGGAAGCGTTTAGAGGGATACGGGGCAGGTGCTGACAGGTGATACTAGATTTGGTTGGGATACCTGGTCAACACGGACAGGTTGGACCGAAGGGTCTGTTTCATTGCTATACATCACGATGACCTTTCAGCCAATTATGTATCCAAATACCTTGCTCTTTCCATATTCCATGCTGTTGAACTTGCCAACCAGTCTGTTATGTGGAACCTTGTTTCTTTCTGAAATCCAAGTTCGTGATTTCCATGCATAAAGCCATGCTGACTCTCTCTAATCATTTCCTACTTTTCCAATTACATCTAAATCCTGCCCTTTAGAATCCCCTCCAACAACTTGCCTGCCACTGACTTCAGGCTAACCAGTCTATAGTTGATTGGATTTTCCTTACTACCTTTCTCACATAATGGCACCAGTCTTCCAGCACCTTGACTGTGGCGAACTAAGATACAAATATCTCAGCGAGCGGCTCAGCAATCACTTCCCTAGTTTCCAACAAAGACCTCGGATACACCTGATCAGATTCCAGGGATTTATTTATCCACCGTGATGCATTTTTAGACATCCAGTACCACCTCCTTTGTAATATGGGCAGTTTTCAAGCTATCACTATTTATTTCTTCAAACTCTCTAGTTTCCATACCCTCTTTCCGTAAAAACTGATGTGAAAAACTTGGATACAATCTTTACTACTTCCTGAGGTTCCATTGACAGTCTTGTTGATCTTCGACGATCCCTATTCTCTGGTTACTCTTTTGTCATTAGCATATTTGTAGAATCTCTGGATTCCCCTTGAACCTATTTCCCAAAACTGTCTCTTTTCCCGTCTTTGCCCTCCTGGTTTCACTCGAGTATCCCTTATACTCCTCCAGGGATTCACTCAAACCCAACTGTCTGTACCTACCATATTTCTCCTTCATTTTCTTGAACAGAGCTTCAATTTCTCTCGACAGTCAGCATTCCCTACACCTGCCATCCGTGCCCTTAATAGGAACAAACTGTCTGTGTACCCATTGTCGCAGGCCTTTAGGGGAGGCAATGTGGACAGGGAAGCAACTCTTCTCAGTAAAGAGGAAGTTTTAGGAATGATAACAATCTAAAAATAGATGGGTGTCCTAGTCCTGATGGAGGAAAAGAGATGGGGAGGGGGAAATAACAAATGCTCTCGTGATAGTTTGCTAACATTTGCTGTACTCTGGGATGGTTCCGACAGTAGGAAAGATTCTGGCAGATGGAGTACAATGTTGGGAAGTATGAGGTCATCCATTTTGGTTAAACTAACAACAAACTGGATGATGAAATTGTGAAACCTTGCAGCATTCTGCAGTGCAGAGGGAGCTGGGTGTCCTTGTGCAAGAATCACAGGAAGTTGCTTTGCAGGTGCAGCAGGTTATTAAGGCAGTGAAAGGAGTATTGTCCTTCATTGCTGCAGGGATGGTTATGCTGCAGCTGTACAGGGTGGTGGTGAGGCCACACCTGGAGTACTGTGTACAGGTTTGGTCTCCTTACTTCAGGAAGGATGGATTGGCTCTGGAGGGAGTGCAGAGGAGGATCACTATTTTGTGTCAGGAGTTGAGAGGGTTGGCGAATGCGGATAGCTTGAGAAAACTGGCACTATACTCATTGGAATTTAGAAGCATAGAGCTTGGTTCAGAAAAAAAAAATTATGTAGGGCGAAACAAAATAGTAGCAGGAAGGTTATTTCCACAGGGGGCAGGTGAAACTACAGAGCATAACCTCAAAATAAGGGGGAGCAGATTTAGGACTGAGTTCAGGAGGAGTGTCTTCAGCTAAAGGGTAATAAATCTGTGGAATTCCCTGCTGAGTGAAGCAGTTGAGACTATCAACTTGAATGTCTTTAGGTCAAAAGATAAGTTTATGAACAGGAAAGAAATTAAGGGTTATGGTGAGAGAGCAGGGATGTGGAGCTGAGGCCAAGAAAAGATCAGCCCTGATCTTATTGAATGGCAGAGCAGGCTTGAGGGGCTAGATTGCCAACATCTGCTCTTGTTCTTTATGTTCTTATGCTCTTCCTTGTCATCCCTTTATCTGAGAATAGCTGCCCGCGAACAAATATCGAATGTTTTTGCCTCGTGCCATTAAAATTGGCCTTTGTCCAATTTAGAACCTTAACTTTTAGATCTGGCCTATTCTTTTCTTGAAGTATTTTAAAACTAATAGTATTATCAGAGAATCCCAACGCCGTGGAAGTAGACCATTTGGCCCACCATCTCCATACTGACCCTCGGAGCCTCCTACCTTATTCCTGCAGCATTGCATTTTCCATGGCTAATCCACCCAACCTGCATGACCCTGAACACTATGGGCAATTCAGCCTGGAAAATCCATCTAACCTGGACCTCCATGAAAGATATTATTAAATTGGACTGGGTTGAGAAGACATTTACAAGCATGAATTAGCCCATCTGCCTTCCCTCTCAGGCCTCTTGCATTGAAGTAAATGCAGTATAACTGGTCAGTCCCACCTCGTTCTGTGCCTGGTCCTTGCCTGCCTTGACTGTTTGACCTCCGAACTGTACCAGCCTCAGACTTACCTCTTTTCTCACTCTCTGTTTGGGTTTACCCTCTCTCCCTCACTGGTTTAATGCCTCCCAAATATTGTTAGCAAACCTCCCTGCCTATATATTAGTCAACTTTCAATTCAGGTAAATCCACCCTTCTTATGGAAGTCAATTCTACCACAGAGTAGATTACAATGATCCAAAAATATGAATCTTTCTCCCCTGCACCAGCTCCTTAGCCATTCATCACAGAACCACCTCCTCTGTAATATTGACATTTTTCAAGATGTCACCATCCAATTCTCACATTCTTGATCCCCCATGTCCTTCTCCACAGTAAACACTGATGCAAAATACTCGTTTAGTATCTCCCCAGTCGCCTGCAGCTCCACACATAGGCTGCCTTGCTGATCTTTGATGGTATCTATTTTCTCCCTAGTTAGCCTTTTCTTCTGAATGTATTTATAAAAGCCCTTTGGATTACTCTTAACCCGACTTACCAATGCTTTCTCCTGTCCCCTTTTTGCCTTTCCAATTTCCCTCTTAAGTATACTCCTCCCACCTTTATACTCACAGGCTTTTTGGATTGCGATAAATGCAACATATAACATCTTGATAAAACAAACTATGGCAGTACTTACACTATTAAAGGTCGGGTCTTGATAAGGAACCAAGAGACTGAGGAGTTCAGGTCCTTGAAGTCTGTGTCACATGTAGACAGAATGGTCAAGAAGGTGTTTAGTACACTTAACTTCACTGCTCAGACATTTGAGTCAAGGAGTTGGGATGTTATGTTGAGGTTGTACAGGATGTTGGGGAGGTCACTTCTGGAATTCTGTGCCCAGTTCTGGTTGTGCTGTTATAGGAAGGGTATTATTAAATTGGAGGAGGTTCAGAATGGATTTACCAGGATGCTGCCATGAATGGAGGGATTGTGTTATAATGAGGGGCTGGATAGGCTGGGACATTTTCCAATAGAGCGTAGGAGGTTGAAGGGTGACCTTATTGGAAGTTTATAAAATCATGAAGAGTGTAGATAAGATGAATGGCTGGGGGGAGAGGGCGATTCAAGACTCAGGTGCATTCATTTTGAAAAGAGATGAGTAAGGTTTGAAAAAAAGACATTAATGATTTTTTTTAATTTGACAAGTGTGGAATGAACTTACAGAGGAAGTGGTAGCTGTGAATACAATTACAATATTTAAAAGACATTCAGATAAGTACGTAAATAGGAAATATTTGGATGGACGTAAACTAACGGGAGGCAAGGGCGATCAGTTTAGTTTGGAATTATGGTAGGCTTGGACTGATTGGACGCAGGATCTGTTTTCATGCTACATAACATTATGACTCTAATTCTCACTCTCTCTAAATTCCTCCATCCTCACAGCTCTCCTGATTGCTGTTACCTCATTCAGCCTCACAACTCTTCCTTATTTCTATAATTCCTCTCTAGCCTCAGACCCCTCATTATCTATGACATCAGAACTGTCTCAATCTCTAACATACTCCAATCTCACAATTCACCCTATTTATAATCTCCTCTAGTCCCATCACCCTCCCGATCTCTAATCTTATTCACCCACACATTGGGAAGGATGGCAGATTCCCTGAGAGGGGACACAGGAGATTTACCAGGATGGTTCAGGGAATGGATGATTTTAGTTGCAGAATTTGTTTTGTTTTAAAAAAAAAATTAGTTATTCATGTGTATTAGCTACACCCATGTCACATCAAGAATAGCGCTGAAAATGTGTTGCTGGTTAAAGCACAGCAGGTTAGGCAGCATCCAAGGAACAGGAAATTCGACGTTTCGGGCATAAGCCCTTCATCACATCAAGAATAACCGTCCATAACAGATGGACTCTCCCCTTGCCTGGGCTGGGGTAACCTTCAGGTAAATTAACAGCAGACATCTATCTCTAATGAAAAAGCAGCCCTTTGGTCTGGGAGGACAATGCTGACTTTACCTTTTACACAGTGATGTCACTGTGCCTCAGGGATGGGCAGAGGGAATGCTGAAGGTGATGGATGGGACACCAATCAGGCAAAGTGCTTTGTCCTGGTGGATGTTCACTATCTTTAATATTGTTGTGGGCTGCACTGAGGCAGGCAAGTGGAGAATGTTACAACACAATACTGATGTGCACCTTATAGAGACAAAACAGACATTGGGGAATCAGGGGTTTGGGGAAACTGAAATTATTCTCCTTGAAGCGAAAGAAATTGAGGGGAGCTGTGACAGAGGTATTTACAATAGATATACATTACAATGATAAATCTTACACTCATCAGTTCATCATAAAAGGAGTACAGGGCACCTATTGAAGATTTATGGACGATCTATTGAGAGAATGGGGAGACTCAAAGAAGAACTTTTCTGCAGCAAATGGGAATGAGCTGGAACACAATACTCACAACAATGCGAATATCCAGGTCCTGATGAATTGAGCAGTTCTGTCAGAGTTTGGCGTTACAATTACAGAGATTACCATCTAAATGTCCACCTGTAATATCCTGTAATACAAGTTTATAAAATCCGTCACTGTCAGTTCAGGTTAGAAACTCACACCATCCCCTTCTCCTGAACCTGTATACATTACCGCTATTGGATGTCAGCAGTCAGTTCATGGGGAAATCAATGTGGGTTTCTAAGAGTTTCCACCTTGGAACGTCATGTGACTGAACAGGACAGATCTTTCATAGATTGGACAGGATGATCGAAGATTCAGTGAGATGTGGAGAGCAGGATTTTCTTCCTTTTCTTTTCTTCCATGCTGCCGCAGTGCCTCATCAATAAGTCATGGGCTGTGAAAGACTCATTCTGACTGATGGGCCGCAAGCTCCTCCCAGTCATTCCAAAGAGTATTCGTAAAAGGATAGCAACTGTGCATGCTTCCCACTGCCCACCGCTCCTATTAAATGTTTAGGAAAATGAGGGGGAAAATCTAGAAAACGAATAACAATAAAGTTCCAAGAGGATCATAAACAAGCTACAGAGGGATATTCATCAGAAAATTGGACAACAAATTGGCAAATGGAATATAACTTGGGATCATGTGATGTGCTCATTTTGGAGGTGATAATAAAAGGACAGAGGTCTATTTAAATGGTGGAAACTGTAGAAAGCCGCACCACAAAGGGACCGGGGGAAAGCGGGGCAGCAAATATAGAAAGTGACCACACAGTTACAACAGGTCATCAGGAAGCAGATTGGAATGTTGTTCCTCATTCCAAGGAGTTTGCAGTATATGAGTTTGATGTGAATACCTTAGGGTAACTGTACAAATAGCAATTACGAGCACATGTGGAGTAATGTGAGCAGATTTGGTTTCTTTATTTGAGGAAATATATCAGTTTATTGGAGGCATTTCAGAGAAGATTCACAAGGATGATCCCTGGTTTGAAGTGATTATCCTTCAAGCAAAGGCTGAAAAAGTTGGGAAACTACTCACTGGATTTTAGAAGAATGGGAGACTATCTCTTTGAAACACACAGGATTCTGTCGAGATTTGACAGGGTAAATACGGATAGGATGTGTCTGAGAGGAAATACTCAGAGGGGAGTCTACAACCAGATTCTGGGTCAGTCGCGGAGTCAAGGGCTCTGTTTCCAATTCATCAAGTTTAAGGCAACATAGACACGGGTAAAGGGTTTCAGTAGCAATGGTGCTGGTGTGAGGGGGAGACAAGCAATGTTTTATAGACTGGATTTTCTGGTATTATAGATGTCTGACCAGAAGGTAACCTTGGGATCAGATATGAGAGCAATATTGTGAAGAGTACAGTTCGCCCTAAGACAGATCCCAGTGAGAGGGAGGGACTCGGCAGTAAGGGAATGGAATTTGTAATAGCAAGTGAAGGCAATGGGTTTAACCATTGCAATGTTTCATTGTAGGAAATTGCAGCTAATCGAGTAGTGGGAGCGAGGTAAGCAGTTTGATAACTGATTAACAATGGAGCAATGGAGAGGGATGATGGGGAGGGAGAGCTGGGCATTGTCAGTGTACATGTGAAACCTAACACAGTGCTTTTGGACAATGTCACCTCCTGGCAATATGTAGGTGAAATAAAGGAAGAACCAAGGATAGATCCTGGAGGGACACCAAATACAAGTAATGCAGAAAGGAAAGGGAGAGTGGAGAAGGAGCAGGATTTTCCTACAACGGTAAGGTCAAATATTAGTTTTTTTAACAGAATGGGAGAGAAGGACATAACAAGAAAAGACTGACTGACTGAACAAGAACAGTATCTGTGCATTGGCAAAGGGGTGGGAAGTTGAGTCGTGTGACAAGTAGGAGGAGGAGACAGAATTGGAATGTCTATGATTTAGCTATACTCGGGGAAAGGATCAAGATAAGCTCTAATAAGGCTTGTCAAGAGAATGGAGAATTATGCAAGTTTAGGACTAAATTTGGGGGGCACCACGTGAGGTGGTTTGGCTCCGTGGGCTAGTGGGGAGGAGGGAAGCAGCAGAGGCAGCTCATCAGATTGTCTCAACCTTAGTAACAGAGAAACTTCATGTGCTCCTCATTCTTGTTGTTGTAGGCGAGGATGGGGGAGACAGGATAATGCACAATGTTTTGGAAATAAAGTAGTAAACAAAATGTAAGTAAAATGAATGAACAAACCTGATGTATTTATTTTAATATTCTTGATTAAAAGTTATACGACTGAAGTCCAGGATCTGAAGTCAAAAAAAAATCAAACTCGACTGAAGAATTTACTGTTTGCCATGCAAACATTGGGGATTTGTTTCTGCTATTAGCAATGTCCTTGAGGGGAAAATGTCCTGACAATGGCCCATCAAATCACTCATTGATCACTGGACAATCTCAACAAAGGAATGCAACTAGATGGACTACATTACATCCACCAATGCACTGGTAAATACAACCACAAAATCAGTCCTCTTGACCCTGAAACTTCTGCCTCACTGTGGGCCAAAAACTCCATCCCAATCTGAAAACTCATGGTTTCGCATATTCCCCACTCAACCATTAACATCATGCCAGTGCATCAACCCTGGTTCAATGGAGAATGCAGGAAGGCATGCCAGGAGCAATACCTGGCATATCTGAAAATGAGGTGCCAGTCTGCTGACGCTACTCAACCTGCGTGCCAAATAGTGCAAGCAACACCAAATAGAACTAAGTGATCCCACAACCAATGGATCAGATTTGAGCTCAGCAGTTCTGCCACACCTGGTAATGAATTGTGATGGACAATTTAACATCTCACTGGAGGAAGCATCACAGATATCTCCAACCTTACTGACAGAGGGGTCTCATACATCCATACAACAGCTAAGACGACAACATTTGCAGCAATTTTCAGCCAACAGTGCCAGTGGATGAGCGTCCCCATTGTTCCCTGACAGCACAGATGTGAATCGAATTGGTTGAAAACTCATTTCAAATCAGATCAAGAAATGGATAAGCAGCGTAAAGGCTATGGGCTCTGCCAATATTGTGCGAACAATACTGATGGCTGTGTTCCAGAACTTGCTGGCCAACAAGACAAGCATTGATACAGCACTGGCACCTATCGACATTGTAGAACATTGCCCAGGGATGTTCAACACAAAAACAAAGGGCAGAGATAACTCAGCCAATTCCCCTCCACCAGTTCAATTCGCTCAGCAGTGAAGTGATGGAAGGTGTCATCAACTGTGCTGTCAAGCACCTGCTCAAAAATATCCTACTCTGTGACAGCCAGTTGAGGTTCTGCCAGGGCCACTCAGTTCCTGATCTTGTTACAGACTTGATTGACAAACTGACAAACAGCTGAATTCCAGAGGTGAGGTGAGGATGACAGCCCAGTCCCGCTCCAAGGCCACTATTTTGATCTCAGTGATATCACCTGACCTCACATCAGCTCATTAGCTGAAACTCTCATTCATTTCTTTTGTTAACTCTAGATTTCATTATCTAAACCCACTTCTATCCAGCAACCCTCATTCAACCTCCTGATAATCTCAAGAATATTGAAAACTCTATTTCCAAAGTGCTCACTTGTATCAAATCTTACTGATCCATCAAAAGGCTCCCATTTATAAGCAACAACAATTTACTTTCGCATCTTTGATTTCATTCCTGGCTGTAATCATTCCTATCTCCCTGCACCACACACCCTTTCATATCTCAATATCTCATTTTACTTCAGACTCCCAACGATGTGTTTATTTATGAGTTCACCTGTGTGACTTTTTCTATAGCTTCCAAGGCTGGAATTCCCACCCTAACCCTCTAAGATCTGCTTTCTTCCTTTAAGGCATTTCTGAAAAACTGTTTATTAAGCAATGGTCTTGCTCATGGACATAATATTCGCCATCTCAAAAGTTCTCAATAATATTTTTGTGAAATTAAAAACATGTTGATTTGTATAGATATCTTCCACTCTTCACTATCACTGAGCGAATATTCTGTAGTGTCTCTTAACCCACCACTTTTTGGGAGCACCATCACCGTACAAACTGCAGCAGTATAAGAAAGTCAAACATTACCTTCTCAAGTGGCAAAGGGGCTTTCGCATTGATCACTGGTATCTGTGGAAGAAGAAATACACAATGTTTCAGGGAGTGCAATATGAATCAACAGGGAATGAAAATGGTGCAGAATTTGACTGTCAGAAATGGAAGGAAAATCCACTCGATTATTGGAAAAAAAGAATACTTGACTGTCACAGATATAAAAATAACCTGGTAATGGAGCAACATACAGTCAGGAACCGGACAGCAGTGGACAATTCATTTACAAAAGGTCTGTGAAAGTAATAATAAAATACTAAACAGAGCAAAAATATACCCATAAGAAACTGAGGAAGCTAGATAATGAACAAGTAGACATCAGGAGCCCAGAGGTGAATCAGATGTGTTCACTTATATGATCCCACAGTCAGAGATGTCTAGCACAGAAACAGACTCTTTGGACCCACCGTCTCTGGCAACCAGATATTCTAACCTGATCTATTCCCATTTGCAAGCACATGGTCAACATCCCTCTGAACCCTTGGTATTTGGATGCCTTTTCACTGTTGCAATTTTAGTTGCCCTTCAGGTCGTTTTTGAATTTTTCCCATTCACCCTAAACCTATATCCTCTAGCTCTGGGCTCCAACAAACAGGGTAACCACCTTGTATATTTATACCCCTCACAATTTTATAAACCTCTTGAACATCACACCTCAACCTATGACACTCCAGGGAAAATGGCCCCAGCATATTATGCCTCTCCCTGCAACGCAAATCCTCCAACCATGGCAACATCCTTGAAAATCAATTCTCAAACTTTTCAAGTTTCAGTTCCTCCTTCTGATAGGAGGGAGACCAGAATTG
The DNA here is from genome assembly GCF_020745735.1 of Hemiscyllium ocellatum. Taxonomy (NCBI): domain Eukaryota; kingdom Metazoa; phylum Chordata; class Chondrichthyes; order Orectolobiformes; family Hemiscylliidae; genus Hemiscyllium; species Hemiscyllium ocellatum. The sequence continues at coordinate 3,335,856 of NC_083442.1, read as the reverse complement.
CACATACTATTCCAAAAGTGGCCTACCAATGTCGTGTCCAGCTCCTTTACTCAATGATCTGAGGAATAAAGGGAAGCATACCAAACACCTTCTTCACTATCCTATCTACCTATGACTCAACTTTCAAGGAACTCTGAACCTGCACTCCAAGGTCTCTGTTCAGCAAGACTCTCCAAGACCTTACAATTCAGTTTGTGAGTCCTGCTCTGATTTGCTTATCCAAAATGCAGCACCTCACATTTATCTAAATTAAACCCTATCTGCCACTTCTCAGCCCATTGGTCCATCTGATCAATATCCCATTGTACTCTGAGACAACCTTTTTCACTGTCCACAATACCTCAAATCTTGGTGTCACCTGCAAACATACTAACCATACCGCCTCTATTCATATACAAATCATTTAAATGAATGACAAAACAAATCCAGAATAATAAAGAAATCCATTCCTCTGGGTTTGAATAAGCGGTGTAAATCCTGCCCTATGACTCTCTAGCAGGGAAGTCTGCACATACACCACTCTGAACTTTGCCACCTACAAAGCTGTAGACGGCGCACGTGCCCAATGAATCGTTGCCCCGAATAAATATGGCGGCGTTTACTTAGACTGATCACACGATGAGGCATTTTCCCGTTTGCTGCAAAAACGGGACTGCTAGTTTCAAATATATATTTTCCGACGAGTACCAAATATTTGTAAAATCTCTCAGCCCATATCAACACCATTTCCCTCTCGCTTTCTGCTGTTTATTTCTTTCCTTTCCCACAGCTCTCCGCCCGCACGTCCCGAACTTCTTCATAGGAAGTCAGCACAGAGCTCAGGGAAGATCACGCGGTATAGTCTAGTCCTGCCTCTCATTCACTGTGATTGGTAAGAGGACCAAATGCCCCGCCAGGTCCTCCAGCTCTGTTCCTGCATTTCCATTAGTCTGCCGCTGACATCAACCATTGTTGACTGGAGCATGCACACTGCTTCGTGGCTTTTGTGGCTGTTCATGACTGCCAAGATTGAGGGAGAAAGTTAAAAATCACACAACCACGTGATGAAGAAGCAGCAAAGCTCATGCTTCCAAATAAACCTATTGGACTATAACCTGGTTTTCTGTGAATTTAAATTTTGTCCATCCTAATCCAAACCCAGCACGTCCAAGTCGAGTGAGGGAAGAATGCATAACATAAGAACAAAGGAACTAGGAACTGAAGGCCATCCTGCCCTTCGAGCCTGTTCTGCCATTCAATAAGATTATGGCTGTGGAATACAGATGAAGCAGTGTTACTTCTACAACCATAATTGCTTATGCAAGGTGAATGAACGAACCTACACCCGTGTATAATTGTTTCAGCAAAGAGCTGAGTTAGTACAATTGTGCATAGAAAAATGAAGACGATGTAAAGGGATACATAGTTTCTCCTGATTTAGCTAAAATGTGCATACAAGAATGGAATGTGCCTGCCAGCAATGGAAGATCTTACAGACAAATAGATAAGTTGAAATAGAACATCAAGATATTCCAGGCTCATCAAATTTCCCTCATGCCAGCACTGAACCAAGCCAAGTCACTTATGGGAGGAGGGTCGCCCGGCTGGGAGTAGGGGGAGAAGCAAACAAGGGCGGGGTGCAGCTGGGCAGGGGCAGAACACAATAAGGAATATTGATAGCTTGAAGGCCAATGAGGTAAACGGGAATGTACTGAGAATTAAACTGAGTAATTTCTGAGTCGGGGTGGCTTCTTGCTAGTCTACCCTTCTTGCAATAACATTTCAATAAAATTTGCTGTTTCAGAATGTGACTCGGATCGAAATTTATTCTATTGTGAGCTCTGTTTCTCACAATGGCTGATCAGGTTGTGGATGCAGAACCCGTTTTCACCGTATTCTTTAATTAATTATTTATTTGTTAAAAGAAGCTACTTTAATTTAAAAGCATTTACTGAACCATCATCAACTATTCGTCTGGTCAATGAATTCTATAGAGGTTAAGAAGTTCCTTCTCAGTTCAGTCCTAAATTTTCTGCCTCTAATCTTGAGGCGATGCCCTCTTGTCCCAGCTTCAAATGCCAGCGTAAACATCCTCTCCACTTCTATTTTATCCATTCCATTCATTATTTTATATGTTTCATTCTTCTGAATTCCAATCAATATAATCCCATTCTACTCAGTCTATATTAAGCCACCCCCCTGAACTCCGGAATCAACCTCGTTAACCTCCTCTGCACGCCCTCTAGTGCTAGTACCTCCTTTCTCAAGTAAGGAGATAAAAATTATATGCAGAACTCCAGGTGTAGCCCCACCAGCACCGAATGCAGCTAGAACATAACCTCTGCTTTTAAACACAATCTCTTCAGCACTGAAGGACAAAATACCATTTGCCTTTTGAATTGCTTGTGGTACCTGGTGACCAACCTCCATGCAGAAGGATACTCAGGTGCCTCTGCAAAGCAAATGATGCAACTTTTGAAAATTCAAGTAATAATCTCTTTTTAAATGTTACTTCAACCAAAAAGTATGACTTTACATTTATGAACGTTCTATTCCATGTACCAGACCATTGAGTGAGTGAGTGAGCAAGCAATGTATCTGTGTTCTTCTGCAACAATTCACAGTCCTCGGCACACTTTGTTCTGCTACTCATCTTAGTGTCATATGCAAACTTTAACACATTACATGTGGTCTCCAACTCCAAATCATCTTTATCAATTCTAAATAATCGCAGCCCCAACACTGATCCCTGAGGCACACTACTTGTCACTGATTGCAAGCCAGAATGATACTCATTTATCCCCATACTTTGTTTCCTGTTAGTCAACCAATCTTCTATCCATGCTCATACTCTACCCCTAATGCCATGCACCTTTATATTATGCAACAGCCTCTTGCACAGCACCTTGTTGATGGTCTTTTGGAAATCCAGTTGCACAACATCCACTGGGTGTCTGTTGTCCACCTTGCACGAAATATCTTCATAGAATTCCAAAAGGTTTGTCAAGCATGCCCTGCCCTACATGAACCCAGGCTGTGTCTGTCCAATGGAACAATTTCTATCGAGATTCCCTTCTATTTCTTCCTTGATAATAGACTCAAGCTTCTTTCGCATTATAGAGAATAAGCTAACTGGAATATAATTTCCCATCTTTTGTCCACCTCCTTTTTAAAACAGTGGCGTCACTTTTGCTGCTTTCCGATCTGCTGGGACTGCCACAGAATCCCTTGAATTTTGGAAAATTACTGACGGTGCATTTGCTAATTCTCCTGGCATCTCTTTTAGTACCCTGAGATGCATTCTATCAGGGCCATTTTCTATCATTAGTTCAATTACCTCCAACGGTCCAACACGAGTTGGTCCGTAGTAATGATCGTTTCCAAATCCATACCTACCTTTGTCTCTTTGTTAATTGCTGGCAAGATATTACTATCCTCCACTGTGATATCCCATAACTAAATGCTCCTTCCCATTTTCCAAAGGAACAACGTTTATTTTAGCCACTCTTTTCTCATTATATATATTTATATAAATGTTTGCTATCTGTCTTTGTAGTTTATGCTATTTTATTTTTATCATGTTCTATTTTACGTTTCTTAATAGAACTTCTGCAGCTTTCTGTTGACATTTGAAGATTTCCCAGGTCTAGTTTCATGCTGTTTTTGTCCACTTTGTATGCCTTCTCTTTCAATTTGATTGCTTTCCTAAGATACTCATTGCAGATAATGCCTTTTCTCACACTTCTTTCTTTCCCTTGAATATACATTTGCTGAGCACTTTGTGAAATGTCTTTGAAAATATTCCACTGCTCATCAACTGTCCCACCATAAAGTCTTTGTTTCCAGTCTACTTCATCCAGATTATCCCTCATTCTACTGTAGCTCGCAGTGCTCAAGCAAAGGACACAGATATTAGATTTTATCTTCACTTTCTCCATAGGTATTCTGAATTCAACAATATAGTGATCAATTCTTCCAAGAGGATTCCTAACTCTGAGGTCATTAATTATTCCTGTCTCGATGCACAGGGCCAGATATTAGATATCTCGCTCCCTCGTGTGTCCATTTCATACTTTTCAAGAAAATATCAAGGCTTCCCTGACTGAACTGGTTCGACCAAATCTACATGTAGATTATATCACCTTTGGTAATAGCAGTACCATTTTTATAGGCATTAGTTATTTCTTTGTTTAATTTCCATCACAATGTGATGTTATTATTTGGTGGCCTGCACACTACGCCTATCAGTGACTTCCTTGTTAGAATTTTGAATGCATCATTTCTGTTTCTCTTAATGTACAGCAGTAACAACTACTTACATTATATGGAATCTTTCACAATGACAAATCTCCTAAGGTGCTTCATGGATGATCAAAACATTAATTTAGGAGAATGATTTTAAAATATACTTAAAGGAGGGTAGAGAAGGTTAGGGAGGCTATTCCACAGACTTCTGCCCTAGGCAGTTCGACTTGTGTAGTGATGCAGTTGGGGTGGTTTGGAAAGGGAACGTGCAAAGGGAAAACGGAGGAGCGTAGGCAGTGCATAAGGTCTTATGGACAGAGCAGGTTCCAGACTGAGTCTGCCTGTCAGAGAGAGTATGACTGCCTCATGGAGTTTGAAGCACTGCAATGGGTCCATGCAAGTAATGTTAGTCAAGGATAGTGTAAAGGTGGCTGAGAGAACTTTTCTTAAGGACTCATCTACTGAGGTAGTGTGGGCTGAGGTTAGAAACAGGAGAGGAGAGGTCACACTGCTTAGAGTATTTATAGGCCTCTGCAGAGTTTCAGGGAGACAGAAGAGAGGATTATTGAAATTATTCTGGATAGGAGTGAAAGGAGCAGGGTAGTAATTATGGGGGAACATTGGGTGACACTCCCCAACATTGACTGGAAATGCTATAACTCTAGAACGTCGGATGGATCAGTTTTTCCTGACACAGTGTGTCGAAGGCCCGACAAGAGGGGAGGTCCCATAGGATTTGGTCCTTGTCAGTGAACCAGACAAGGTGTTTGATTTAGTTGTAGGTGAGCACTTTGGAGAGAGTGATCATAATTCGGTTACGTTTAGTTTAGCGACGGAAAGGGATAGGTACATGACACAGGTCGAGTTATCGATGGGGCAGGGCAATTATAATGCGATTCACCAAGATTTATGTTGCATAGAATGGGTAGCGAAATGCAGGTGATGAAAACTATTGATATGTGGAGCTGATTTAAGGAACAGATATTGCGTGTCCTTGATATGTGTGTCCCCGTCAGGCAGGGAAGAAGTGATAAGATAAGGGAACTGTGGTTTACTATAGAAATTGCATCTCTCGTTAAGAAGAAGTAGGAGGCTTGTGTGTTGATGAGGAGAGGAGAAGTCACACTGCTTAGAGTATTTATAGGCCTCTGCAGAGTTTCAGGGAGACAGAAGAGATGTTACAGATGAGGCAATGGAGAGAGGACACGAGCCGTCGTTAGCAAATAGAATAAAGGAGAATCCTAAAGCTTTCTAAAGGTATGTGAGGAATGAAAGGATAGGGTAGGAATAGGGCCATTAAAGACAGAAGGAGGAAGTTGAGTGTGGACCCTGAAGAGATCGGAGAGGTGCTAAACGAAAATTTCTCATCGGTTTTCACTCAGGAAAATGATAATATTGTAGAGGAGAAAAATGAGGCACGAGATATTATACTGCAAAGGATCGACGTTCGTTATGATCAGGTGTTATCAATTCTAGAAGAAATTAAAGTAGCCAAGTCCCCCGGACTGGATGGGATGCATCCGAGGATTCTCTGGGAAGCTAGAGAGGAGATAGCAGAGCCTCTGGCTTTGATATATGAGTCGTCATTGCCTACAAGTTTGGTACCAGAGGACTGGAGGGTTGCAAATGTTGTGCCCTTGATCAAGAATTACAGTAGAGAAGACCCAGGTAATTATAGACCAGTGAAGCCTAACTTCTGTTGAAGGAAAGTTTTGGAAAGGGTTATAAGAGATAAGATTTCTAATCATCTGGCAAGCATCAATTTGATTTTAGGTAGTCAACATGGGTTTCGTCAAGGGCAGGTCGTGTCTCACAAACCTCGTTAGCTTTTTTGAGAATGTGGCCAAGCATATAGATGAGGGTAGGGCAGTTGACGTGGTATACATGGACTTCAGTAAAGCCTTTGATAAGTATCCATATGGTAGGCTTTGGAGAAAATGCAGAGACATAGAATTGAGGGTGATTTAGCAGTTTGAATTAGAAACTGGCTTTCTGAAAGAAGGCAGCGAGTGGTGGTTGATTGAAAATATTCAGCCTGGATTCCGTTTACGAGTGGTATGCCACAATTATCTGTTCTGAGACTACTACTTTTTGTCATTTTTATAAATGACTTAGACAGAGGCATATTTGGATGGATTATTAAATTTGCAGACGACACGAACATTGGTGGAATATTGGACAGTGTAGAAGAATGTTACAGGTTGCAGGGGAACATGGATAAAATGCAGAATTGGGCTGAGAGGTGGCAAATGGAGATCAATGCAGCTAAATGTGAGGCGATGCACTTTGGGAAGAATAACACGAAAGCAGAGTACTGGGTCAATGGAAAGATTATTGATCGTGTGGATGTGCCGAGGAATGTTGGAATCCATGTACGTAGATGTCTGAAAATTGTCACCCAGGTAGATAGTATTGTTAAGGTAGCGTATGGTGTGTTAGGAATGGAGTTCCAGAGCTGCAAAGACATGCTGCACCTATACAAAACGCTGGTGTGGCCACACTTGGAATATTGTGTGCAGTTCTGGTGCCACTATTTCCGGAAGAATGTGGAAACATTGGAAAAGGTGGAGAGGAGACGTACCAGAATGTTGCTTGGTCTGGAGGGAAGGTCTTATGAGGAAAGGTTGAGAGTCTTGAACCTGTTCTCATTGGCAAGAAGAAGGCTAAGAGAAGATTTGATAGAGACATACAAGATGATCAGCGGCTTAGATAGGGTAGACAGTGAAAGTATTTTTCCAAGGATGATGACATCAGTGTGAACGAGGGGGCATAACTACAAATTGTGGGGTGGTAGATTTAAGACAGATGTCAGAGGCAGGTTCTTTACACAGAGTGGTTAGGGCATGAAATGCACTACCTGCTCATGTAGTAAACTCAGCCACATTAGGTAGATTTAAACATTCTTTTAGATAAACACATGGGTGATTTTGGGGTAGTGTGGGGAGACGACGTGAAAATAGTTCATGAGTTGTCGCAACATCAATGCCCAAAGATCCTGTTCTGCACGGCATTGTTCTATGACTATAGTGCTACAAGAGATTTCTACTGTCTTAAACAGAGTGACGGATCTTGTATTGTGGGCTTACGAAATGTCACTGATCTATACCAAACATGCATGAGGTAGAGCCAGGGCAATAAGATGCTGCAACAGAAGGGGAGCAAGTAACTCCATACAAAACCCTATTCCTTCTCACATATTTTCACCTCCAAAACCGAGCGCCTTCCAGACATCACTTTGCCCCACTATTGTGGTATCTGTCTGTGCACTAGGAGGAGTGCAACAGTCTGTACTGGGGCCCTGAAACACTTGGTAAAGACTAAAATCACCTAAGCATTGAGAGTCCCACCATATTGCATGCATTTTCTATTGTTTTAACTCTGCTCCTGACTTCCCTTGTTTTTCCTAATGGACCTGTTCAAAGTCGTTATTACACACACCTGAACAAGCTGTGAATATCTTGTGGACCAGTGCCTTCAATCATTATATCTCTATCATCTCCTCCCCTCTCACCAATTATGTCACATATTTGAAGCCTCTAGTCCAGACGACCATCTTTATCGCTGTAACTTGCTTCCGTCGCTACAACATGCTTTGTCTCGATAGTCTCCTCCTCCAACAACTGGAGACACAGGGTCTGTTTCTGTGCTTCATTACTCTTTGGCTGAGGTTTGCAAAATGGAATGAGTCACATTTGCCTGTGTTTGGTCCACATCGCTTCAAATCTTCTCCTCTCCATGTTTGAGCCCAAGTGTCTTTTCCATGTTGTAATGATACCTCTTTTTACCATTTACTCTGGCCATCCATTCCGTCTTTGCACCATCCTCTGTGGAAGATGTTGGCCCTCAGCTCCCTCTTTAAATCCTCGCTCTCTCACCTCACGTTTATGTGTCCAGGTTTGGACGCACCTACCCTTGGCTATTCACCTTACTTAGGCCCTACATGGTTTCATTAACCTTTATAAGGTTACCGCGTGTCCTCCTCTGCCAAGGAGAAATATTGACGACAATGTTACAAATATCTCCAACTCATGTACTCAATGCTCTGACCAATGAAGACAAGTGTCCCAATTGCTGATTTCCTCTCCCTGTCCACCCGTAAAGCCACTTCCAAAGAACACTGTAAATGCACACCTTAGTCTCTCTCTGTTCGTCAACACTGTCCAGAGCCCTGCCATTAACTGTATTAGTCCTCTCTGGTTTGTCTTAACTAAATCCAACATCTGAATTAATCTCCATCTATCATTTCTTGGCCCACAGGCCCAGTTAATTACCATCCCTTTCGATATCTATACTCCCTGCCCACTCTTCCACTAATGTTGATATCCATAAACATACGAACAGGGGTTCCTATATCTTCACTCAAATCGTTTACGGTAAATGGTGCACAACAGTGTTCCCAGCACCAATCCTTACAGCACACTGCTGGTCAGAGGTCACCAGTTGGAACAACAAACCTCTCCCACCACCCTCTGTCACCCAATGTCACCCCATTTTGTATCCAGTTGAACACCTCTCCCTGATCCCTTGTGATCTACCCTTACTAACCAATTGATCATGCTACACCCTGACCAACGGTTTGTCGAAGCCAGAAAAAAAAATACCTATTGCTCTGCCTTTGTCTATCTTCTTGGCCACATCTTGAACAAACTCAAATCAAGTTTTGAGATATGTTTTCCTATGCATAAAGCCGTTCTGACTGTCTGTAATCAGTCCTTGTCTTTCCAAATGCATGTAAGTCCTACCTCTCAGAATTACCTCCAACAACTGACCCACCCTGCTGTCTGTCTCATCAGTCTGGAGTTCCCTGGCTTTCTTTTGCAACTTTTCTTAATTAATGACACAATATGGTAATCATAGTCAGAGAGTCCTACCACACTGTTTGGTTAACGGTAACCTTACTCTAAAATTGATCTCGTCCCACCTGCCTGTTCCTAGAACTGGTCCCTTCAAACCTTTCCTATTCCTGTACAAATCCAAATGTCTTTTAAATATTGTAATTGTCCCCATGTTCACACCTTTCTTGGGAAGTTCATTCCACGCATAACCCACCCTCTGTGTAGCAATGTGCCTCTCATGTCTTATTTTTAAAATGTCTCTCCTCTTACACTTAAATATGTAGCTCTTATTCTTGAAACTCCCCTTTCAATGGGAAAAGTCAACTCCCATTAACTCTATCTATCACTCCCCCCACCCCATTATTTTATAAACTGCTATGAGGTCATCTGTCAACATTCACATTTCAATAAAAAATACTAACCTATCCAACCTTTCTTTATAACTGAAAACTTCCATACCCAGCCACATCCAAATAAATCTCATCTGAACCCTCTCCAATTTAATAATATCCTTCCTATAACTGGGCGACCAGAACTGGACACAGTATTCCAGAAGCGACTCACCAATGGCCTGTATAATCTCAATGTGACGTCCCAACTTCTATATCCAAAGGATTGAACAATGAAAGCAAATGTGGCAAGCACCTTTTTCTTAACCATCCTGCCTCTCCATGTTGCAAACTTCAAAGAATTATATACCTGAACCCCTAGTTCTACAGCACTAATGAAGGTGCTACCGTTAATTGTATAAGTCCTTCCCGTGTTTTGTTGTACCAAATGCATTACCTTGCATTTATTCAGATTGAACTCCATCTACAGATTTTCAGCCATTCACGTATTTCATCAGGATTCCTTTGTAAGCTTAGAAAACCTGCTTGACTGTCCACAATGCCACCCTCCAGTCTACCAGCCTATCACACATAGCTCTCTATGGTAAAAATATCTCTGCTCGGGGAAAGTGAGGACTGCAGATGCTGGGGATCAGAGCTTAAAATAGTGTTGCTGGAAAAGCGCAGCAGGTCAGGCAGTATTAAAGGAGAAGGAGAATCGACGTTTCGGGCATATGAAGAAGGGCTTATGCCCGAAACGTGGATTCTCCTTCTCCTTTGATGCTGCATGATCTCTGCTTGGGGCCCTACAGTTTCATCACTAACTTCCTACAATGTCCTGAGATACTTTTGATCAGGTCCTCGGGATTTATTCTACCTTTGTATTTTAAACCCTTCAGCACCTCTTCTTCGATAATGTGGAATCATTTCAAAACATTGTGTCATAAAGATGCCTTGCACGGAAACAGATCCTTCGGACCAACTCCTACATGATGTATATAGTCACATTTGCCAGAATTTTTCCAATATCCCTCGAAACCCATCCAATTGATATACCCATCCACATGCCTATTAAATGTATTTCTATCAGCCTAGACTATTTCCTCTGGTAGCTTATTCCATACACTCTGCAAGAACTAATTGTCCTTTAGATCCTTTGAAAAGTTCCCCTCGCAATTTAAACCTATGCCTTGTCGGTTTGGAACCCCCCAGCCTGGGGCAAAGACCTTGTCTATTGACCCTGTCGATGACCATCATGATTTTAAACACCTTTATCAGGTAACTCCTCAGCCTACCGTGTCCAAGTGAAAACAGCCCCAGCCTATTCAGCTTTTCCCTGAAGCGCAAACCCTCCAACATCCTTGTTCATTTCTTCTGACCCCTTTCATGATCCACAACAGCCTTCCAGTGGCATTGAGTGCAGAATTGCACATAGTATTCCAATAATAGTCAGGCCAAACACTGTTTAGTTCCCTGAGCTCCCCAGTATTTATCCATAGTAAGTTCCAAAGTGGAATATTTGTTTCGGATCTTGTACTTTTACACATCGTTGGCTTCATTGATCATTAAGGTTTTGTTCCTAGTCTTCTTTTGCTCTTAAAACATTTGGAGAATCTCTTTGGATTCTCCTTAACTTTCTTTCCCAAAGTGATCTCGTGTCCCCTTTTTGCATTCTTGATTTCTATCCTCAGTGTATTTCTACAGCCCCGATTCTCCTGAAGGGATTCACTTGAGTCATCCAGTTATGTCTGACATGTGCCTCCTTTTTTCTTGACCACAGCCTCGAAATTCTGCCAGTGTTTCCTAATGCTGTAAACATTGAGCTGCACACTACCAGGAATTTGCTAGTGCCGAATGCTCCTTTAATCTTGATTTTAAGATAGTCCTACTTGGCAGACTCCCCTTTACCAGCAAATAACCTCCCCCTATCCACTTTTTAAAAATCCTGTATAATATTATCTTGCTTTCTAGAATAACTTGAATTTGTAGACCAGGCCTGTTCTTTTCCATCACTACTTTCAACGTAACACAATTGTGGTAACTTTCCAAATTGCTCCCCCACGAACACCTCAGTCCCGTTCCCAACGTTGTTTCCCAAGGGGAGGTCACGTTTAGCCCCATTCTCCAGTGGGGATACTTACATAATGACTTTTGGGAGCACACTTAACAAATTCCTTCCATCCAAATACCTAACTCAGTAGCAATCCCAGTCCAAGTTTGGAAAGGTGAAGATCCCCTATCATTACAACCCTGTCATTCTAACAGATATCTGAGATTTCCTGACGTATTTGCTCGTTCATCTCCCATTGCCTATCGCTGTAGTACGACCTTAGCAAACTGATGACCAATTTTTATTTTTCAGTTCCACCAATATTGCTTAATTGTGCGATCTGCATGAATACTCCATCTAGGTTCTGCTGGGATTTTCCCCTCAAACAAAAGCACCAGCTCTCCTCCTGTTTTGACTCCTGTTCTACCCTTCCTGTAGCAGCTGTCCCCGGAACATTGAGCTGCTGGTCCTAGCGCTCCCTCAGCTGTGTTTCTGTAAAATCTATGGTATCCCAGTCCCATGTTCCCATCCATTCTCTGGGTTCACCTGCCTTATCTGTCTGGCCCTTTGCATTGCAATAAATGCAGTTTAATCCACCAGTTTTCCCTCATTGCCTGCTATGTTCTTGCCTGCCTTAACGATTTATATTGCTCTCTTGAACATCCGTACCAGCCTTAAATTTCTTTCTGGCCTTGCGACTGGTTGAAGTCCCACACACCTGTCAGACGAGTTTAAATTCTCTCGAGGAGCTCCAGCAACTCTCCCCACCAGGATACGGGTCCCCCTCCTGCTCCCAGTTCAGATGTCTTCCCCACCCTGTCTACTTGTGCTGACACCTTCAGACATCCATGGACTTGTCAACCAAGGTCCATGTGTTCCTCAGTATTCCAGGAGGACCTACAATTCATGATGGATACCGTTCGCTTATTATATTTGCAACAGTGATCAGAAGTAAGTAAACTGCATCTGCCATTACTCTGCTCAGTTTATCGTCTGATAGATATCAGACTGTAGCCTGAGACCATCGCCCTCACTGTGGACAACACCCTCACCTTTCATGTCATCTGCAAATCTACTAATACCTCTGCTTTCACATCCGAGATATTAATATACATAATGGTTCCTGCACAGATCCCTGTGGAGCATCTGCTGGACAAAGGCTTCCAAACGTGAAAACATGCTCCACCAATTGTGGATCCAATTTGCCAACTTGCCTTGGATTCCATGGACTCTTTCCTTTTGGACCAGCCTTACATGTGGGACCTTGTCAAAGACCTTAATGAACTCCATGCAAACCACATCATCTGCACTGCCCTCATCAATATCAGAGGACAGTCCTCGAACAAATCCATACTGACAATCCCTAATGTATTCCTGTCCTTTCAAATATTGATTCATCGTGTCCCTCAGAATTGTTTCCAATAATTTCTCTCCCCTGCTGTCAGACTATCTGTTCTTTAATTACCAGGTCTATCCCTGCTGCTCTTGAACAAAGGAATCACATTAGCTATCCTCCAGTCATACGACACTTCACCTGTGGCCAGCAAAGTATTAAATATATTCACCAGGGCCACAGACATCTGCTCCCTTCCCTCCCATAACAGCCTGGGATATACTTTATTGTTACTTGGAATTTCCCCCACCTTTTTGCCTGTGAATACATTTAACACCTCCTTCTCATTTATCTTAATATGTTCCAGAATGTCACCATCCCAACTGAAATCCCCGGTTACAATGCCTTTCTCCTGTGTGAATATAGATGGGAAGTACTCATTGAAAACCTCCCCCACTCCCTCTGGCTCCATGCACTGATTGTCCCTTTGGTTTCCATCAGGCCCCACTGCTTAGTTGGGGACCCTCTTCCTCTAACTGTACTTATTAAACATATTGTGCCTTATCCTTAATATTATCTGCTCAGGATATGTTGTGAGCACTGTTTGCCCATTCATGTTTAAGGACCGCCACCCCACCTCCACCCCCCCCCCCCCCGCCCGCCCCGCTGCTTTCTATCTAATGCTTTTGTAACCCATTATTGTTAGTGTCGTCCATTTTGCCTGAGTTTCCAAAAGGTTGTGTACCATTAAATATTTATGTTCCATATTTTGTCTACCCTGTAGCCATATCTCTCTGGTGTCTAAATCTCTTTCATCTGTGTCACAAATCCAACTACCTTTTTCAATAGACTTTATCTATGCGGAAAAAAGAAGTTCTGTACTCTTTCCCACAATTTCCTATCACAAACCAATTCGCTAATGTAGAGTTTTAGTTAAACTCTGTCCCATCCTGTTCCTTTCTGCTTGACTTCAGCCACATCCCCATGCTGTTCTGATGCATCACCTTTTCTATTTGGATTTGGAAAACACTTGGCTGTGGGTATGTCGTGCAGACCACGTGAGGATGGCAAGATGCCCTTCTCGAAATGACAAGTATTTGTACTTTTTGTTCATCAGCAATGGTTTCATACATATTTAGGGAATGTTAATTATAATATTTGAATTTAACTATTTCAATTTTCGCCATTTCAGACAGAGGGTTTCAAACCTGTCTTCCCTGAACATTAGCTGAGGTTTTGGATACATGCTCTAGCAATAATACCACGAAGCCATCACTTCGCCTGCTCACAGGTTGCTCATTCCTGACCAGTTATAGCAGTGCATCATGAAGCTAAACCTATTCCTTTGTCACAATTGTTTGATCCTGCACTCTGGTAATATCAAAAGTATCCCTCATTGTGTGGGTCTAATTGCTGCCTGTCAGTGTCTCTCACTCTTGCAGCTACTCCAGATTCTGAGCTAACAGAATTCTCCACTCCAGAGAGATGCAACAGCACAGACCAGGGTTGGAGACGAGGATTTTCCAGATCTCTGTGGGACTCAGTGCCATTCTACATGTGTAACCTTCACTCCATTAGTGTAATTTTCCATTCTTTCTATTTGGCTGTCTCCTGTAGGTGCTCAGGGAGGTCCTGACTCAATAGACTTCCCAACTGCGGGTGTCTCGTCCATCACCACATTGAAGATGGTTGGTCAGCCACAGAGACAAAGGGCAGGGAGATTTGGAGCCTTCAATAAATCCTGCAGTGAGGTAAAATCACTCACAGTGCACAGAGCAGACAGCAATGAGAGAGGTCCAAACATCAGCTAACAGGACGTGACACAGATACAGTGGTGGAGGAGGAGCACAGTACAGACGCATCTTTAGCTCAATCACCACGTCTATTTTAACTTACGTTGCACTGGGACAGCATAGAGAGTTCACAGTTATCAATCCAGGCCTGTGTTCTCTTAGTGAGCATCAGTACAACTGAGGGGAAAGCAGGACTCCCACCAGAGGGTGGGAATGCTGCCTGGGATATTTCTGTTCTGTGTTCTCTCGCTAACGCTGTACCTATGGTATGTCTTGTGGATCAGTGGCTTCAATTATTTTTAACTCCAATAACATTTCCTATCTCTGTAACCTCCTTCTTTCCATATATGTCCTTTGTATATTTGAAATGTACCGCATTCCAGATTACCATCCCTACGGCTATAGCTTCCTTCCGTGTCGACAACATGCCTTATCTCAGTATTCTCTTCCTCTTTAACTGGGAACAGGGCCATACAGTATGAAAGCAGAACCATCAGTCCAAATCATCAATGTTAACCTTTTTTCCAAAACTGAATGAGTCGCATTTGCCTGTGTTTGGCCCATATCCCGTCAAACCTTCCCCTCTCCATGTACCTGCCTAAATTTCGTATCCATGTTGTAATTGTTCTTGTTTTGCCCATGTGGCCCTGGTAGTTCGTTCTGTCAATGCACCATCCTCTGTGGATAATGTTGCCCCTCAATTCCCTCTTTATTTCTTTGCTCTCTTACCTCACGTTTATACCCTCTAGTTTTGGACTCCCTGACCATTGGCTGTTCAGCATTCTTACTCCCCAGATGGTTTTGAAACCTTTATAAGTTTACCCCTTAATAGCATCCTATGTCAAAGGGAAATATTGAAGGCAATGTTACAGATATCTCCAACTCATGTATCAAAGTGCTGGCCACACGGCAAGTGTGTCAAATGCTGCTTTCCCCACCCTGTCCACCTGTGATGCCACTTCCAAAGAACAATGTAACTGCATCCCTTCGTCTCCCTCTGTTCGACAACACTTCCCAGGGCTGTACCATTAACTCAATACCTGAATTAAAATCCATCTTTCATGCCTTGGCCCACTGGCCCAGTTGGTAGAGATCCCCTTTGATAACCGTATTTACTACCCACGACGCCATTAACTTGATCATCCACAAAATTGCTAACAATTACTCCAATATTCTCAACCAAATCGTTTGTCGATGATGCACATCAGTAGACCCAGCACCAATCCTTGTAGCACACCTTTGGTCACAGGCTTCCAATCTTAACAACAATCTCTCCCACCACCCTCTGTCTCCTACTGTCAAGTCAATTTTGTATCCAGTTGGTTAGCTCCCCTCTAATCACATCTGAGCTATTTTTACGAACCAGTATATCATGCTAAATCCCTTCAAAGGTCCTACTGATGGTAGTGTAGACAACGTACAGTCACCACTTCAACAAAAGTAATCAAGTTAGGGAGACCTGACTTTGTATGCACAAACCCGTGCTGACTATCTTTCATCAATCCTTGCCTTTCCAAATGTATGTAACTCCTGTCTGGCAAAATCATTTCGACAACTTACCCACCACTGACATTGGGCTAATTGGCTTTTAGTTCCCTGGCTTTCCATCTCAGTCTTTCTTAAATAATAGAACAAAACCATATTGTTGTCAGAGCTGTACAGCATGGAAACTGACCCTTCAGTTGATACCAATCATAATCTCAAACTAAACTCATCTCAGCTGCCTGTTGTTCGCCCATATTCCCCCAAACCCTTTCCTATACATGTACTTACCTAAATGTCTTTTAAATGTTGTAATTATACCCGCCTCTACCTCAGGAAGTTTATTCCACACCCAAACCATCCTCTGTGTAACAATTTGCCCCTTATACCCTTTTTTTAAAAAACATCTCTCTCTTCCAACTTTAAAAATGTGGCCTGTGCACTTGAGACTCCCTCATCCTAAGGAAAAGGCAACGACCATTAACTCTATCTATATCCCAAACTTTGCTCTTAAACTTCTGTAAGGTCAGGTCTCAACCTCCAGGCTCCACTGAATAAAAACCTTTGCATATTCAGCCATTTTTCAGAACTCAAGCATTTCATACCGAGCAAGGTCTTGGTAAATTTCTTCTGAACAACATTCAGAGTAATAATATCCTCCCTATAACTGGGTGACCAGAACTGGACAGGGTGTTGCAGAAGAGTCCTTACCAATGCCCGTACAATATCATAATCATGTCCCAAATCCTCCATTCAATGGACTGAGCAGTAGTCAAACATGCCAAGCATTGCCTTATCCATCTTTTGATGCAAGCTCCAAGAATTATGTAACTGAACCCGGATGTCCCTCTGGCTCTAACACACTAATCAAGTCCATAACATTAATTGTATAAGCTCTACCCTTGTTTTACCAAATGCATTACCTCACATTTATTCAGATTGAATTGCGCCTGCATTTTTTTCAGCCCATTCACCCATTTCATCAAGATCCCTTTGTAACAATAGAAAACCTCCTTCACTGCCCACTATGCCACCCTCCAGCCTTCCAGCCTATCACACATGGCTGTCAATAGTACACATATCCTTGCTAGTAACTCCACAATTTCTTCCCGAACATCCCACAATGTCCTGTGATACACTTAATCAGGTCCCGGGGCTTTCCATACCTTCGGCTTTTAAACCACAAGCACCACCTCTTCTATAACATGCAATCTTTTCAAGTCATAGAGATGTATAGCATGGAAACACACCCTTCGGTCCAACTCATCCAAGCTGACCAAATGATGTAAATAAATTTATTCCATTTACCAGCATTTGGCGCATGTAACTCTGAACCTTTACTCATATACTCATCCAGATACCTTTTAAATGTTGTAATTGTATCGGTTTCCGTTACTTTCTCTCTCAGCTCATTCCATACACACATCACCGTGTGCATGAAAAGGCTGTTCCTTTGGTCCCTTTTTAAATCTTTCCCCTCTAACCTTAAACCTATGCCCTCTAGTTTTGGACTTCCCAACCTCTGGGAAAAGACCTTGAATGTTTACCCAATCCATGTCCCTCATATAAACCTCTTTATGTTCTCTGATGCACAAGTGAAAATAGCCCCAGCTTATTCAGCAACAACCCTGGTAACATCCTGTAAATCTTTTCTGAGCCGTTTCAAGTTTCACAACATCCTTCTTATGGCAGGGAGACTGGAATTGCAGAGTACTCCAATTGTGGTCTAACGTATTACTCTTGTTCCCTGAGATCCCCAGTCTTTGTCCACAGTAAGTTCTGGAGTGAAAAATTTGTTTCGGGTCTGAGCCATATCTGGTAATGAAAGCCAACACAGCATACGTCTTCTTAACGCCTTCTCAAATTGGACGGTACGTTCAGTGACACAAAATCCCTCTGTTTGTTAATCTGCTAAGAATCCTGCCTTTACCCATGTAAAGTTTTTTTGAAGAATCCTCCAATCTGAAACCATCCCAATCTTTGTAATTTCCTATAGTCCCTACAACAATCATGAACAGTGAAACCTCCTCAAGTCCCTATATTCCTAATGCCTGCAAAATCCTCCAGTCCCGATATCCCTCCTTAAATCTTGTAAATGACACTGGCCTCCACTGCCCTTATGGGGAACATTTCAGGGGAGGGAAGAGTTGTCGAGACAGCGCCATGTTACCGAGATTGGAAGGGCTGCAGAACTTGAAGGATGGTACTAATGTAGGATGGGACGTGGATCCTGCAGGAGGTTAGAGGGACTGGGACTCACAAAATCTGCAGGATGGTACCAAGAATGGGTTGTGGAACATGAAGAATGTTACGATTTGAACCACAGATCAGTTTTGATTGAACCATTCAGCCGTTCTTGAGTCAAAGAGATCTACGGCATGGAAACAGATCCATATATCCAACCCGCCCATGCCAAACAGATATCCCAACCCAATCTATTCCCACCTACCAGCATCTGGCCCATACTCTTGCAAACCCTACCAGGGGTAAGCAATGGGGTTCAGGCCTCTGGCACGGGGCCTGTCCCCGTTGCGCAGAAGGGAAGGGTAGAGAAGAGCAGAGCTATAATTATTGGGGACTCGCTAGTTCGGGGCACAGAAAGACGGTTTTGTGGAGTCGAGAGAGACTCAAGATTGGTATGTTGCCTCCCAGGTGCAAGGGTACATGAAGTCTCTGATCGTGTTTTCCGGATCTTGTAGGGGGAGGGGGAGCAGCCCAAAGTCGTGGTCCACATTGGCACCAACGACATAGTTAGGAAGAGGGATGAGGATGTTAGGCAAGCTGACAGGGAGCTAGGATGGAAGCTCAGAGTTAGAACAAATAGAGTTGTGGTCGCTGGTTTGTTACCCGTGCCACGTGATAGAGAGTCGAGGAATAGGGAGAGAGAACAGCTAAATGCGTGGCTACAGGGATGGTGCAGGAGGGAGGGATACCGGTATCTGGATAACTGGGGTTCTTTCTGGGGAAAGTGGGACCTCTATAAACAGGATGGACTACACCTGAACCTGAGGGGCACCAGTATCCTTTGGGGGGAGATTTGCTCGTGCTCTTTGGTGGGGGGCAGATTAAACTAACTCTGCAGGGGCAGGGAACATGGACTGTAGCTTTAGGGTGCAGGACCTTGAGTGTAGGGAGGTTAGGAACATGGCATCAATCTCGAAGCAGAGTGCCTGTAAACAGGAAGGTGGCTTGAAGTGTATATACTTCAATGTGAGAAGTATACGAAATAAGGTAGGTGAACTTGCAGCGTGGGTTGGTACCTGGGATTTCGATGTTGTGGCTATTACGGAGACATGGGCAGAACAGGGACAGGATTGGCTGTTGCAAGTTTCAGGGTTTAAATGTTTTAGTCGTTTCATAGGTGGTGGTAAAAGGGGTGTGTGTGGCATTGCTTGTCAAGGATAGTATTACAGTGGAGGAAAGAACGATGGATGAAGACACGCCATCTGAGGTAGTTTGATCTGAGGTTAGAAATAGGAAAGGTGAGGTCACCCTGTTAGTAGTTTTCTAGAGGCCTCCTAATAGTCCTAGAGACGTAGAAGAAAGGATTGCGGGGATGATTCAGGAGAAGTGTGAAAGTAATAGGGTGTTTGTTATGGGGGACTTTAACTTTCCAGATATTGACTGGGAAAGCTATAGCTTGAGTATGTTAGATAGGTCAGTGTTTGTCCAATGTGTGCAGGAGGGTTTCCTGACACAATATGTAGACAGCCAACAAGAGGTGAGACCATACTGGATTTGCTTCTGGGTAACGAACCAGGCCAGGTGTTAGATTTGGAGGTAGATGAGCACTTTGGGGGCAGTGGCCACAATTTGGTGACTTTTACTCTAGTGATGGAGAGGGATAATCGTGTACTGCAGGGCAAGAGTTATAGCTGGGGTCAGGGAAATTATGATGCAGTGAGGTATGACTTAGGATGCGTGGCTTTGAAAAGTAGGCTTCAAGGGAAGGGCAAAATCGATATGTGGACCTTGTTCAAGGAGCAGCTAAGTATGATAAGTATGTTCCTGTAAGGTAGGAAGAAAAGGGTCGTGTTAGGGAGCCGTGGTTTAATAAGGAAATGGAATCCCTTGTTAAAGGGAAGAGGGCGGCCTATATAAAGATGAGGCATGAAGGTTCATTTGGTGCGATTGAGAGTTATTAGGTCGCCAGGGATGATCTAAAGAGAGAGCTAAGAGAAGCAGGGAGGGGACATGAAAGGTCCTTGTTTGGTAGGATTGGTGAAAACCCAAAGGCTTTCTATAGGTATGTCAGGATAAACGAATGACTAGGGTATGAATAGGTCCAGCCAAGGAAAGTAGTGGGAAGTTGTGCGTGGAGGCTGAAGAGATTGGAGAGACACTGAATGAATACTTTTCGTCAGTATTCACTCAGGAACAGGACATTGTTGCCGGTATGAATATTGTGTCACAATTAATTAGAATAAATGGCCTTGAGGTGTGTAGGGAAGAGATGTTGGAAATTCTGGAAA
The DNA here is from genome assembly GCF_020745735.1 of Hemiscyllium ocellatum. Lineage (NCBI taxonomy): Eukaryota > Metazoa > Chordata > Chondrichthyes > Orectolobiformes > Hemiscylliidae > Hemiscyllium > Hemiscyllium ocellatum. Next base: position 3,315,338 of record NC_083442.1, on the reverse strand, counting down.
GGGTGAAAATCGATAAGAGCCCTGGGCCTGATGGCATTTATCTCTGGGAAGCAAGGGAGGTGATTGAAGAGCCATTGGCCTTGATATTTATGTCCTCGTTATCTACCAGAATAGTGCCAGAAGACTGGAGGATAGCAAATGTAGCTCCCTTGCTCAAGAAGGGGAGTAGGGATAACTCTAGTAACTATTGACTGGTGAGTCTCACTTCTGTTGTGGGCAATGCCTTAGAGAGAATTGTAAGGAATAGGATTAATGAACATCTGGATAGGAATAATGTGATCAACGATAGTCAGCATGGTTTTGTGAAGGGCAGGTCGTGCCTCACAAACCTTATTGAATTCTTTGAGAAGGTGACTAAGGAGGTGGACGAGGGTAAAGCGGTAGATATGGTGTATATGGATTTTAGTAAGGCGTTTGATAAGTTTCCCCATGGTAGGCTAATGCAAAAAAATACAGAGTTATGGCATTGAGGGTGCATTAGAGGTTTGGATTAGTAATTGGCTGGCTGGAAGAAGACAGAGGGTAGCAGTTGATGGTAATGATTCATATTGGAGTGCAGTTACTCTCCCAAGGATCTGTTTTGGGACGATTGCTGATTGTCATTTTTATAAATGACCTGGAGGAATGGCTAGAAGATTGGGTGAGCAAGTTTGCGGATGATAGAAAGTCGGTGGAGTTGTTGACAGTGAGGAAGGATGTGGCAAGTTACAGCGGGACATAGATAAGCTGCAGAGCTGGGCAGAAAGGTGGCAAATGGAGTTCAATGTAGGTAAGTGTGAAGTGATTCACTTTGGTAAGAGTAACAAGAAGATGGAGTACTGGGCTAATGGTCGGATACTTGGTAGTGTGGATGAGCAGATGGATCTTGGTGTCCATGGACACAAATCTCTGAAAGTTGCCACCCAGGTAAATAGTGCTGTGAAGAAGGCATATGGCGTACTGGCTTTTATTGGTAGAGGAATTGAGTTCCGGAGTCCTGAGGTCATGTTGCAGTTGTATAAGACTCTGGTGCGGCCGCATCTGGAGTATTGTGTGCAGTTTTGGTCGCCATACTATAGGAAGGATGTGGAGGCACTGGAATGGGTGCAGAGCAGGTTTACCAGGATGTTGCCTGGTCTGGTAGGAAGATAATGTGAGGAAAGGCTGAGGTATTTGGTGCTGTTTTCAATGGAGAAAAAAAAGGTTTGCAGTGACTTGACAGAGGTGTGCAAGATAATTAGGGGTTTAGATAGGGTTGACAATGAGAACCTTTTCCACGTATGGAGTCAGCTATTACGAGGCAGCATAGCTTTAAATTACGGGGAGGTAGGTATGGGACAGATGTTAGGGGTAGATTATTTACTCAGCGAGTCGTGAGTTCATGGAATGCCCTGCCAGTAGCAGGGGTGGACTCTCCCTCTTTATGGGAATTTAAACGGGTATTGTGATAGGCATATGGAGGATAGTGGGCGCGTGTAGGTTAGGTGGGCTTGGGTCGGTGCAACATCGAGGGCGAAAGGGCCTGTATTGTGCTGTATTTTTCTATGTTTCTATATTTCTATTCATACACCCATCCAGATGTCTTTGTATCAGCCTTCACCACTTCCTCTGGCAGCTCATTCCATACATGTACCACCCTCTGCATGAAAAAGGCCCCTTAGGTCTCTTATATCTTCCCCTCTAACCATAAAATTATGTCCTCCAATTCTGGACTCCCACACCCGAGTGTAAATACGTTGTCACTTTAGCCTCTCCATGTCCCTCATGATTTTATAACCCTCTGTAAGGTCGCCCAAAATGATTTTATGAACCTCTATAAGGTCACCCTTCAGCCTCGATGCTCCATGGAAAACAACCACAGTCTATTCAACCACACTGTGTAGCTCAAACACTCCAACCCTGGCAACATCCTTGTAAATATTTTCTGAACCCTTTCAAGTTTCACAAAATCCTTCCGATAGGAAGGTGACCAGAAATGCACACAGTATTCCAAAAAGAACCTAACCAATGTTCTGTGCAGCAACAACATGACCTCCCAACTCCTGTACTCAATATTTTGACCAATAAAAGAAAGCATACCGAATGCCTCCTTCACTATCCTACCTACCTGCGACTCTGCTTTCAAGGAGCAATGAAACTGCACTCCAATATCTCTATGTTCAGCAACACTCCGTCAGACCTTACTATCAAGTGTATAAGTCCAGCAAAGATTTGCTTTCCCAAAATGCAGCACCTCACATATGTCTGAATTAATCTCCATCTGCCACGTCTCAACCCATTGGTCCATTTGATCAAGATTCTATTGTAATTGGAAGTAACCTTTTTCGCTGTCCCCTAGACCTCCAATTTTGTTGTCATCTGCAAACTTATTAACTATTCCTCTTATGCTCACATCCAAATCATTTCTGTAAATAATGCAAAATATTGGACCCAGCACTGATCCTTGTGGCACTACACTGGTCACAGGCCTCCAGTTTGAAAACCAACCCTCCACCACCTATCTTTGTCTTCAATCTTTGAGACAGTTAGGTACCAATTGGCTACTTCTCCCTGTATTCTGGGAGAACTAACCTTCCTAACCAGTCTCCAATGGGGAAATTTGTTGAACGCCTTACTGAAATCCATATGGATCACATCCACCGCTCTGCACTCATCAATCCTCTATGTTACCTCTTCAAAAAACTCAATCAAGTTTGTGAGACATGATTTCCCACTCTCAAAGCAATATTTCCTATCCATAATCAGTCCTTGCATTTCCTTGACACTGACCCATGCATGTATATCCTGTCCCTCACTAGTCCCTCCAACAACGTGCCCACCGACGTCAGGCTCACCAGTCTATAGTTCCCTGGCTTTTCTTTACTGCCTTCCTTAGATACTAGCAACCCGATAGGCAACCTCCAGTCTTCTGGCTCTGATGTCCTGTTTCTAGAGATCTTTACCGGAATGGCTGTGCTTCAGGTTCCCAGGCTGGGAGATGTGAGTTCAGGTGTGAATGTATTTGCCCATTCTCTCTGTGTACCTGAGGTCGACCTGGTGGCGCTCTGGTAGAAAACACTCTCAATATATCTGGTAACATCCAGATCCATAGGACTGACCACAGCTCACTTCATCAAAGCCTTCGTTTAGAATTTTAATATTTTTAAATGGCAGTTTTGTGAGATGCAGGAATTGAGGAGTTGTCATTTTTGAAAGAATGAAAGTTTTATCATTGACCCTGACCCATGCAACGGGGATTCGTGATTCTTTTGTTCTCTGCAGACTATCACTCAGAGGATTGTATCACCAGGGAATCTGAGTGCAAATAGTCTTTGCTTGGTAGAGTGTCAATTTACAAGTGTATATCAGCTAGGGCACAGGGTTTCTGGACAACGTGTAACTGTGTAAATACTTCACCGACTGGTTCAGGGGTGAGTGCACTGGGCCCTGAGCACCAGGAACTGGGAAACCTCGCGCTGATTGTATGTGCCAAAAGTGAGAATGACAGATGCTGCAGATCAGAGTCTCGATTAGAGTGGTGCTGGAAAAGCACAGCAGGTCGGGCAGCATCCGAGGAGCGGGAAAATCGATGTTTTGGCTGATGTCGATGTTCCCGCTCCTCGGATGCTGCCTGACCTGCTGTGCTTTTCCAGCAGCACACTAATGTAGACTCTGTATGTGAGGTTTGGCACCAGACTGGGTGAGAGCAGCTCCCTGAGTAAATGACAGGTATGGAGCTTGGGATCCTCCTGCCGTGTTTGACCTTGTGCCATATCGTTATCTCCCTCTCATGAGTGAGCGTGTCATGTTCTCCAATCCTGACAGTGTCCACTCCCTGTAAATCCTCGCAGCTGTTGAACATCTCCCTTCTCTCTCATTCCTTCCAGCCCTTCCAACCTGGCCTTGGTCTCGTATCTCCTGCATTTCTAAATGACCAATGTTATCGCATTGCATTCCTTTGAGCTGTGTACGAACAAACCTGAAGCAGGTTTGGGCCATTGGAAGAACAAGACGACTTCCCCTTCTTCATATTTGTCAAACAGAGTCTGCTTGCTTGTCTCTCTCCCATAAGTGGAAGGAACAATCTACCTGCCCTTTCCTCTGCGGATCTGTACATTTTAATGGAGACAGCTGTCCTCCTGGTGACCCTCAGTGGCACAGCACCGAAGTGACATGTTTATGTTCCTCGATTTTCTGCAACTGCTTCCTTTTTCTCTATCCCTCCATCATTCTGAAACCTCCCCCAGTCTGGACAGTGCTGCAAAATAAGTCTGGCCACCACAAGCCTCCAGATCTCGGTTATCCCCTGTGGTTCTCTCTATTTCTGTTCCCACCTTCAGTCCTGAAACCCTTACTTCCATTTACAACATCTTCAAATCCTTGCAATCCTCACGAACTGTGTAACCCTCAAAAGACCTTACAATTCTACCTCAATCACTGATTGCCTGCAGTGATTTGAAACTTTGGCAATTAGAGTCAGACAATCATAGAGATGTACAGCATGGAAACAGACCCTTTGGTCCAACTTGGCCATGCCAATCCAGTTGCACCAATCAGCGCCTGGCCCATCTCGCTCTAAACCTATTCAAATACCCATCCAGCTGCCTTTCAACAGTTGCAATTGTACCAGCCTCCTCCACATCATCATTCGAAACGCCTACCACCCTCTGTGTGAAATATTTGCTCCTCAGCTCTCTCTTTCATATCTTTCCCTTCTCAGCCTAAACATATGCCCTATTGTTCTGGACTCACCAACCCCAGGGAAAAGACTTTGTCTATTTATCCTATCTATGCCTTTTATAATTTTGTAAACCTCTGTAAGTTCTCCCCTCAGCTTCCGACTCTCCTGGGAATACAGTCCCAGCCTGTTCAGCCTCTCCCTATAGCTCAAATCCTCCAACCTTGGTAACATCCTTGTAAATCATTTCTGAATGCTTAAAGTTTCACAAATCCTTCCGATAGGTAGGAGACCAGAATTGCACAGCTTATTCCAAAAGTGGCCGAACTAATGTCCTGTACAGCTGCAATACGACCTCCCAACTTTTGTACTCAGTAAAGGAATGCATGCCAAGTGCCTTCTTTGCTATCCTATCGACCTGTGACTCTACTTTCAAGGACCTCTGTACTTCATTTGAAAAATTGGTGGACAGATGGAGTGGCCTGAGGTCTTGTGGGTAAAGCTAGTTCAGTCTAAGGTGTTAGACAGAGCCAGTGAGTTATTTGCCGAGCTGTCTCATGAGTGGTCAAGAGATTATGCTCATGTCAAACAGGCTATTTTAAGTGTTATGGATTAGTATCAGAAACTTTTCGACAGCGGTTCAGAAACATAAAGGAAGAACCAGGACAGGCTTATGTGGAGTTCTATAGAATTCAACATAGTAACCTTTCTGCAACATCTCCAGTCTCATTACGTCTCTCTGTCACGGTGAGGTGCTCCAATCCACATAACCTTTCCTGTCTGTGTACACCATTAATTTGATACAACCCTTCTGATTTCTGTCGTGCCCTGCAGACCCGTTTTTGTGAATTCTGCCGACCACTAATACTCTCCCTATCTGTGTAACTGCCCCCAGCCGCTACAATTCCCTGTACTGTACAGTCCCCACCAGACCCGAAAGCCATCGATATCTCTGAAAGCTCCTTCAGGTCTATATCCTCCACCTTGTTGAAACCTGTTTTCCGCATTGCAACCCCCATTATTTCCTAATGTTGTTGAGTCTCTAAAACCATCCATATCAGTTTAATCTACTCCACTGCATACAGCACCCCCAGTCTGTGTAATCTCTTCAATTCCTTTAGTTCCTATATGCCTATGTATAGGTGTGACTGCGTTGTGGCGATTGTATCCTCGTTTATATCTGCAAAAGGTTCTGCTCACTGTAGCACATCCTATGCTCATAAGTGAATCTGGTCTTTCACAAGCGTCTCTACGTCTCTTTCCTCCAGTCTCTCCAAACTTCCCTATCCCTGTCGTATCTTGCAGCATGCACACCACTCACTATCTCTGACATACCTTCCAGTGCATAAAATCATCTCTCCTTCTAACTTTATCCAGTCTACAACTTTCTCCTTATCTGTGCAACATTCTGCAGTCTATATCATCTTCCATGTGCTTGCAACATTCTCCAGTCCATACCACCCTCCCTTTCCCTGTAATATTCTCCAGTCCATACCATCCTCCCTATCACTGTGATATTCTCCAGATCCCACAACTGTTGTTAAATGTACCACATCCTGGAAGCATGCGAATGTTTCTACACCCTGATCAACATAGGCCATGTAACGATCCACAACCCTACACACATCCCTATCTCTGAAGTCTAATCAAAGAAGCTTTATCTCTCTAACTTCCTGCCAACAATAAAATGTTTTCTCCTGCGAACATTCTGTAGCAACTGTAACTATGTTTAACCCTGGAACATTGTTGCGCCCCCAAACATCTCTGCAACTCTGTGACCTCCAACCATCCCTCAAAGGCCCTCTGTCGGTGACACGTGCCATGCATTTGCAACAAGGCAGATGGATTGATAGCATTAATTGAAGAGAAAGATATGATCGAACTGTTATTGTGGAAGGGTGGCTGCAGAATGACCATGACAGCAATATGATTATTTAGGGGTTGTAGGGATTTAGGCAGGATTAGCAAAAAAAAAACAAACAAGGTCCCGTTTTGTTGTGAAGAATGGATGCAGTCAGTGCATTAGTGAGACAGCCAATTTAATCTGGGAATCAAAAAAAGAGTCATTTTGAATGGACAGCTTCCAAATAGCAAGGGAGATCTGCAAGATCAAATCACAATCCATGCTCGTTGTTAAGTTGGACACAATATTTTCTTGGTGATAGTAGACAAAATGTGGAGTGGTGATTGGTCTGTGGCCAATACTGTTTCACAAGGATCAGTGCTGCAATGTCTGTGTGTAATTTATATCTGTGATTCAGATGAAAATGTCAACAGTTTGATTAGTATTTTGCAGACGACATTTGGAAAGGCATGTAATGATTAGGCATAGTTAGGGGAATTGTGGATTGTGAGGAAGAGTGTTAAAGTTTGCAGCACTATGTAGATCTGCTGGAATGCTGTGCACAGAAATCATAAATCGAATTTCATCAGGACAAGTGTGAAGTGATGCATTTATGATGTCAAATGGAAGAGAGAAGTACGCTACTTGACTAATTGGAAACATTGATAAACAGATGACCTTGGATGCAAATCCTTGACTCCCTCAAAATAACAACACCGTAGTATGTGGTGGGAAATGAGGAGTATGGTATGCTTACTTACATTGGTCACAGTATTGAGTACAGATGTTTGCATGTCATGTTGTGACTGAATGAAACTTCGTTCGGCCATGTTTAGAAGGTTGCATGTCGTTCTCATCGCCACACGACAGGAAGGTGTGGAAGTTTTGGGGAGGTTGCAACATAGGGTTGGCAGAATGTTGCCTGGACGAGAATCTGTTTACTGTTAGGAGTTTGGACGCAGTTGGATTATTTTGCGAGAGTATCGGAGACTGACGGGTGACTAGGTACAGGTATGTAGCATTAGGAAACGTGTGAATAGTGTGAAGTGTTGGAATCTTTCTTCGAATGTAGAAATATTAAATACTAGGGCTCCTCAGTTTAAGGTGAGAGTGAGAAGTTTTAAGTGAGACGAATGAGGTCAGTTTTCTTTACCAAGAGGGGGGAAGTTGCTCAGGAGGTGGGAGAGGTAGCAACGAGAACAAAGTTTTGAAGTGGCATTTAGACAGAAACATGAACAGGCAGACAATAGAGGGATATCGCCCATGTGCAGGCAGATGGAATTAGTTTAGAATAGCATCATGGTCAGCACAGCTATGATGGGCCAAAGGGCCTATTACTGTGCTGTACTGTTCTATTTTCTAACTTAACGGCATCTACCCTGTCAAAGCCCTTAGAATCCCGGATGTTTCATTCAATTTCTTTCCCGTTCTTCAAAACCCCTGTAGGTTCAAGGTCAATCTACTCCACCTAATCTCATTGGAAAATCCCGCCATCTCCAGGATAAGCAGAGTAAACCTTCCCTGGCCTGCCTCCAATACAAGGGCACGCATACTGTTCATTATAATCTAGGTATAGTCTGCCTTGTACTTTACATAGTTTTAGCGAGACCTCCCTATTTTTAGACTCCATTCCCTTTGTAATAAATGCCTGCATTTAATTTCCCTGCTGTCCCTGTAAGCTACATTTTTCAGATTGGTAAACAAGAACTCCCTCAACCCTTTCTGTTGTCAGATTGAAACCAAATACTGTTAGCCTGACAGTAAGTCGGGAACATGCTGGAATGTGTTTTAAAGGATATGACAAAAAATGATAACTGGATGCTTAGAAACAATGGGAGACACGTGATTTTATAAAAGGGAAATATTTTTAAATCTGTTGGATTCTATATTTTGGTGTGACCATAAATGCAGAATAGATAAGGGTGAGGGAGGCTAGTTGCGGTAGAGGGATATTTGAAATTTCAGAAGCATTTTGACAAGTTTCAAAAAGGACTAAAAATTAGCTCGGGACTGAATAGAGCCCCTGAAAGGTCAATGAGGCTGTCTGTGTGGAGTCAATGTTGATGGTTGAGATACTGGGCAAATATTTTGTGTGAGGATTTACTGTGGAGAAAGACATGGAAGCTCGGGAACTTAGGAAAATACATTGGGATGTCTTGAAAAGAGTGCACATTGGAGAACAGGAGGTGCTGAATGTCTTAAAATGCAAAAAGTTAGATAAAACCTTGGGACATGATCAGATGTATCCCAGCGCCTTGTGAGAAGTGAGGGAGGAAATTACAGGGACCTTCCCAGAGATATTTGTATCAGCGACAGCTACTGCAGACCAGTGAGACTGATGGCAGCGGTGCTAAGTTACTGGAGAAGATTCTGAGAGAAACGATCATCATGCATTTAGAAAGGCAAGGACAGATGAATGACAGTCAGCATGGCTTTGTGCACGGTAAATCATGTCTCAAACCTTACTGTAGAGGTAGACAATTGAGAGATCAAGGCAGAGCAGGACATGATGTCTCCATGGACCTTAGCAAGGCCTTTGACAAGGGTCTGCATGGCAGACTGGTTAGAAAGTTTAGATCACACATAACCAGCAAGCGCTCACCAACTGGATACAAAACAGGATTGATGGTAGGAGACAGTGCATGTTCATAGAGGGTTGCTGTTCAAACTGCAGACTTGTGACCAATGGTGTGCCCTGAGGTTCACTTCTGGGTCACGATTGAGCACCATTAATATAAACAGTTTGGATGATAATACAGGAGAAAGTTTTTGAGTGAGACTGAAATTGGTGATAAAGTGGACAGTGAAGAGGGTTATCGAATATTACAATGGGATCAACAGTAGTGATGGGCCAGTGAGGTTAGGAAGAACAGATGGAGAAATGCAAAATGTTATATTGTGGTAACGCAGACCAGGCTGGACTTGTACAATTAATGTTCGGGTCCTGGGTCATGTTGTCAATCCGTTCAGTGACCCAGGGATGCAGGTACACAGTTTTTTGAAAGTAGAGTCACGGGTAGACAGGCTGGTGAAGCAGGCATTTGCGATGGTTTCCATTCATTAGGCAGAGCTTTGAGAGGAGGAGTTGGGATGTCATGGTGTATGTGTACAGGACATTAGTGAGGTGAACTGTATAAGCATTGTTGATTGTCTAGAAAAAAATCAACTTGTTCACGGATGTCCTTAAGGGAGGGACATCTGGCATTCTTACATGGTCTGGCTCACATGTGACTCCAGTCCGACAGCAATATGGCTGACTCTGAGATGATTCTAGGCAATGAGCAATGGGGTAATGTATGCTGGTCCATCCGGTGACATCCTTCGGTCATGAATGTATCAATGAAAATACACATGTCCATCCCTACCTCTGCAAACAACTCGAGTTGCAGCAAATCATACTGGAATTGTAACATTGCTCAAGACTTTGCCACTCTCTGTAACAATCTCACCAACACCAGCACCTTCAATTCTCCCTGTTCCGATCATCTGATTAAACGCTGACAATGTTTCCTCTTCCTACTACACTCCTCCTGCTAGGTGATTATCTAGTGATCTCTTTAACAAATGCGCCCACATTTCTAAACCTTGGCTTCTTCAGAATTGATAGATTGTTTGTTCATATCTTAATCAAATCTGGTAAGACCTGGACCAAGATCGTCAATATTGGGGGAGGCGTATTGGGAACGTGTCGAGCATCTCGAGTCTTTCTGTGGGGAAAATGGGAATCCAGGAGAAAACTGCACAAGGAGCGCGTGACCACACCGACGCCCCACACACCCCTTTCCCATGGCCACCTTCAGCCCAAGTGTAACAGAGTCTGAAGAAGGCTACGTCAGTCTGTACAGCCTACTACAGAGCCCCTTCCCCATCACGCCGAGAGTGGCAGAGAGTCAGCCTCGTCTGTGACCCACCGCCAAAGAGATGATGAGATAGGAAGGCTGAATCCCCTCACAATTATCACAATGCCTTTGCTACCAATTCAAACAATTCTCTGTTAATGCAGTACCTAATAATGTGATATCACTCAGTGTCTCTCAATGTGGTATCCCTCGTTGTGTCGGTCTATTTTCTGTCTCTGTCAGCATTTCTCCCTCTTAGTTCCTGAGTCAACAGAATTGTCCACTCTAGAGAGACGCAATAGCACAGGCATGGGATGGAGACTCGGATTTTCGAGATCTCTGCTGGACTCTGCATGAGTTATCCTCATTGCATCAGTCTAATTTCCCATTTTGTCTATTTCTTTCTCATGCAGGTAAGTCGGATGATCCTAACTCCTGTCTCATCCATCACCTCACTGAAGTTCAACCAGAGAGAGATGAAGAGGGAGATCTGGAACCTTCAGTAAATCCTGCAGCCAGTAAGATCACTCACAGTAAACAGCACAGGGTGGAGGTAGTAGACTTCTATATTCAGAGCTGGAGGACAGGACATAGATACAGAGCTGGGCAAGGAACAGAAACATTCTAGGCTTGATTCCAACCATCTTGTGAGAGTTCTGCTTTCACCTCTGCTGTACTGATGCGACAGCACAGGGGATCACAGGCATCAATCCTGGCCTATGCTGTAATCGTGATACCTGTAATAATCCTTCATCTGTTTGGAATCTCCTCTCGTCCACACCACACTTCTGTCTTTGTCTCTGTCAGGTTCTCCAGTCCCGAACACACTAATTCCTAAACTTCTCCAATCGATACTAAATTCCTTCATCCCTGTAAATCCTGACAGTCCTTCTATCCCCGTAAGCTCCTCCCACCAATACCACCCTCCATCTCAATTTGTCTTTAACCTCTCCATCGATTCCTACCTATGTAATCTTCTCCCGCTCCTAAAACCATTCCTTAGCTGTGAAAAAAATGTAATCTCCTTATCCTTCGTCAATTCTTTGATCTTAATCTTGTTAAATTTCACCCTCAGTTCCGACACCATACCCCTCCCGATACAGGAACCTCTTTCAGTTTGTGTAACTCTCCCCATTTATGTACCTGTCTCCAACCCAGCAACCTGGCGTTCTCCATTGCTTTCCGATCTATGTAGCCTCCAGAGCTAAGAAGCCTTCTTATATCTGTAAACATCTTCAGTCACGACAACCTTCCATATCTCTGTTCGTGTACACAATACTCTCCTAGATGAAACAGGTCCCTGTCTGTGCCTCTTAGTCTGCCTACTTCTTCCTTTCTCCCACCCTATTCCTATTCCTAGCTCCAGAATCTAACCCAGCTCCCTCTATCTCTGTAAATTCCTCCAATTCCCAAACGCCTTTGGCCCACTGACATTCTTGACCAAATGTAACTCTGTTTAACTCTAACATCCTTGAGCCCCTGCAGCCACCCTATCTGAGTAACCTCTACCCATCTGGTCAACCCCTCACTACTGAGGAATGACTCCCTGCATTCGCCATAAGGCAGATAGAATGACAGTGAACAGATATGATGGAACTGTCATTCCGGAGATTTGGCTGCAGAATGACCATCGCAGGGAGATGAATACTGAAGTTTTGTTGGGATAGAGTCATAGAGTCAGGGTGATGTATAAGCATGGAAACTGATCCTTCGGTAAAAGCCATCCATGCTGAGCAGATATCCCAACTCAATCTAGTCCCAATAGGCAGACTAGGCAAAAAGCCTAGTTGCGAAAGAAGGATGAGGTTAATACATTAAGGAGACAGTCATATGGATCTGAATATGAAAAGTGGAGCTGAGAATAAGCGAGCAGCAGCAACCATTAGCAGGAATTCTTTTGTAGGCGCCAACCAGTGATGGGAATGACAATATGGTTACAGTCAGGACACTGAATGTACTTATGGCACGGGCAGTACGATAACTGTGTGTGACAGTGGTCTCCATGTTGACTGATACAGCAATGAGTATCAGTGCTGTAACGGATAGAATCCTGGATTTTATGTGAGATAGTTTTCTGGAACATCATATCATATTTGTAGATCAAATGCTGTGTACTAATAAATATCCAATAATCCCATTATAAAGCAGTTTTGTGAGCAGTGACCCATAATATTATGCGGGACATATTGAGTATGTGCTCAGACCATGAGATGTAGGAGGGGAATGAGGCCCTTTGGCTCATTGGCTATGCTCTACTCTTCAATCAGATCATGGCTGATCAGATACTCTCCAACTCTACTTTCGTGCCTTTTCCTCAAAACCCTGGTTTCCCTGATTCATTAAAATCTGCAGGAGGTTACAGAACAATTGGAGATAGAGACAGAAATGGCAAATTGAGTTTAATCTGGACAAGTGTGAGATGATGTCAAATTCAAGTAGAATGTTAGCATACTGAGGGATATTGATATACAGAAGGATCTTGGTACAAGTCAGTACCTCCCTGAAAATGGCGACAGAAGTGTTTCAGATGGGAAAGAAAGCAAATGGAGCACTGGCCTTCATCGGTCACAACACTGGGTAAAGTGGTTTTCATCTGATGTTGTAATTGTATAAAATGTTTGGCCACATTTGAGTACTGTGTCTAGTTCTCATCTCCACACAATAGGAAGGATGTGGAGGCTTTGGAGACGGTAGAAAAGGAGTTTATCAGCACGTTGCCTATGTTAGGGTTTTAAGGGTGTGTTTGATGCAAGAGGAAATTAAACAAAGTTGGATTGTTTTGTGACTGTATTATAGGCTGACAGGTGACCTGCTACAGGAATATAACATTTGGAACAGGGATATATAATGTAGATATTATCTCTTTTCCAATGTGTAAGTTTCAAATACTAGAGTGCATAGGTTTAAGGTGAGAAAGAGAAAGTTTAAATGAGGTGTGTGAGGCAAGTTTGTTTTTAGAGAGAGTGGAATTTGCAAAGCGAGGTCATAGAAACAGAAATGTGAATAAAGTTTTAAGGTGGGATTTAGACAGAATCATGAACAGGCAGAGAATAGAGGGATATGGGCCACGTGCGAGCAGATGGTATGAGTTAGAATAGTATCTTGGACAGCATAGACGTGGTGGGCCGAAGGGACTGTTTCTGTGCTCTACTGTTCTATTTTCTAACTTCCCAGCATTTGCCCGATCAGGGCCCCTCAGAATCTTGGATGGTTCATTCCATTTCTCTCTCATTATGTAAACTTCAATGGGTTCAACCTCAACCTACTCCACCTCTTCTCATTAGAAAATACCTCCATTCACAGGATCAGCTGAGTGAACCTTCTCTGGACTGCCTCCAATGTGACGATATCTTTCTTTCGTGCACTCACACTGTTCATAATATTCGAGGTGTGGTCTGACTTGTACATTGCTAGACCTGCTTATTTTTTGACTCCATTCCCACTGTAAAAAATGTCAGCATTTGATTTGCCTTCTCTATTACCTGCTGACCCTGTAAGCCAACTTTTTCAGATTGATAAATAAGAACTCGCTCAACCCTTTCTGATGTCAGTCTGAAACCAAATATTGTTAGCCTGACAGTAAGTCGGGAGCATAACTGAAATTGTTAGAAAGGATATGTCAATATAAAATAACTGGACCCTTAGAAACACATGTGATAAAAGAGAATTTGCTTTTGAGCCTGTTGGATTTAATTTGTTGGTGTGAATATAAATGGCAGAATTGTAAGGGTGTAGGAAGGGTGTCGTGGTATAGGGGGTATGGTGTATTTGAATTATCAGAATCCTTTACACAAGTTTTAATAAGGGCTAAAGAGTAACTTGGGAGAGAATAGTGCCCCTTAAAGATCAATAAGGTCACCCATGTGTGGAACCAGAGGAGCTGGGTGAGATATTAGACAAAATAATCTTGTCAGTATTTACTGTGGAGAAAGACATGGAAGCTTGGGAACTTGGAGAAATAAATCGTGATGTCTTGGAAAGAATTTTCACCAGAGAAGAGAAAGTGCTGGAATCGTAAGACAAATAAAGGTAGATCAATCCTCAGCTCATTAGGTCGATCCTAGAGTATTGTGGGAAGCTAGGGAAGAGATTGCAGCGTCCCTAACAGAGATATTTATATTATCAATAGACACAGTAAGATCTTGGAAGACTGGAGGTAGGCTCATGCTGTTCCTTCGCTTAAGGACTGCAGGGAAAAGCCAGGAAATTACAGCCCAGTGAGACCAGATGGGGAAGTTGTTGAATGAGATTCTGAGAGAAAGGAGCTCCTTATATTTACAAACGCAAGAGCTGATTCGAGATCGTCAGCATGGCTTTGTGAGTGGAAAACCATGTTTCACAAACAGGATTAATTCTTCGTGGAGGAGGCCAAAGATAGCTGAAGGCAGAGTAGTCAACGTTGTCCACATGGACTTTAGCATCTAGTCAAGAGGAAGAAGGAAGCTTACTTAAGATTGAGGAAGCAAGGCTTAGACAGGGCTCCAGATAGTTACATTGGGTGGCACGGTGTCTGAGTGGTGAGCACTGCTACCTCGTAGCACCACGGACTCCATTTTGATTACAGCCTCAAGCGACTGTCTGTGGGGAGTTTGCACATTCTCCCCGTGTCTGCGTGGGTTTCCTCCAGGTGCTCCAGTTTCCACCCACCGTCCAAAGATGTGCAGATTAGGTGACTCAGCCACGCTAAATTACCCATAGTGTTCACGGATGTGCAGGTGTGGCGCATTAGTCAGGTCAAATGGAGAGTCATAGGCTGGGGGAATGGGGCTACGTTGGATGCTGGGGGCTTCATATGGAGTTGTTGGGCCAAATGGCCAGTTTCCACACTGGAGGGATTCTCTTAAGTTACCAAAAAGGAACTGAGGAATAGAACTGACGGAAACTAGAAGGGTGCATGAAAAAGCATTCTTGGGAAGGATTAAGGAAAACTGTAAAGCATTCTCCACTTATGTGAGGAAGAAGAGCATGGCCAGAGTGAGGATAAGGCCAATCTGTTGTAGTGGAATGAACTTGTGTCTGGAGTCACAGGAGGTAGGGGATGTTATTAATGAATACTATGTCTCAGTATTCACTGCTGAGAGGGACCTTGTCATTTGTGAGGACAGTGTGAAACAGGCTGATGTGCGTGAACAAGTTGATGTTAAGAAGGAGGATGTGCTGAGAATTTTGTGAAGATAAGGATAGATAAGTCGCTGAACCAGACTGTATGCATCCAAAATTACTACACAAAGCGAGGGAATGGATTGCTGCGCACCTGGTGATGACCTTTGCACACCCACTGTCCACTGGAGTCGGACCAGATAATGGGAGGCAGGAAAATATTATTCCCTTGTTCAGGAAAGTGAATAGGGATAATCCTGGAAATTGCACAGTCTCATGTCTGTGGTGTGCAGATTATTCGAGAGGACTCTGGGAGACAGGATTTATTATTCTTTGGGAAACCATAGTTTGATTACAGATAGTCAGCATGGTTTTGTAAGGGGCAGGTCATGCCTCACAAATCTTATTGAATCTTTTGAAAATGTGACGAAACACCTTTATGGCTCATTCAGAAAGTTCGGAAGCATGGGATACAGAATAACCTGTCTGGATACAGAATTCCTGGCACACAGAAGACAGAGAGTGAAGATAGATAGAAACCATTCATCCTGAAGATCAGTGACCAGTGGTTTTCTGCAGCGAGAGGTTACAGGACCTCTGCTCTTTGTGATTTTATGAGTAACTTGTATGTGAAAATGGAAGAGTTGGTTTGTAAATTTGCCAATGACACGAAGGTTGGTGGAATGGTAGATAGTGTGGAGGGCCGTTGTAGGTTGCAACGGGACATTGACAAGATGCTGAGATGTGGCAGATGGAGTTCAATCTGGAAAAGTGTGAAGTCATTCATTTTTGAAGATTGAATGTGTATGTAGAATGCAGGGTTAAAGGTGTGGGAGCTTGGGTGGCAACTTTGAGGAATCTATGGACTTGGAACACAAGATCCCTCTGTTCCTCCACATTGCCACCCAAGCTTATAGGCTTGTTAAGAAGGAATACATTTGTTGGTTTTCATTAGTTTGGCGATTGAGTTTTAAAGCTGTGACTTTATGTTGCAGCTCTATAGAGCCCTGTTTCGACCCCACTTGGAATATTGTATTGATTTCTTTTCCCTTCATTAGAGCGAGGATGTGTAAGTTTTAGAAAGGGTAAAAAGGAGATTTACCAGGATGCTGCCTGTATTGGAGAGCATGTCTTATGAAGAAAGGTTGAGGGAGCTCAGGTTTTTCTCATTGGAGTGAAGAAGGGTGAGGGGCGACTTGGTAGTGTTGAATAAGTTGATGAGAGGCACAGAGAGTGAATAGTGAGAGATATTTCTTACCCTGACATAAATAGCTTTTATATGGGAGTTTAATTTTCAGGTGATTAGCGGATGATTAAGGGGAGACTTCCGAGGTGGGTTCGTTTCATACAGAGTGGTGGCTGAGTGAAATGCACTGCCAATGGTGGCAGTAAAATTAAATGCATTAGGGACTTTTAATATACTTCTGGATAGGCACATGGATGATAATAAAATGAAGGATACGGAAGTTAGAGTCACAGAGATGTACAGCATGGAAACAGACCCGTTGGTCCAACCTGTCAATGCGGACCCAATCTAGTCCCACCTGCCAGCACCCGGTCCATATCCCTCCAAACCCTTCCTATTCATATACCCACCCAAATACCTCTTAAATGTTGCAATTGTACCAGCCTCCACCGCTTCCTCTGGCAGCTGATTCTATACACGTACCACCCTCTATGTGTAAACTTTGCCCCTTAGGTTTCTTTTATATCTTTTCCATCTCACCCTCAACGTATGGCCTCTAGTTCTGGACTCCCCAATCCCAAGGAGTTTATCCTATCCATGCCCCTCATAATTTTGTAAACCTCTATAAGGTCACCCCTCAGCCTCCGATGCTGCAAGGAAAACAGCCCCAGCCTGTTCAGCCTCTCCCTGTAGCTCAAATTCTCCAAACCTGGCAACATCCTTGTAAATCTTTTCTGAACCCTTTCAGGTTTTGCAACATCTTTCCGATAGGAAGGAGACCAAAAGTGCACGCAGTATTCCAATAGTGGCCTAACAAATGTGCTGTACAGTTTCAACATGACCTCCCAACTCCTGTACTCAATACTCTGACCAATAAACGAAAGCATACCAAACGCCTTCTTCACTATCCTATCTACTTGCGACTCCACTTTCAAGGTGCTATGAACCTGCACTCCAAGGTCTGTTTGTTCAGCAATACTCCCTCGGACCTTACTATAAGTCCTGCTAAGATTTGCTTTCCCAAAATGCAGCACCTTGTATTTATCTGAATTAAACTCGATCTGCCACTTTTTTTTGATCTTATGGTCGGATAAAAGATTGGCATGTCATCATTGCCGAAGGGTCTTGTTCTGTACTGTTCTGTGTTCTACATGTCGCATGGTAAGCTGGGTAATACGCTCAAATCAATGTAAAAGGATCTGGGGTTCAGGAGAAGACAGAGGGTGATGGGAAACAAGTTGTTATTCTGACTGGAGGTATGTGACCAGCAGTGTAGTGGGCCCATAGTTGTTTGTCATTTGGATGAATGGTTTGGATGCGAATATTGGTTTCCTGTTAAGTAAATTTTAGGGTGACACTGGGATTGGTGGTTAAGTGGACAGTGAAGAAGGCTATCTGTGATAGAACAGGATTAACAACACTGCTGGGATAGTGGGCTAAAGAAAAGCAGATGGAGTTTAATTAAATAAACGTGAAGTGTTTCGTTTTGGTGAAACAAACCAGGGTGGGACTTTTACAGTTAATATTTGGGCTCTGGGTAGTGTTGTCAATCGTGACCCAGGAATGCAGGTACACAATTCTTTGTAAATAGTATCACAGGTAGACAGGCTGGTGAAGCAGGCGTTTGAGATGCTTACCTTCATTGGGTAGAGCATTGAAAGTAGGAGTTGGGACGTCATGTTGTATCTGTACAAGACTTTGCTCAGGCCGCCATGAAAGCATTGTTGATCAGTGAGAAGAACTCATCTGATTCTCTTACCAACTTTAGTGAAGGACATCTGACATTCTCAGCTGGTCTGGCTAACACATGACTCCAGACCCACAACAATATGGCTGACTCTGAGTTGTCCTCTGGGTAATTAGCAGTGACACCCACATCCCATGAATGAATAAATAAAAATACATACGTCCCTCCCTACCTCTGCAAACACCTGCAGCTGCAGCAATCCGTACTGGCTTTGTAACACCGTTCAGGCCCTGACCACTCTCTGTAATACTCTTATCATCTCCGGCACCATCACCTCTCCCTATTCCTTTTGTGACGTTAATCCCTGACAACGATTCCCCTTCCCACTTCACAACTCCTGTTGCAGGCCCTTGGCAATCCCTTGAAATCTTCCACCTAAAACTCTCTCACTTCAGCATTTTAAGTACTTTGTGGTGATCTTCTAAGCCTCATCATCTGATGTGATGCATTTTGTCCTGAGTGAGGGGCCGGTGGGAATTTCTTGCTGCCTGTTTCAATGGAATATTCTTTTGTTGAGTGATTTACACTGTTCCTTCAAATGTTTTCCACTGTACATTTACAGACACACATTTACAGTCTGTTTCGCCACTTTACCTTGGCCAGTTCTCATCTCAAACTCATATAATTGGCTGTTTTTGTTTCTAATTGCAGCTTGTCCTTTGTGATTCAGTTAAAACTTTATATTTCTTTGAACTGCACTTTATCACAATTTCCCAGATGATGTCTCCAGGTGACATTACTCATTCACTAAGTTTCATCACACTACGATCACTCTGAGATAGTTACGTCCCTACCCAGTTGCACAATTTGTTATTCAAAGAAACACTGAAAAAAAATCTCTGAACTCGTCTTGCAATATTACTTTTGTCAGTATGACTGTCCCTCGTTACGTGAATGTTGAAGTTTCCCAAATTTATCACAATGTGTTTGTCAAAAAAAAATACAATGAATTCCTATTTAATGCAATGATGAGCAATGAAATGCTGTTCGGTGGCTAAAACTGTTTTGCTGCTTGTGTCCTTGGTAAGTTGTAGCCAGAATTTATATTTAGACTGGCTCTACTTTATTATCCGAGGTCAAATACTTCCTCCGTAATACCTTTGTTATCCATTATTGTTAGCGTTACCCATTTTGCCTGAGTTTCCGCAAGGTTGTGAACCATTGAATATTAATGTCCACCTTTTGTTCGCCCTGCAACCACGTCTCTCTGGTGTCTAAATTTCTTTTAGCTCTGTGTCAGAAATCAATCTACATTATTGAAGAGACATTATCCGTTCCAAAATAAATCATGATTTACTCTTTCCCACAATTTCCTGTCACAAACCGATTCCCTGATATACAGTTTTAGTTAAACTCTGTCCCATCCTGTTCCTTTCTCCTTGACTTCAGTCACATTTCCATGCTGCTTCTATACATCACATTTTCTCTTTGGATTTGGAAAGCACCTTTCACCTGAATCCTGCCCCTGCATCTTGTCTATCAGGTTAAACCCTTGTCCATAAATCTACTGACATGATTGACCAGAGCATTGGCCCCAGCACGGTTCCTGTGGGGCCAGCCTAATGGATTATTTTTTTAAAATCATATATGGAATATAGATATCTCTAGGCTGACCAGTCTTTCCTACCCAGCCCGAGCTGCCCTTGAACTGACTACCTTGTTCTACCATTTCAGGGTCATTAAGAGGCAGACACTTTGCTGTGGCTGTGTTGTGCAGAGCATGTGAGGATGAGCAGATGTCCTTATCTAAAGGACAAGTGTTTGTAATTTTTGTACATCAGCAATAGTTTCTTTTTTTATGAATTGCTAATTGCAATTTTTAAAATTATTCATTTCAAGTTCCACCATTTCTCATCGTGGGATTCAAACTCCCTTCACCTGAACATTGGCTGAGGTTTTGGATACATTCTGTAGCAATAAAACCACTAGGCCAGCACTTCGCCTACTCACTGGTTGGTCATCCCTGAGCACTGACACCAGTGCATTATGAAGCTAAACCCATTCTTCCAACATGATTGTGATATCCTGAAGTAGTCCATCACTCTGGTGATACCACTCAGTCTCTCTCCATGTGATATCCATCACTGTGTTGGTCTAATTGCTGCCTGTGTCAGTGCCTCTCGCTATTTCAGTTACTCCAGATCCTGAGCCAACAGAATTCTCCACTCCAGAGAGATGTAACAGCACAGGCCTGAGAAAGAGTTTGGGATTTTCCAGATCTCTATGGGACTCAGTGCCGTTCTCCCTGTGTACCCCTCACTTCATCAGTCTAATTTCCCATTCTGTCTATTCCTTTGTCTCCTGTAGGTACTTAGGAAGTTCCTGACTCAATAGGCTTCCAAACTGCTGGGTAGCTCATCCATCACCTCATTGAAGATGGTTGGTCAACCAGAGAGACAAAGAGAAGGGAGATCTGCAGCCTTCAATAAATCCTGCAGCGATGTAAGGTCACTCACAGTGCACAGAGCAGAGAGCAATTAGAGAGCTCCAAACATCAGCAAACACAACATGACACTAATAGAGTGCTGGGGAGGGGGCGAGGGGGAAGCACATTACAGTCAAACCCAAGGATCAATCTCCAACTCTACCTTAATTTATGTTGTTCTGAGACAACATCTGGAGTGTAACAGTTATCAATCCAGGCCTGTGCTGTCTTTGTGAGCATCAGGGCAACAGAGGTTAAAGAAGGCCTCCGACGAGAGGTTGAAATGCTGCCTGGGATCTTTCTGTTCTGTGTTCTTCCTCCAACACTGTACTAATACTCACTACTCTGCAACACTCTATCTATTATACGGCTTGTGCACCAGTGCTTTCAGTAATTTGTAACTCCTATAGCAGTTCCTGTTCCTGTAACCTCCTCCATTCCCGATAGTCTCTCCACATATTTGAAACGTACTGCATTCCAGACTGCCACCCCTATCGCTGTAACTTGCTTCAATGTCTACAACATGTTTTATTTCGGTACTGTAATCCTCTTTAAATGGATACAGAGTGATACACCATGGAAACAGAACCCGTGGTCCAACTTATCAATGCTGCCCATGTTTCATATACTGAATGACTCTCATTTGCCTGCGTTTGACTCTTAGCTCTTCAAACCTTCTCCCCTTCATGTAACTGCCCAAATGTCTTTTCCATGTTGCAATTGTGCTTGTTTCTCCCATGTGCCCCGGCAGTCCGTTCTGTCTATGCACCATCCTCTGTGGATAATATTGCCCCTCAGCTCCCTCTTTAAATCTTTGCTCTCTCACCTCCCGTATGCACCCTCGAATTTTGGACTCCCTAACACTTGGCTATTCACCATTCTTAGGCCCAATCCTTGTGGCACTCCACTGGTCACAGGCTTCCAGTCTGATAAGCAATCCTCCACCACCACCTTCTGTCTTCTACCTTTGAGCCAGTTCTGTATTCAAATAGTTAGTTCTCCCTGTATTCCATGAGATTGAACCTTGCTAGTCAGCCTCCCAGGGGAAACATGTCAAACGCCTTACTGAAGTCCATATAGATCGCATCTACCGCTCAGCCCTCATCAATCCTCTTTGTTACTTCTTCAAAAACCCAATCAAGTTTGTGAGACATGATCTCCCATGCACAAAGCCATGTTGACTATCCCTAATCATTCCTTGCCTTTCCAAATTCATGTATATCCTGTCCATCAGGATTCCCTCCAACATCTTGCCCACCGCCGAAGTTCATTCCACAGTCAAAGCACCCTCTGTGTAACAATTTGCCCCATGTCTTTTTTTTAACATCTCTCTCTTCTAACCTTAAAAATGTGTACCCTCCTCTTGAGAGTCCCTCATCCTGCGGAAAAAAGACAACTACCTTTGAATCGATCTATATACCACCTTTTTAAAAAGAAACTTTTATAACATCACGCCTCAACGTCCAGGCTCCAGTGAAAAAAGACTCAGAGCTGAAAATGTGTTTCTGGAAAAGCGCAGCAGGTCAGGCAGCATCCAAGGAGCAGGATAATTGACGTTTCGAGCATGAGCCCTTCTTCAGGAAAAAAAAGACTCAGCCTATCCAGCTATTTCTCAGATCTCAAGCCTTCCATATCCAGCAACGTCCTGGTAAATCTCTTCTGAACATCCTGCAGCTTAATAATATCCTCCACATAACTGGGCGACTAGAACTGGATGGAATATTGCAGAATAGGCCTCACAAATATCAGTGCAATCTTAACATGACTTCCCAAATCCCACACTCAATGGAATGAGCAATAGTCAGGCATGCCAAGCGCTGTCTTATCCATCCTGTGATGCAAGCTTCAAGAATTATGTACCTAAACCCAGAGGTCCCTCTGCTCTAAAACACTAACCGAGGTCCTAACATTAATTGTGTAAGATCTATGCTTGTGAGTTTAACCAAGTGCACTACCTTGCATTTATTCAGATTCAATTCCATCTACAGTTTTTCAGTCCATTCACCCATTTCCTCAAGATCCCTTCGTAATCTCAAAAAACCTCCTTCAAAGCCCACTATGCCACCCTCCAGCCTTTCCAGCACATCACACATGGCTGTCAATGATACAAATATCTTTGCTCGGGGCTCCACAATGTCTTTCCTAGCATCCACCAAGTCCTGTGATACACTTAATCAGGTCCTGGGTTTTTCCATACCTTTGTGTTTTAAAATCTCCAGCACCAACTCTTTTATAACATGCACTCTTTTCAAATCATAGAGATGTACAGCATGGAAACAGACTCTTCAGTCCAACTCATCCATGCTGACCAGAAGATGTAAATAAATCCATCCCATTGACCAGCATTTGGCCCATCTACCTCTAAACCCTTATTATTCATATACCCATCCAGATACATTTTAAATGTTGTCATCGTATCAATATATGCTATTTCTCTCTCAGCTCATTCCATACACACATCACCATGTGCATAGAAAAGCTTTCCCTTCAGTCCCTTTTAAACTTTCCCCTTTAACCTTAAACCTCAGTCTCCGATGCTCCAGGGAAAATAACCCGAGCTCATTCAGCAACAACCCTTGCAACATCTTTTAAATATTTTCTGAACACTTTGAAATTTCATAACATCCTTCCTATAGCAAAGAGGTTCCAATTGCTGTCTAACGCTATTACTCTTGTTCCCTGAGGTCTCCAGTCTTTGTTCAGTTCACAGTCAGTTCTGAAGTAAAAAACTGTGTTTAAGGTCTTAGCCATATCCTACAGTTCCACACAACAATGGTCTCATTGATCTTTAAAGGACACTATTTTGTCTCGAGTTGCTCTTTTATTCAATATACCTACACAATCACTTTTGGATTCCCCTTATCATTCTCTGCCAAGGCTATTTCATGAACCCTTTCTGAATTCCTGATTTCCACCCAAAATGTATTCCGACAGCCTCTGTGATCCTCAGAGGTTTCCTTGATCCAGCTGTCTGTGCCTGAGACGTGCCCCCTTTTCCTTGACCAGCCCCTCAATAGACAGCCAGTGTTTCCAAATGCTGTCAGCATTGACCTGCACACAAACAGGAACATGTTGGTGGTGATCGCTCAATTTATCTCACTTTTAAAATATTCTCACTTGCCAGACATCCCTTTCCCTGCAAATGGACTCCCCAATCTCCTTTTGAAAGTTCCTGTTTAATACGATCTGGCCCCATTTTATAACTTGAACCTATGGACCAGGCCTATCCTTTTCCATCGCTATTTTCACACTAATAGAATTGTGGTCTCTTTGGCAAAATGCTTTCCCACTAAAACCTCAGTCCCTTTCCCGACCTTGTTTCTCAAGGGGAGGTCAGGTTTTGCCCCTTTCTCTTTTCAGGCCATTTACATATTCATTGGGAGTTTACGGAAATGCAATTACCAAATTCCTCTCTTGCAAACACTGAACACTGGCAGTCCCAGTCTAAGATGGAAAGTTTTAAAAGACCCGTACCATAACAGCCTTATTATTATGATTGATATCTGAGATCTCCCAACATATTTGTTCCTCTGTCTGCCACTGATTATTCGGGGTCAGTATGACACTTGTGTCATAGTGATGACCCATTCTTATTTCTCAGATCCACTCATATAGCTTCACTGGGTGATCCCACAGGAATATCCTCTCTAAGTACTGCTGACATGATTCGTGTAATGAAAACCCACCACTACGTGTCCTCTCTTGCCTCCCCTTCGATGCTTCCTGTAGCATCCCTACCTTGAAACAATGAGATGCCAGTCCTGCCCCACGCTCAGCTGTGTTTCTGTAATAACTATAATATCCCAGTCCCATGTTCTAATCCATGCCCTGAGTTCATCTTCCTGAGTTGTCAGGCCTCTTGCATTGAAATAAATGCAGTTTAATCATCAGTTTCACCCATTTCCTGCTGTGTTCTTGCCTGCTTTGATGCTGAAATTGCTGTCCTTAACTTACGTACCAGCCTCAACCTTCTTTCTGGTCTTAGGACTGTTTAAGATCCAACACCTTGCCAGACTAGTTTATATCCTCTCAAGCAGCTCTAACAATTCACCACACCAGAATATGGCTCCCACGCCCGCTCCCAGTTCAGCTGTCTTCCCCAACCTATCTACCTGTGCTGACCCCTTCAGGGATCTATGGACTTATCCACGATGTTCCCTGTGTTCCTCTGTCCTCTGCAAGAACCTACCATTCATTATGTCTGACCATTCCTTATCATACCTCACATTGATGAGAATTAAACTCTGCTCAGATTATCATCTGATTTACATCAGACTGTAATCTGAGACCACCCCCCTCACTGTGGACAACACCCTCACCTTTCATGTCATCTGCAAACCTACTCATAATTCCTTCTGTTTTCACATCATAGTTATTAATGTACATGAAAAGAAAACAGTGGTTCCTGCACAGATTCCTCTGGTACACCCACTGATGAAAGAATTTCAAACAAGAAGAAGTCCATCCACTAATTTTGTATCCAAATTGCCAACTTGCCTTCGATCCTCATGGCTCTTTCCTTTTGGACCAGCCTTCCATGAGGGAACTTGTCAAAGGCCTTATTCAAGTCCACGTAAACAACATCATTGGCACTGCTGTCATCAATATTTTAAACACAGTTTCAAAAAAACTGAACTGAATTCCTCAGGCGCTATCTTCCTCTGTCAATTCGGTGATGACTCAGCCGCGTTGATCCTTGCCTTTGCAATTAATTCATCCTCAGAAGTGTTTCCAATAATTCCAATAAGTGTTTTCCACTGCTGTCAGACTGTCTGCTCTGTAATTACCTGTCCTATCCCTGCTGCCCTTCTTGAACAAAGGTACCACATTAGCTAGCCTCCAGTCTTTCAGCACTTCACCTGTGGCCAGCAAAGTATTAAATATATCCACCAGGGCCCCGGAAATCTCCTCGCTTACCTCCCATAGCAGACTGGGATACATTTCACTGGACACTGGGGATTCCTCCATATTTATGCCTGTGAAAAAAATTAATACCTCCTCATTATTGATCTTAATGTGTTCTGAAACGTCACCTCTTCCAGACCGAAAAATTCCCCTCTCTTTAACTTACTCAGACCACACAACCCTCACTATCTGTAACCTAATCCTGTTTGAGAAACTTCCCTCTTTAAACTGCTCTTGCTGTTCAAATCTTCATAAACCCCTGTAGATCTCCAGTCCTCCCGATCAAGCTAATCTCTTCCAGTCCCTGAAACACTATCAAACCGTGGAGATCCTGCCACCATCCCAATCTGTGTAATCCTCTAAGGTCCCTGCAGCACTTCCGATCTGGAAAACCCACTCCAATGCCTGTGTCTCTCCTGAACCAGTTCCTAGCAGACCCACTATCCAATTAACACCCGTCCAATCGCTATCAACCCCTGTCAATGTAAGCTCCTCCAGTCTCTCCAACATCTGACCAGCTTCATAACCTTCTCCTGCTCTTACACCCTTATCTGTGTAAACCTCACCCTCCCTCTAACCCTCCCTACCGCAGGAGCTTTCTGCTGTTTGTGCAATGCTCCCTTATCTGTGAAACTGTCCCAAACAAAATTGCTACCCCAATATCTGAAAAGAAATCCAGATTCCATAGCCTCCATGTCTAAATAACCCCCAGAAACTAAGCCTTCCTACATATAGAAACACTTTCAGTCGCAGTGACCCTCCATATCTGTTTATTATTCCAGTGGATACAAACATCTTTATCTCTGTCATCAGCTCAGCTCCCTAAAACACTCCCTGTCTGTGTAATCCAGCCTGTCCTACAAAAATTCTTATTCCTGTAAACTGCTGAATCTACCCAACCTCCCCAGCTCCATGAACTCCTGCAGGCCCTACCGCTCTCCACATTTGTGTAACCTCCTGTGGCTCCAAGGTCCTCCCTCCTTGTGGAAGCACCTCCAGACCACACATCCCTTCCAACCTGTGTCGTTTGCTCCTGATCAGACAATTACTGTCTCCGTAAGCTCCTCCACTCCTGACAACTCTTCTTATTTGTGTATCCTCTTTCAAACACTATACTCTCCAGCTTTTCAAATCCTCTTCCTGTCATTGCAACCCCACGATGTTTATGTAAACTCTGTCAGTGCATAAACCCTCCCCAACTCAGTAACCTCTGGCAGTCCAAACAAAACACCCAAACTGTGAAACCTCTCATGTCACCACAACTCTCCCTCCCTCCCTGCTCAAACACCTTCATCACCATGAACCCTCACAATTACTGAAGCCTACTTTTGGCACTGCAATGCTCCTAATGCCTGCAACCTCCTCCAGTCCTGATAGCCCTCCCTATCTCTGAACTCCTGTGACTCCAGTGCCGTTCCGGGGAACATTTCAGAGGAAGGAAGAGTTGTTGAGGCAGGACCATATTGCGGGGGTCAGAAGGTCTGCCGAATATGGATGATGGTAGAAATGTAGGAAGGGGCATGGATCCTGCAGAAGGTGAGAGGTGGAGGCATTCATAGAATCTGCAGAATGGGACTGAAAATGGGTTGTGGATCCTGAAACATGTTATAATTTGAATCACAGATATTTATGATTGGACCAAGGATTTCTTTCCATAAACACAATATTGTTCCATCTTTTATTGATTTGAATCTGATTCAGTGAAGACCATGTGGTGTGCAACCGGAATTCGGCAAATTGGCCCATCGAGTATGTTCCACCTTTTAATGTGACTATGGCTGATCCAATAACCCTCACTTCTACTTTCCTGTCTTTTCCACGTGACCCTTGTTTCCCTGATTGATTAAAATCTGACCATCTCAGCTGTAAATACACTCAATGACCGAGCTTCGACAGCCCTTCAGGAAAGAATTGCAGAAGGAGGAGATTTCTGAATAATTGGAAGTGTGTGGTAAAATAGGGCAAAGTCAGATGGTTTCAATCAAGGGGTGGCTTTACCTTAAAAATCTGTTAGAATTATTTGAGAAGCTAATGGGCAGGTCAGACGAAGGAGAACCACTGGATGTTTTCTATCTGGACATCCATAAACCCTTTGACAAGGTGCCTCACAGTAAGCTGCTAAGTAAGATAAGGGCTGATTGTGTTTGAGGTCAGCTCCCAGCATGGATAGAAACTTCGCTGTCTGGCAGGAGGCAGAGCATAGAGATTAAAGCGTTCTTTTCAAGATGGAAGCTGTTGAGCAGTGATGGTTCACTAGCGTCATTGTTGGGACATATATGATCTGGATGAATAAAGTGAGAGCAATATGGCAACATTTGCAGATGATACCAAGCTAAGAGGATGGGCAGGTAGAAGTACGGAGGCAGGGAGGCTACAGAAAGATTTAGACAAGTTAGGAGAGTGTGCAAAGATGTAGCAGGTGGAATACAATATGCTAAATTGTGATGTCATGTACTTTAGTCGGTTAAATAGAGGTGTGAGTTATTTTCTAAATGGGGAGAAAATTCAGAAATCTGAAGTGCAAAGCGAGTCCAGTCCAGGATTCCCATAAGGTAAGCTTGCAGATTGTATTGGTAATTCGGAAGGCCAATGCAATGTTCTCCTTCATCTCAAGGAGACTCGAATATTAAGGCAGGTATATATTTCTGAGACGTTAAACAGACGTTTGAGGACTCTGCATCTATGCTCGATGGAGTTTAGCAGGATGAGGAGGGATGCCATTGCACGGCCTGGACAGAGTGAAATGCAATGTCCCGGGTACCGAGACATTTGTAACATCCCGCTGAAAGTCAACAATGAGTTCCTTGGTTTTACTGGCATTGAGAGCTAGGTTGTTCTGAGTGAACCATTTTTCCACATTTTCCACATCCTGCATGTAATCTGTATCGTCGCCTTCTGAGATTCGACCAACTATGGTGGTGTCATCAGCGAACTTGTAACTTACATTAGTCTGGTAGTTTTAGATGCAATCATGGTATACAGTGAACACAGTAGGGGCTGAGTACGCACCCCGGGGGGATCTCCAGTATTGAGTTTTAGTGAGGCTGAGGTATTGTCCCCAATCTTCATTGATTGAGGGCTGTGGGTCAGGAAACTGAGGATCCAGTTGCAGAGAGTGCGGCTTAGCCTGGCATCACTATGTTTAGTGATCAGTCACGAAGGGATAATAGTGACTAATGCTGAAATGTAGTCAAAGTGTAGGATTCTTATGTAGTTGCCGTTTGTGTCAAGGTATTCTAGGGAGCAGTGAAGGGCAGGTGATATGACTTCTGATGCGGATCTGTTGGTCCGACAAGCAAATTGGAAAGGGTCAAGAGTAGTGGGGAGACTGGAGTTGATTAATATCATGACCAGCCTTTCAAAGCACTTCATGACCAACGAAGTTAGGGCCACTGGGCGGTAGTCATTGAGACATGCTTCATGAGCCTTCTTAGGCACAGGGATAGTGTTGGCTCTCTTGAAACAGGCAGGGGCAGTGGCATGCTGCAGGAAGAGGTTGAAGATGTATGAGAAAACCTCTGCCAGTGGATCTGCACATGCTCTGAGTGCACAGTGAGGTTCTCCTTTTGGTCCCATCGTTTTCTTTGGATTCACACGAAGGAAAACGATCTGACCACTGATGGAGTGACTTTTGGGATCGGTTCGTCAGCACTTGTCGGAATAGGTGTTACCTCTCCACTGAAATCGTACGCAAAACAAGCATAGGCACTAAGATAATCTGGGGTGGAGGTGTCATCATCTGCTATGTTTCACTGTCTCTTTATCGATCCGATTATGACATTCAATCGTTGCCATAGTTGCCGGGTGTCTGTCTGGATCTCTAGCTTAGATCGGTATTGGTCCTTGGCTGTCTTAATCTTGTGCAAATGTCATACTTGGATTCCTTATATTTGAGTGGGTCTCCTGATCTGAAGGCCTCATACCTGGTTTTTACCAGGTTCTGTATGTCCTGATTCATCCAGAGTTTCCTGCTGGAGCTCAGCTGGACTGACTTTCTCGGGATGCAGTCCTCCACACATTTTGCTGCTCAAGATTGTGGTGGTCGTGATGTACTCATCAAAGGTACCTGCGGCCTGTTTGAACACAGCCCAATCGGCCGATTCCAAACAACACCGGAGTTGATCCTCTGCCTTCTCCGACCAGTATTGAACCTATATCCGTGAGGGGATCTCCTGCTTGAGGTTTTTCCTGTAATGTGGGAAAAGAAACAAGGCATTGTATCCCGGAGTTCCCGAAATGAAGGTGGGGGAATGGAGTTGTCAGCATCTTTCACATTGGTGTAGCATTGGTCTAAAACGTGCGGGCCCCCGGTGGGCAGGTAATGTCCTGGTAGTAATTGGGCAACACATTCCTCGGATTGACTTGATTGAAGTTGAAAGTTACAATAAACAGGACCTCGGGGTGATCGGTCTCCAGAGTGTTAGTGGAGGAGTGCAACACATCCACAGCTTCCTCAACCTTACAGCAGTTAGTATAGCAGCAGTAAATTCCCATGGTCGAAGATTAATATCCAAAAGTCACCAGCGAAGAGTAAATGGAAGCCTGTTTAGAATCGAGATAAGGACAAACGTCATCACCCAGACAGTGGTGAATCTGTGCAATTCATTGTCACAGAAGGCTGTGGAAACGAGATCATTGAGTTTGTTCAAAATAAGTCGATAGGTTCTTGTTTATCAAACTATCAGCTCTGTAATTACTTGGCCTATTCCTGCTGTCCTTATTGAACAAATGAACCACATTCACTATCTTCCAGTCATTCAGCACTTCACTTGTGGCCAGCAAAGTAATAAATAATTCCACCAGGGCCCTAGCAATCTCCTCCCTTACCTCTCATAGCAGCCTGCGATACATTTCATTTGGGCATTGGGGGATTTCCTCACATTTATGCCTGTGGAAACATTTAATATCTCCTCCTTATTGATCTTCCAAAACTTACTGTCCCCACTGAAATTTCCAGCTACAATGTCGTTCTCCTGTGTGAATACAGATGGGAAGTATTCATTGAAGACCTCAGCTACTTCCTTTGGCTCCATGCGCAGATATTACCTTTGGTTTCTAACAGGCCCCATTCTTTAACTGGGAATCCTCTTATTCTAACGATGCTTTAACATAACTTGTGGTTTTTCCTTAATAGTATCTGCCAAGAACATTTCATGGCAATTGTTTGCCCCTCATTTTGAAGAATACCCTTGCATTCTATACTTTTGAAGGGCTTCGCTTGTTTATATTTCACTGTATTTTCTTTATCAAACTTACAATATCACTTGACCAGTGTTTGCTGGACTTGCTGTCTTTGCCATTCACTCTTCACGCGACCCACTGGCGCTGAATTCATACTTCCTTTGCAACATTGTTGAGGCTATTACCCCTTCCTGTTACACTCTCACTACCTCCACCACATTCAGGTCACACTGTTCCTATAATCTCAATGAACCCTGAGAATATCTCCCCTTCCTGGTGCACTCCTCCTGCTAGTAGACTCCGAGTAATCCCTTAAACATATATTTCCAAGTTTCTAAAGCATTGGCTTCTTCGGAATTGTTAAGTTTGTTCTGTCTTTTAAGCGTCTCTTAATCAAATGTGGTGAATCCTGGAATCACTGGGGTAGGGATATACAAAATGGGGCAGGAGCATTGGGAAGGAGTCGAGCACCTCCAAACTTGCTTTGGGGAAAAGGGGAATCCAGGAGCAAACAGCACAAGGAGCTCGCTGCCACACCAACTCACAACCCACAACACTTCCCACGGCCATCTTCTGCCCCAAGTGTAACAGAGTCTGTTGAAGGCCACATCGGTCTGTACAGCCACCTACAGACTTCCCCTGAGAGTGGGAGAGAGTCAGCCTAGTCTGTGACCACTGCCAATTAGATGATATGATAGGAAGTTTGAATCCCTCACAATTATCCCAGTGCCCTTGTTACAATTTCCAATAGTTACCTATTAATGCAGTGTCTGACAACATAACGCTGTAAAGGAGCTTTAACATTGCCCTTCCAATTCTCTTTTCTGACCCTTTTTACCTAGAATTTAGTCTCCTAATGATTGATAATCTAAGGCCACATATTTTCTTGGTACTCCCAATTGTTATCCCTAACGATGAGTGATCCACATCCTGCTTCCCACTCTGCCTGACTTTCCGCAATACTGTGTAGCTGTGAATAATAATGCAACACCTTATTGTTCACACTGTGACCACGTCTCCCTGATGGCGATTAGATAGAAATCACAGTCTCACGTGCATATTCCCTATTGCAAATACTTCATACATTCGAAATAAGAAACAGTAATTTACTTTTTTATAATCACAATTTCCTGATACAAACCTATTTGCTGATGTACAATTTTAGTTAAACGCAGTTCCTTCCTGTTTCTTTCTGTTTATCCTCAGCCACAGCCCAATGTTTCAATATTTCAACCTTTCTTTAAGGAATTGGGAATTTTCATTCAGCTGAGTCCTGTCCCTCCTCATCTGTGTCAGTTCAAAGCACTCTACATGATCCTGGTCACATGATTGACCAGGGCACTGGGCCCAGCACTGTACAATCTCAATAAACTAGCTTACTCCTCCCTGAGTACTGGTAGCAGTGCCCCATGCATCAGTACTACCTCTTCTGACACCATCCTGATAACTTCCAGCACTCTGGTGGTATCACTCAGTCTCTCTCCATGTGGTATCCCTCACTTTGTGAGTCTAAATGTTGCCTCTGTCAGCACCTCTCCCTCTTGCAGCTACTCTAGATCCTGAGTCAACAGAATTCTCCACTCCAAAGAGACGCCGCAGCACAGGCCATGGATGGAGGCTGGGATTTTCGAGATGTCTGCTGGACTCAGTGCTACTTTACATGAGTTACCATTACTGCATCAGTCCAATTTCCCATTCTGTCCATGCTGGTAATCAGGACGTTCCTGACTCCTGTCTTGTCCATCACCTCATTGAAGATCCTTGTTCAGCTCGAGAGAGGAAGAGAGGGAGAACTGGAGCCTTCAGTAAATCCTGCAGCAGGTAAGATCACTCACAGTAAACAGCACAGGGAGGGTTTAGTAGCGTTCTGCATTCAGGCATGGAAGACAGGACACCAATGTAGTGCTGAGCAAGGAACAGCTACATTCTAGGCTTCAGTTCCATCAACTTGTGAGGGTCCTGCTTTCACCTCTTCTGCACTGATCCACCCTGAGACAGCACAGGGAATCCCAGGTATCAATCCGGGCCCATGCTGTATTAGTGATCCTTATAATATCCTCCAGTCCCGATGATCCTTCCACTGTTTAGTACACAAAATGCTCTCTATCATTGTCAGATTCTCCAATCCCGAACACCATTTTCCCTAAACTTCTCCAGTAGATAATAAATTCCTTTATCCCTTTAAACCCCGACATCCCGTCTATCCCTGTAAGCTCCTCTTACCAATAATACACTCCATGTCAATGTATTCGCCTTCTGTCCCTATCTGGGTAAATTCCTTCGTCTCTGCCGCATCTGCTCCCAGGAGGACCAGTTCCAATACCATACAACCCAGATGGCCTCCTTCTTTAAAGACCGCAATTTCCACCCCCCCCCCCAGTCGTGATCGACGATGCCCTCCACCGCATCTCCTCCACTTCCCGCTCCTCCACCCTTGAGCCCCGCCACTCCAACCGCCACCAGGACAGAACCCCACTGGTTCTCACCTACCACCCCACCAAACTCCATATAGAGCGTATTATCCGCCATCATTTCCGCCACCTCCAAACGGACCCCACCACCAGGGATATATTTCCCTCCTCTCCCCTATCAGCATTCCGAAAAGTCCACTCCCTCTGTGACTCCCTCGTCAGCTCCACACCCCCACCAACCCAACCTCCACTCCCAGCACCTTCCCCTGCAACCGCAAAAAATGCAAAACTTGCACCCACACCTCCCCCCTTACTTCGCTCCAAGGCCCCAAGGGATACTTCCATATCCACCACAAATTCACCTGCACCTCCACACACATCATTTATGCATCCGCTGCACCCGATGTGGCCTCCTCTATATTGGGGAGACAGGTCGCCTACTTGCAGAACGTTTCAGAGAATACCTCTGGGACACCCGGACCAACCAACCCAATCACCCCGTGGCTCAACACTTCAACTCCCCCTCCCACTTCACCAGGTCCTTGGACTCCTCCATCGCCAGACTATAGCAACACGACGGTTGGAGGAACAGCGCCTCATCTTCCACATAGGCACCCTCCAACCACAAGGGATGAACTCAGATTTCTCCAGTTTCCTCATTTCCCCTCTCCCCATCTTGTCTCAATCAAATCCCTCGAACTCAGCACTGCCTTCCTAACCTGCAACCTTCTGCCTGACCTCTCCGCCCCCACCCCACTCCGGCCTATCACCCTCACCTTGACCTCCTTCCACCTATCGCATCTCCAACGCCCCTCGCCCAAGTCCCTCCTCCCTACCTTTTATCTTCGCCTACTGGACACACTTTCCTCATTCCTGAAGAAGGGCTTATGCCCGAAACGCCGATTCTCATGTTCCTTGGATGCTGCCTGACCTGCTGCGCTTTTCCAGCAACACATTTTTATTTCTAATCTCCAGCATCTGCAGTCCTCACTTTCTCCTCCCTATGCTTGTAATCTCCTTCAATCTCTATAAATTTTTATACCTTTAACATATTCCCCATATGACTACACTTTTTATTTCCATTACTTTCATGAGCTGCCGTAATTGTCAGTGTGACTCTCAACATGGCCCATCCCTACATCTCTCCGTTTCTCTGAAAAGTCCTTCTTATTCTTAAAACCCTCCCTATCGATGTCACCTGTTCCAGTCTCCACATCTCTCCCAATCTCTGTAGAAAATATACAGTTCAAGCTGCTCCAATAACCTCAAATCAACCTGATCTTTCGAACAAATTTCAGTTATGAAACTCTCCCCATCTCTGTAACATACTATCCTACAGGTTTGGAAGCCGTCCCTATCTTTGTATGCTCCTCCAATTCCTACAAATGTCCCTGTCTTTGTAACATTGTCCTGCCTCTTGAAGCCACCCGGTTGATGAACTCTTTTCAGGCACTGCACTTTCTCAATTTGTGTTACTTTCCCCTACTCTTAGAAATCCCTCTGGCTGTATGATCCCCTGCAGACACTGCAGCCCTCCCTATCTCTAACCACTAACTGCTTTCACAAACTTCCTACATCTTTTACCACTTCTAGTCCCTTCATCACTTTCTATAACTGTCATCGCCCCTTTTGCCAAGGTTACTCCAGTTCCTATAATGTCAGAATCTGAAACCCACACACTCTCTAACCTGCAAATCTCTATAATCCATTTAAATCTGCAAACACCACAACTGTCCGTATTTTTCTTTCGTCCTCCAGTCCCATTACGCTTCCCATTCTTGCATTAACAAAGCCTATGTGTCTTAGTACTGTTCTAAAAATCTTACATGCCTCTGCAAACTGGTCCAACCCCTCCACTATCTCCATAAACATCTACAGCCATGAAGCCCGCTCTTTCTGTGTAACCTCTTCCAGTCCTGACAACACACCCAATCTATGGAGCTCCTTTAATATTCCTTATTGGATAATCTGTTGATGTCCCTGACAAAATCCTGATCTTAGCATCAACCCCAATGTTTGTGACTCTCCAGTTCCGATAAGCCTCACTATGAGTGCCAGCTCATCCAATCTCAACATCCATCTGTAATCTCATTATCCTTCTCCAATTCTTTAATGTTAATCTATGTACATTTCACCCTCATCCCCTCCCTCCCAGAACATTCCTGACCACAGGAACCACGTTCAGTTTGCACAACCCTACCCATTTGTGTAGCTGTCTCCAACCCGGCAAACCTGGCATTCTACATTGCATTCCTATCCATGTAGCCTTCAGAACCTAGAAGCCTTCTTATATCTGTAAATGTCTTCAGTCACTCCAACCTTCCATATCTCTGTTCATCTATGCTATACTCATCTCCCTGAAATACCCCTTGTCTGTGCCTCTCAGTGTGCCTGAGCAGCAGAGAGCAGCGGGAGCTGGGCGGAAGTTCAGGCGGAGCGCAAAGTCGTTCGGGAAGGTAAGTGATTGCTATTAGAGTGGGTGTGTTCTAAACCCCAGGTCCTACAAAGTAGAGTCTCCCTCCCTCCTTCATCTTCTAAACTAAATTAAGAGTCCACAAACTTGCCACAAAAAGAGGGTCTAAGGATATTTGGATCGAAGTGTGAGGCTTCAGCTCAGGAGTCTTTGACAAGGAGTTTGAGTGAAGTGATTACGCCAAAGTTTAAGAGTGTGCAGACATGACTGCCCAGCTGGTTCAGTGCGCTACGTGCTTGATGTCGGAGGTCAACGACTCTGGTGTGTCTGGCTCGTATATGTGTGGAAAGTGTGTGCACATTAAGCTATTGACTGAGCATATTGAGCGCTGATGAAAGAACTTGAGGACATTAGGCTCATCCGAGAGAACGAGTTCTTTCTGGACAAGACCTTCAGTGAGGTTATTACATCAATCATGCCAGAAGAGAGCAGACAATGAGGAAGGCAGAGAGGAGACAGGTGCAAGAGACCCCGGGAAAGTACCCGTCAGGAACACGTTGAAGCTTTTGGAAACAGTAGAGACTGATGACACTGCCAGTTCGCAAGGCGGCCAGGTCTGTCAATCAAAAGTTGGCGCAGAGACAGAGCGGAAGAGTTGGACATCGCACAGAGCCGTGGTAATACGGGACTCCATCGTGAGAGAAACTGACCGGGGTTTTTGTGGCAGCAGACTGGATTTAAGGATGGTGTGTTGCCTTCCTGGTGCCAGGGTGAAAGACATCACGGACAGAGTGCGGGAAATCCTCAAGGACGAGGGTGAAGAGCCAGAGGTGGTTGTGCATGTCGGCACAAATGATGTCGGGAAGAAGAGGAGGAGCATACTACAGCGGGATTTCAGAGAACTAGGAAGAAGACTGAAAAGCAGGATGTCCAAAGTGGTTCTCTCGGGTATGCGTCCAGTTCCTCGGACTGGTGTGGCCAGAAACAGGGAGATAATGAACTTGAACGTGCGGTTGGGCAACTGGTGCAGGAAGCAAGGATTTAAGTTCTTGGATCACTGGGGTATATTTTGTGGTTAGCATAAATTCTACAAGAGAGATGGTTTGCACCTTAATAGGTTAGGGACCAGCATTCTGGCAGGCAGGTTTTCTACTGCAACACCGCTACTTTTAAACTAAGTAGCGGGGTGGGGGGGGGGGGGGGGGGGTTGGGGGGGAACAAAATGGGTGTTTAAAAAGAAAACTCGAAAAGGGATCATGTTTTAAGGTTGAGTGAAATAGGGGTTGATGGGAAGGGTGAGAGCTGTAATAAATAAAAAATACAATATATGAATGCACGAGGCATTAGGCATAAGATGGATGAGCTTGAGGGTCTTTTGGAATTAGCAGATACGATATTGTGTGGATAAATGAGACGTGACTTCAAGTAGACAGGGCCTGGGAAAAGAATATTCAAGGCTTCACGTGCTGTTGTATGGACAGACTGACGGGCAGAGGGGGTGGTGTGGCCGTGTTGGTAAGGGAGGATATTCAGTCCCTTGCCCGAGGGGACCTAGAGTCGGGGGATGTAGAGTCAGTGTGGAAAGAGCTGCGAAGTACGAAGTGTAAAAAGATCCTCATGGAAGTCATCTACAGGACCCAAAACGGTCGTCTGGATATCGGACGTAAGATGAATCAAGAGCTGAAATTGGCCTGTCGCAAAGATGTTACTACAATTGTTATGGGGGATCTTAATATGCAGGTAGACTGGGAGAATCAGGATGGAATTGGACCTCAAGAAAAAGAATATGTGGAGTGCCTCAGAGATGGTTGCATCGAACAGCTGGTGCTGGAGACGATCAGGGAGATTGCAATTCTGGATCTGGTATTGTGTAATGAACCAGAATTGGGCAGACACCTCGAAGTGAAGGAGCCATTGGGAAGTAATGACCATAATACATTGAGCTTCAATCTACAATTTGAGAGGGATTGACAGTACTTCTGTTGAATAAAGGAACTATGGAGCTATGAGGGAGGAGCTGGCCAATGTTCAATGGTGCAATACCTTAGCAGGGATGGCCGTGGAGGAACAATGGCGGATATTTCTGTGTATAATACAGAAGCTTTACTATCAGTTCATTCCTAAAAGGAATAAAGATCCCAGGAGGAGGCATAGGCGGCCGTGGCTGATGAGGGAAGTTAAGAAACATATAAAGTTAAAAGAGAAAAAACAAGTATAACATAGCAAAGATAAATGGGAAAACTGAGGACTGGGAAGCTTTTAAAGAGCAACAGAGGATTACTAAGAAGGAAATATGCAGAGAAAAAAATGAGGTACGAAGTTAAGCTGGCCAATAATTTAAAGGAGGATAGTAAAAGGTTTTATAAATATGTGCAAGGTAAAAAAAATGGTTAGGACCAAAATTGGGCCCTTTAAGACAGAAACAGTGGAATATATTACGGGAAAAAAAGAAATGGAAGAAAAATTAAATGGTACTTCAGATCTGTGTTCACCGGGGAAGACACAAGCAATCTCCCTGAGGTAACAGTGGCTAAAGGACCTGAACTTAAGGGAATCTATATTTGCCAGGATTTGGTGTTGGAGAGACTGTTAGGTCTGAAGGTTGATAAGTCACCGGGGCCTGATGGTCTATATCCCAGGGTACTGAAGGAGGTGGCTCGGGGCATCGTGGATGCGTTGGTGATTATTTTCCAGAGTTCAATAGATTCGGGGTCGGTTCCTGAGGATTGGAGTTTGGCTAATGTTATACCACTTTTTAATCAAGGTGGGAGAGAGAAAGCAGGAAATTATAGGCCAGTTAGTCTGACCTCAGTGGTGGGAAAGTTTCTGGAGTGTGTCATAAAGGATTAAATTACGACACATCTGGATAGTAGTAACAGGATAGGACAGAGTCAGCATGGATTTATGAACGGGAAATCATTTTGACTAATCTTGAATTTTTTGAGGATGAAACTCTGAATATGGACCAGGGAGATCCAGTAGATGTAGTGTACCTAGACTTTCAGAAAGCGTTTGATAAAGTGCCACACAGGAGGTCAGCGAGTAAAATTAGGGCGCATGGCATTGGGGGCAAAGCACTAGATTGGATTGAAAATTGGTTGGCTGATAGGAAACGAAGAGTAGTCATAAACGGCTCCATTTTGGAATGGCAGGCAGTGACCAGTGGGGTACCGCAGGGATCCGTGCTGGGACCGCAGCTTTTTACAATATATATATTAATGATATAGAAAATGGTATCAGCAATAACATTAGCAAATTTGCTGGTGATACAAAGCTGGGTGGCAGGGTGAAATGTGATGACGACGTTAGGAGATTACAGGGTGACCTGGACAAGTTAGGTGAGTGGGCAGATGCATGGCAGATGCAGTTTAATATGGATAAATGTATGGTTATCCACTTTGGTGGCAAGGACAGAAAGACAGATTACGACCTCAATGGAATCAATTTAGGTAAAGGGGCAGTACAGAGAGATCTGGGTGTTCTTGTACACCAGTCAATGAAGGCAACATGCAGGTACAGCAGGTAGTGAAGAGGGCTAATAGCTTGCTGGCCTTCATAACAAGAAGAATTGAATATAGAAGCAAAGAGATGCTTCTGCAGCTGTACAGAGCCCTGGTGAGGCCACACCTCGAGTACTCTGCGCAGTTCTGGCCTCCAAATTTGAGGAAAGGCATTCTGGCTATTGAGGGAGTGCAGCATAGGTTCACGAAGTCAATTTCTGGAATGGCGGGATTACCTTACACTGAAAGACTGAAGCGACTGGGCTTGTATACCCTTGAGTTTAGAAGACTGAGAGGGGATCTGATTGAGACACACAAGATTATGAAAGGATTGGACACTCTGGCAGCAGGAAACATGTTTCCGCTGATGGGTGAGTGCCGAACCAGAGGACACAGCTTAAAAATATGGGGTAGACCATTTAGGACAGAGATGAGGAGAAACTTCTTCACCCAGAGAGTGGTGGCTGTGTGGAATACTCTGCCCCAGACGGTAGTGGAGGCCCAGTCTCTGGATTCATTTAAGAAAGAGTTCGATAGAGCCCTCAAAGATAGTGGAATCAAGGGTGATGGAGATAAGGCAGGAAGAGGATACTAATTAGGAATGATCAGCCATGATCATATTGAATGGTGTGCAGGACGAAGGGCTGAATGGCCTACTCCTGCAGCTATTGTCTATTGTCTATTGCCTGCCTCTCTCGATATCGATCCCTATCCCTATCTCCAGAATATAATCCAGCTCCCTCTATCTCTATAAATTCGTCCAATTCCGAAACCCCTTTGTCCCACTGATACTCTTGCCCAGATGTAGCTCTATTTAACTTTAACATCTTCGAGCCCATGTCAGCCTCCCTTCCTCTGTAATCTATATCCATCCATTCAATTCCTCATTACTGAAGAATGACTCCCTGCACTCGCCATGATGCAGATGGAATGTCAGTGTACAGATATGACGGAAATGTCATTCTGGAGACGTAGCTGCAGAATGACCATCACTGGGATGTGAATATTGAAGACTGATTGAAGGGATAGAGGCAGGCTAGGCAAAAAGACAACACGTTGTGAAGGAAGGACGAGGCTAATGCATTAATGAGGTAACCACGTGGAAATGAAGATCAAGATGTTGAGTCTATTTGGGTGGAACTGAGAATAAGCAAGCAGCAGCAACCATTATCAGGAATTCTTTTATATGAACCAGTATCGTAATGTCAATATGGTTACAGTCAGGACACCGAACGTACATGTAGCAAGGGCAGTACAGTAACTGTGTGTGATGGCGGTATCCATTCTAACTGTATAACTAATGAATATCAGGGACGTAATGGATATTTATCATATTTCTATTATTTTATATCAAGGAGCCATCAATAAAGTGTATTGTAGATCTAATGCTGTGTCTTAATACATATCTAATAATCCCAATATAAAGGAATTTTGTGAGCGTAGAACCATAACGTTATGCAGTACATATTGAGTTTGATCTCAGACCATGAGATGTAGGAGCGGAATTAGGCCATTTGTCCCATTGAGTATGCTCTGCCATTCAATCAGCTCACGGCTGACCTGATGATCCTCAACTCTACTTTCCTGCTTTTTCCAAAAAACCCTTGTTTCCCTGATTAATTAAAATCTCACCGTCACTGCTGTAAATATTCTTAATGACCCAGCCTCGACAGCCCCATACAGTCAGGAATTCCTACAGTCACTGCTATCTGAGTGAAGACATTCCTCCTCATCTCCAGCTTAAATGGGTGAGCCCTTGCTGGGATTTTCGCTCTCTGGTTACAGATTCTCACACAACTGAAACGAAAGGATATGACAAAGATAATTATTGCAGATTACATGAAAATTGGTGGAGTTGGGGTGAATGGGCAAGGAGATCCAAGGTTGGAGGAGGTTACTGATCAGTTGGAAAGATGAGTAGAGAAATGGCAAATTGAGTTTTAATCTGGACAAGTGTGAGGTCATGTCAAAGTCAAGAAACAAGTTAGTTACTGAGGGACATTGATGTTCAGAATGGTCTTGGTGCAAGCCAGTAACTCCCTGAAAATGGAAACAGTAGCATTTCAGATGGAAAAGTAAACAAATGGAGCACTGGCCTTCATCGGTCACATGGTTGTGTATGGTATTTTGGATCTGATGTTGTGATTCTGTAAATCCGTTGCTTGGTCACATTTGAAGTACGGTGTGCAGTTCTCATCTCCACACATTAGGAAGAATGTGGGGGCTCTGGAGAGTTTACAAAAGGGGTTTAATAGCACGTTGCCTATGTTATGTACGTTAAGGGTGTGTTAACTGTAAGAGCAAATTAAACAAAGTTGGATTGCTTTGTGAGAATATCAGAGGTTGACAGGCGACCAGGTAGAGGAATATAATATCAGGACAGGCATAGATAATTTGGATAGTCAGAAGATCTTTTCCAGTACGTAAGTTTCAAATACTAGAGTGTATAGTTTTAAGGTGAGAAACATGAAATTTAAATGATATGTGTAAGGCATTTTTGTTTTACATAGAGAGTGGAGGTTTCCCAGGGAAGTTCTCGAAGCAGAAATGTGAGCAAAGTTTTGAAGTTGT
Source organism: Hemiscyllium ocellatum (assembly GCF_020745735.1). NCBI lineage: Eukaryota > Metazoa > Chordata > Chondrichthyes > Orectolobiformes > Hemiscylliidae > Hemiscyllium > Hemiscyllium ocellatum. Next base: position 3,273,581 of record NC_083442.1, on the reverse strand, counting down.
ATTTCGACAGAAGCATGAACAGGCAGATAATGGGGGAATATGGATCATGTGCAGGCAGACGGTATGAGAATAGCATCATGGTGTACCGAAGGGCATATTGCTGTCCTGTGCTGTTCTATTTTCTGACTTCCCAGCATCTAACTGACCAAAGTCCTTCAGAATTTTACAAGTTACATTCAATTTCCCTCTCATTTTTCTAAACTTTAGTGGGTTCAATCTCAATCTGTTCCATGTCTTTCCATTAGAAAATCCGTCTATTCCCAGGATCAGCCGAGTGACCCTTCTCTAGCCTACCTTCAATATCTTTCTTTCTGGCACTCACACTGTTCTAGGTGTGATCTGACTCATGTCTTGTATAGTTTTAGCAAGTCCTCCCTATATTTAGACACCATTCTCTTTGTAATAAATGGCAGCATTTGATTTGTTTTCTCTATTACCTGCTGACCCTGTAAGCTACCCTTTTCAGATTGATTAACAAGAACTCCCACAACCCTTTCTCCTGTCAGTCTGAAACCAAATAGTATTAGCTTGACAGTAAGTCGGGAGTGTGCTGAAATGTATTAGAAAGGATACTTCAATAACAATAACTGGAGCCTTAAAAACACATTTTATAAAAGAGAATGTGTTTTTTAACCTGTTGGATTTTATTTGTTGGAGTGAATAAATGGCAGAATAAATAAGGTTGTTGGAGGGACGACGGATATGTTGTTTTTGCATTTTCAGAATCTTTTACGTAAGTTTCAGTAAGGGCTGAGGAGTAACTTGTTAGAGGATAAGATCCCTTACATTTCAATAAGGTCACCGATGTGTGGAACCAGAGGAGATAGGTGAGATCTAAAACAACAACAAGAACAAAAATTATTGTGGAGAAAGACATGGAAGCTCAGGGAATTGGGGAAATAAATAGTAATGTATGGAAAGAATCCTCAACAGATAAGAGAAAGCGCTGGAATCTCAAAAAAATAAAGGTAGATCAATCCTCATTCGCTAATTAGTTCACAGAATCCTGGAGATGTACAGCATTGAAACAGACCTTTCGGTCTATTCCGTCCATGCCGACCAGATATCCCAACCTAATCTAGTCCCACCTGGCCCATATCCCTTCAAACCCTTCCTATTCATAACCCATCCAAATGTTACTTAAATGTTGCAATTGTACCGGCCTCCACCACTTCCTCTGGCAGCTCATTACATATACATCCTCTGCGTGAAAAAGTTGCCCCCGTAGGTCTCTTTTATATCTTTTCCCTTCTCAACCTAAACCTATGCCCTCTAGTTCTGGCCGTCCCGACCACAGGGAAAAGACTTTGGCTATTTACCTTATCCATGTCCGTCATATTTTTGTAAACTTCGACAACTTTCTCAGCCTCCGAAACTCCAGGGAAAACACCCCCAGTCTGTTCAGCCTCTCCTAGCAGCTCAAATTCTCCAACCCTGGCAACATCCTTGTAAATCTTTTCTGAACCCTTTCAAGATTCACATCTTTCCGATAGGAAGGAGACCAGAATTGCACGAAATATTCCAACAGTCGGCTAACCAATGTCCTGTACAGCCGCAATATGACCTCCCAAATCCTGTACTCAATACTTTGACCTATAAAGGAAAACTTACCAAACGCATTTTTCACTATCCCATCTATCTGTGACTCCACTTTCAAGGAGCTATGAACCTGCATTCTAAGGTGTCTTTGTTCAGCAACACTACCTGGGAACTTACCATTAATTGCATAAGCCCCGTTCCATCTATCTCTCTCTAAGTTTGGTGATGAACTCCATAGGAAATACTAATGCTGCCCTGACAGTTGACGAGATACAGAGAAATGCAATGTTCCATTGTAAACTGCATCTTTGTAGAGCAGAACAGTTACTGTGGGAGTGTACAGAGATGCAATGGTTTTCTCAGACAGGAAGAGATACTGAGGAGAGGGAGACATTTGCAACACTGAATGGGTGTACCATGTATGTGGAGAATTGACTTGCTTCTGTCATTGGAAACTCAGTGGGGTTTCTGTGGATGTTTTCCTCGGGTTTGTATTGTCAGCTGCTGGGTTCATTCAGGGAGACCCGAGGGTCTGGTGACCCACTCTGGACACTGCACTTACAATGTGTCTGGGTCCATGGTTAAAAAAAAACATGAAGCTGAGAGTCCACTAAAGGGAAGCTCTATCAACAGGGAGGAGCAGAGCATAGCACTATCTTCCTTTGGAATTCCAGAAAAAAAATGTCTAGACTGGACCAATTCCAAGTGTAAGTGTGAAATCAGTCTGTTTAAAAAAATGAGGTGGTCACTGATCTGTGACGCCCCCTACAGTATAACCTGAAGTCTCACACCAGGGACAGGACTGTCCTGACACTCCCCATGAAGTGAGCGGTTTCAATTCTGGAACTTTCCATGCAGGAACGGTTGGCATATCCATCATCTCCAGAGTGCAATCCTCTGATGTATGATTGGCAGACAGAAACCCGCTGAGAGAAATTCATTGATTCCATCTCCACAGGGGAATGTACATAAACAAACTAGGAAACGGAGTGACTGGTGTAAAAGCGGGATGGCAGGAAATTAGAATTAACAAAAAATATATCCTTGAAACTCTCATTGAACTGAAGGTTGGCAAGGTGCTGCATCTGATGAGCTACATCCCCAAGTGTTGAGGAGATAGCAACAAAGCGGGTGAAAGAATTGCTGATTACTCTTCAAAGTTTGTAAAATTCTGGAAAGAATTCTGCAGGCTGGAAAGCAGCTGTTGTAAATCTAAATATTTAAATCAGGATGAAGAGAGAAAACAGAAAAACTAAATAACTTGATGTCAGATGTGAGAAAAACGTTGTAATCTTTGATAAGGAATGTAGCAACTCGACAGTTGGAGAACAATGATATGATTTAGTGCATTCGCATTAGATTCAGGAAAGGGAAATGATGTTTAATAAACATGCTGTAGTTTGTGTAGATTGTCCGTTGTGACATTGACAATTGGGAACGTCCTAACCATACCTCCTATGTTCATATCGAAATTATTGATATAAATGCCGAAAAGTAGTGGACATAGCACCGACCCTTGTGGCACTCCACTGGTCACTGACTTCCGGTCTGAAAAGCAATCCTGCACCACCCTCTCTCTTCTACCTTTGACCCAGTTCTATATCCAAATGGCTAGTTATCCCTGTATTCCATCAGTTCTAACCTTGCTAACCAGTCTCCCATGCGCAACCTGGTCGAAAGCCTTACTGAGGTGAATACAGATCACGTCCATCTCTCTGCCCTCATCAATCTTCTTTGTTACTTCTTCAAAAACTCAAATATGTTCGTGAAACATGATTTCCCACACACAAAGCCATGTTGACTGTCTCTAATCAGTCCTTACCTTTCCAAACACGTGTAAATCCTGTCCCTCAGAATTCCCTCCAACAACTTGCTCATCACTGACTTCAGACTCACCGGTCTCCATTTCCCTGGCTTGTCCCTCCCACCTTTCTTAAATAATAGCACTCTTCTGGAATACTGTGTCCAATTCTGGTCGCCCTGTTGTAGGAAGGATATGATTGAGCTGTAGAGGGTTCAGAAGAAATTTACCAGGATGGTTTCAGGAACAGAGGGGTTGAGTTAAAAGAGTAGACTGGTGAGCCTGGGACTTTTTCACTGGACAGGAGAAGCTTCAGGAGTGAATAAAGCTTATAAAATCATGAGAGGTCTACATAAGATGAGTGGCTGTTATCTTTTCCAGAGGGTAGGTTATTGAAGTCTGGGGGATATTTTAAGATGAGAAGAGAAATATTTGATGAAGACATGAAAGGCAAATTTTATACATACAGGGTTGTTTGTGTGGAATGAACTTCAGTTGGAAGTGGTGAAAGTGGGTATTGTTAAACAATTTAAAATACAAGTTGGTGTAGTGTTCAAGTGTATGGGAGATGAAGATCAATGCAGAGCAATGTGAGATGCTGTACTTTGGTAGGAAGGACAATGGAAGACAGTATAAAATATGCTGCACCATAATAGAGGGGGTGCAGGAACAGAGGGCCCTGGGTGTATATGAGCACAGTATTGAAGATGTTAGGACAGGTGGGGAGAGCAGTGACTATCTCAGATTAGTTTCAGTATCTGACCTGGTTAGAGCAGGAGGTGTAGGAGGCAGCCTCCCTGCTCCCTTTCTGGGAGCTGGTGGTGACAATGTGTTGTGAGCTGAAAATGTGTTGCTGGAAAAGCGCAACAGGTCAGCCAGCATCCAAGGAACAGGAGATTCGATGTTTCGGGCATAAGCCCTTCTTCAGGAATTCCTGAAGCAAGGCTTATGCCCGAAACGTCGAATCTCCTGTTCTTTGGATGCTGCCTGACCTGCTGCGCTTTTCCAGCAACACGTTTTCAGCTCTGATCTCCAGCATCTGCAGACCTCACTTTCTCCACAATGTGTTGTGAGCCCACCCTCCTGCCCACCGAGACTGTGGGAATTCCATTTGTGCCAGCTCGATACAAAAGGGACATGGCATCAGGGCCACGGCTTCTAAGTTGTGCGGGGGCAAATGGAACTGCCAGTGGGTTTAAAGTGAGAATTGCTCTTCACTGATCATTGCTCCTTACTCGGTTGGTCGGATATGGATGCATCAGAGACTCCACACAAGGTGTCCTGCTCCTCTCCATCTCGTTTCGGGCAGGAGGCATGGTAAGGTGTTTTGTGGGAGTCAGTCCGCAATGTTATATACATGCAGTGTTATTACTGTGGGAGGTATACTGGGGTGGGGAGAGAGAGAGATAGAGAGGGCGGGGTGTGTGAAAGTGCAAGAGTGAGAAGAGTTGGAGCATGAACCTTGTTTGGGGGTAGGTGCTATAACAGATATACAGTGAGTATGAGGGAGCAGAGAGAATACGGTGACCCTTATCCTGAAAGAATTGGGGATGGTTATTGATGCTTGCCCCGTATTGCTTGGTATTTCTTCAGATCGCAGTTAAAGCATTGCGATGGTTGGTGTTCTCAGAACAAGCTCGGTGGATCTGGTGGTGTGGCCCCCTCTGGGAAGAGAATGGTCCCCCTCTGTACTAGCCCATCCACCAGGATCTCTGTACCCCGGTCGAGAAAGTATAGTGTAATTGTCCCTTATCTGCCATGCTCAGGGTAAACTGTACAGGGCAGCTCCGAACTGAGAAAGCTCAACCGTGTGCCCAAGGGCCTTTTAAAGATGGCACCAGTGCCAGGGGTCATGGAATATCCAGCGGTATCCGGGCAATGGTGAGTACCTCCAGCCATGATGGATGGGAGAATCGGGCTGGCATTGAATGAGAGGGACACCATGGGGAGGGGTGGGCAATTAATGTGGTGAGTTAGATAGCACCAGGGAACTAGCTCAGCCTCGTGTAGACAATCCCTCGGTCACACTCAATGAATAGTGGCTCATGTTGCAGAACGTATTCAAAATGTCTTTATTTCTGTATTCTGAAACCTGGGAACACATTCTTCCATGACTTGTGTTTCGATCTTCTGCTCTCTGTCTATACCCAAACCGCTCCCATGCAGTGATATTTAAACTGATTCTCTCTCTCTCTAGCAGTGATGTTTACACCCACAGCATCCCCTATGTCATGGCACAATGGAGATATGGAACTGTAAATGGATGTGACCTGCATATCATGTCACTTTCAGCACGGGCTGCAAGTGAGCAGGTCAGGGATCTAACACAGTGTTAATGAGCAATGCACTGGGGTGGTGTACACAGCTCTCCATGCTGGAAGGGTAACTGCTCCTGGTTTTTAGATCAATGCACTACGGTGGCGTACACAGTCCTACATGCTGGGAGTGTAACTGCTCCTGGTTTACAGATCAATGGACTGGGGTGATGTACACAGCTCTACATGCTGGGAGGGTAACTGCTACTGGTTTTCACCTCAACTCATCAGTGATCACTGCACAGCTCCCTTTGCTGGTCAAAATGTATGGCTGAGTTATATAAATCAATGCATTACTGTGGTCTGCATAACTCTCCGTGCTGGACAGATATCTGGACCGGGTTTATGGATCAATGCGCTGCTGTGGTGTGCACAGCTCCCGAGTTGGACAGATATCTAGTCCGTGCTTATATATCAATGTACCACTGTTGTCTGCATAGCTCCCCATGCTGGACAGATATTTAATCCAGGTGTATAGATCAATGCACTGCTGTGGTCTGCACAGCTCCGCGTGCTGGACAGATATCTAGTCCGGGGTTTTCGGTCAATGCACTACTGTGGTCAGCACAGCTCCGCGTGCTGGACAGATATCTAGTCCGGGGTTTTCAGTCAATGCACTACTGTGGTCAGCACAGCTCCCTGTGCTGGACACATATCTAGTCCGGGTTTATAGATCAATGCACTGCTGTGGTCTGCACAGCTCCCGGTGTTGGACAGATATCAAATCCAGGTTTATAGATCATTGCTCTGATCTGAGTGCAGTGTTTCACTCTGGCCACATTGCTGGATTGTATTGACCAGTGCAATGGATGAATCTGCACTTTTCTCCTCTCTGGACAGATTGCTGTAATGTCTTAATGTACTGTGTTTTTCTCTATCACAGAAGGAGCGGGAACAGTGGAGGAAGTGACAGGGGCCAGAGAGGTCACCGCAAAGGTATTTAGTGAACATAAATACTCACTCTTCAACGCCAACGGCCATTTTAAGTGCGAGCAGCAGCGGAGGTAGGGCAAACTCGGAAGACTGCAGAGAGGGTATGACAGTTTTTTGTTAAAATTACTTACCGGTAGTGGGCAGCGTTGTTTTTCTCTTTCACGGAAGGAGCGGGAGGAGCAGAGGATGTGACGAGGACCAGAGGGGTAGCCGGGAAGATAAGCAGTGAGTATAAATACTCACCCTTTGATGCCAACGGCTATTTTAAGTGCGAGAAGGAACGGGAGAAGCGGAGGAAGTGACGTGAACCGGAGGGGCAGCCGCAAGGAAAGCAGTGACCATATATATCAGCAAGGTGGCAAAACCCGAAACTCTACTGATGTACTGTCTCCCACCCGCCGTCCTCCTCTAACCTACTTAATAAATAGGAAGAGCGGGAGCGATGACCAGGGGACTTCCAGTAATATATCTGGGCAGTGGCTGAACCCGAGAACTGCACGGTGTTGTGTCTCCCAAACCCCACCTACCCCAACTAAAAAATAGGACTCTTGTTTGTTTACGTAAGGATTTTCAATTTCTTTGTTGGTGAATGGTTAAAAAATTACTTTTTATGGTTTATCTATTAATTGACTTTTAGAAAAAAGTCTATAGCAGAGAAGTATCAGAAAGTATGTTAACTCAAATCTATACAAAGTAATAAAGTCATTAACTAAGCAGAGATGGCTGAGCTGGTGATAAGTTCTAGCTGTATGAGGTGGGAGTTGGCTGATCCCATTGTGAATGGCAGTGACCACATCTGCAGCAAGTGTTGATTGCTGGAAGAACTCTGGCTCATAGTTGATGATCTGGAATCTGAGCTTCAAACACTGCAGCACATTCGGGAGGGGGAGAGTTACCTGGACGCTTTGTTTCAGGAGGCAGTCACACCTGGGAGATTAAATAATTCACATTCAGTTAGTGGTCAGGGACATTAGAGTGTGACTGTATGTGAGGCAGGCAGGGGGAACTTGAGTTCAGGAGTTCAGGAGTGCAGGAGCCTCAGCCCTTGACCGTGTCCAAAAAGTATGAGATTCTTGCTCCCTATACGGATGAAGAAAAGGGCTCTGGACAGGATGAGCCAGATGACCACGCCATCATAGTACAGAAGGCCATTCGGGGTGGTGGGGGGGGGGGGGGGGACTGGGGGAGCAAAAACAAAAGTAGTTGTTATAGGAGATTCTATGATTCGGGGTACAGATAGTATCTTATGCAAGCCGGATTGGGAGTCTCGCATGGTGGGTTGCCTGCCCAGTGCCAGGATGTGGGACATCTCCAACTGGGTTGAAAGGATATTGGAGTGGGAGAGGGAGGATCCAGTTGCTGTGGTCCACGTTGGGACTAACAACACAGGCAAAGCTAGGGTGGAGGACCTGTTTGGGGATTATCAAGCACTAGTGAAGAAATTGAAGTTCAGGTCCTCAAGGGTCATAATCTCCGGATTACTGCCCAGGACACGTGACAATTAACGTTGGGATAAGAAAATTAGGGAAGTAAACACGTGCCTAAGGGATTGTTTGGGAAAGAGGGATTCCATTTCATGGGGCATTGGCATCAGTTTTGGAAAATGGGAGATCTGTACCGTTGGGACACCTGACCCGATCTGGTACGAATGTTCTCGCGAAGAGGATAAGTAGGTGATCAGTAGGACTTTAAACTTCTGAGTCTGGGGGAAGGGAAAGTGAAAACGACAGGGAATATGGAGTTACATGGAAAGATAAGCAGGAGAATAGCATGTATGCAGGTGGATTTAACCTTGAGGCAGATTAGGAATGCAATAAAAAGTAAGGATAACTTAGGACATCTTATGATTTCCTGTACCTCTAATGATAAGAATGTTAGCATTAAGGCACTTTACCTGAATGCTCGTAGCATTCGTAACAAAGTAGATGAACTAACGGCACAGATCATCGTGAACGATTATGATGTGGTAGGCATTACAGAGACATGGTTGCAGGGGGTTCGGGACTGGCAGTTAAACATCCAAGGATTTTACTTATCGAAAAGACAAGGAGGTTGGCAGAGGGAGCGGGGTGGCCTTATTAGTTAAGAAAAAAATTAAATGACATAAGGTCGGATGATGTGAGTCTGTGTGGGTGGAATTGAGGAACCGCAAAGGCAAAAAAAATAAATAAATGGGAGTTATGTACAGACATACTAACAGCGGTCAGGACCAGAGGCGAAACATGCACCGGGAAATAGAAAAGGCATGTCAGAAAAGCAAGATCACGGTGATCATGGAGGACTTCAATATGCAGGTAAATAATGTTGCCAGTGGACCCAAAGAAAGGGAATTCTTGGAATGCTTACAGGATGGCTTTTTTGGAACAGCTTGCATTGAGCCCACAAGGGAGCAGGCTATTTTGGACCTAATGCTATGTAATGAACCAGACTTTATAAAAGATCTTAAAGTAAGGGAACACTTAGGAAGCCGCGATCATAATATGGTAGAGTTCAGTCTGCAGTTTGAAAGGGAGAAGACAAAATTGCGTGTAATGGTGTTTCTGTTAAACAAAGGTAATTATGAGAGCATGAGAGAGGAACTGACGAAAATCGATTGGATGCAGAACCTAGCGGGGAAGACATTAGAGCAAAAATGGCAGGAGTTTGTGGATATAATTGAGGACACTGTACAGAGGTACATCCCCAAGAAAATAAAGATTATCCGGGGAGGGATTAGACAGCCATGGCTGTCAAAGGAAGTCAGGAAATGTATCAAAGAAGGAGAAATCCTATAAAGTGGTCAAAAGTACTGGGAAATCAGAAGATTGGGGAGGCTACAAAAACAAACAAAGGATAACAAAGAGAGAAATAAGGAAGGAGAGGATCAAATATGAAGTTAGGCTAGCCAGTAATACTAGAAATGATAGTAAAAGTTTCTTTCAATACATAAGAAACAAACGACAGGCAAAAGTAAACATTGGGCCACGTCAAACTGATGCTGGCAGGCTAGTGATGGGAGATAAGGAAATAGCTGAAGAACTTAATAAGTACTTTGCGTCAGTCTTCACAGTGGAACACATGAGTAATATCCCAACAATTGAAGGGAGTCAGAGGACTGAGTTGAGTATGGTTGCCATTACAAAAGAGATAGTGCTAGAAAAGCTAAAAGGTCTTAAAATTGACAAATCTCCTGGCCCCGTTGGGTTACATCCTAGAGTTCTGAGGGGGGGGGGGGGGGTGGCTGAGGAAATAGCGGAGGCATTGATTGAGATCTTTCAAAAGTCACTGGAGTCAGGGTAAGTCTCGGATGATTTGATGACTGTTGTTGTAACCCCATTGTTCAAGAAAGGATCAAGACAAAAGATGGAAAATTATAGGCCAATAAGCCTAATCTCAATCGTTGGTAAAATTCTAGAATGCATCGTTAAACCTCATCGTTAAGGATGAGGTTTCTAAATTCTTGGAAAAGCAGGGTCAGATTAGAACAAGTCAACATGGATTTAGAAAGTGGAGATCGTGCCTTACAAACTAGTTAGAATTCTTTGAAGAGGTGACAAGTAGGTTAGACTAGGGAAACACAGTGGATGTAGTCGTTCTAGACTTCCAAAAGACGCCTTTGATAAGGTGCCACACGGGAGGCTGCTGAGTAAGGTGAGGGCCCATGGTGTTCGAGGTGAGCTATTTGCATGTATTGAGGATTGGCTGTCTGAGAGAGGCAGAGAGTTGGGATAAGAGGTTCTTTTTCGGAATGGCAGTCAGTGACAAGCGGTGTCCCGCAGGGATCAGTTTTGGGGCTGCAGCTGTTCACGTTATATGTTAATGATCTGGATGAAGGAACTGGGGTCATTCTAGTGAAGTTTGCCAATGAGACGAAGATAGGTGAACAGGCAGGTAGTATTGAGGAATGGGGAGGCTGCCGAAGGATCTTGACAGTCTGGGAGAATGGTGCAGGAAATTGCTGGTGAAGTTCAATGTGAGCAAATGCGAGGTTTTGCACTTGGGAAAAAGAATACAAGCATGGACTACTTTCTAACCGGTGAGAAAATTCATAAAGCCATAGTACAAAGGAATCTGGGAGTGCTAGTCGAGGATTCTCTAAAGGTAGACATGCAGGTTGAATCCGTGATTAAGAAAGTGAATGCAATGTTTTCATTTATCTCAAGAGGGTTTGAATATAAAAGCAACAATATATAAAGCTCTGGTTAGGCCCCATTTGGAGTACTGTGTCCAGTTTTGGGCTCCACACCTCAGCAGGGACATAGTGGCACTGGAGCATGTCCAGCGGAGATTCACACGGATGATCCCTGGAATGGTAGGTCTAACATACGAGGAATGGCTGAGGATCCTGTGATTGTACTCTTTGGAGTATAGAAGGTTAAGGGAAGATCTAATAGTAACTTACAAGATAATACGTGGCTTGGAAAGGGAAGACACGACGAAATTGTTTCCGTTAGGCGAGGAGACGAGGACCTGTGGACACAGCCTTAGAAATAGCAGGGGTCAATTCAGAACAGAAATGCGGAGACATTTCTTCAGCCACAGATTGGTGGGCCTGTGGAATTAATTGCCGTGGAGTACAGTGGAGGCCGGGACGCTAAATGTCTTCAAGGCAGAGATTGAGAAATTCTTGATTTCACAAGGAATTAAGGGTTACGGGGAGAATGAAGGTAAGTGGAGTTGAAATGCCCATCAGCCATGATTAAATGGTGGAGAGGACTCGATGGGCCGAACGGCCTTACTTCCACTCCTATGTCTTGCGTCTGATGGTCTACACATGGTTCCACGATGAATAGATGTCTCATCTGGGTTTATGGTGTCGAGTAGTTGGATGGAGAATGTGATATAACCAACTCGTTCCGCTGATCTGGCAATGCCTTTAGTTCCAATTATTGTGATTTGAACCCTCCGACTCTCACTCCATTAATGTTGCGGTGTACCCATGCACAGTACATCGTGTTGTTGAGTACCCATTACCATGGCAGCAGCCACAGCCTCTTCATTCAGAAACAGTCAGACATTCTCATCGTCCTCGGATCGCTAGGTGGAAAGAAAGGTTGATCCCTTGGATAAAGGCCATCCCCATTGTATACGCGGCTCAAAACACCCTCTACCATCCACTCCCCACCACCAACCAACTACATCAAAATGTCCCGTGTTTACTGAGAACAATGGGGTCCCTGGGAACATCAGGGAACAGATCATCATGGAGGTCGAGCAACACTTCCCATGTCTGATCGGGTTAATACTCAGTGTTTCATTCAGTCTTGAAATCCCTCCCCATTTACGTGATACACAGCCTTTTATTCTTCCTTAAAAAAACAATCATAGGTTCACAGTTACCCACATTATACTTGATCTACCAAGTTGGTGCCCATTACCTCCCCTTGATAAGTTCAGTTCCTGTCTATCTTAGTGTCAGTTTCAATTTAGTTAGAACACATTTGTTCCATTTCTGGGAGCCGTTGATATTGTTTGCAAATAGTTGAGATGCCAGTCCTGGTCACTGTGTCACTGCAGTCGTTAATTTGTTTAAAACTGATAGAAACTGATTTCTCCCTGATTTATCCCTGCTCCTGGCTTAGTAACCCGTCCTCCGGTATTCCTGTGTAGCAGTTTTGAAAGGCTGAATGGTCCCTTCCTTTTCCTGTACAACATCCATGAGAAATTAAAAGATCTGCTCCAATTGCTGAGTAACAGCCTCCAATGACTGAATGACCTCTCATTCTGTTTCTGTTTAAGACTCTTGATGGGCTGAATAGCCTGCTTCAGTATAGGTGTAGTTGGGAATGTTGCAGAACTTTTTGCAACCATCAGTGAACAGTCCACTTCTGACTTTATGGTGGAGGGAAGGCTATTGATGCTACAGCTGCTGCAAGCACACAGTGCCTCATTGATGTCCAATTTCCACTTGCTCTTTCCTTTGGAAGTATGTCCTATTTCACATGTGGCAGTGCCATATAACACAGTGGGCAGGATCTTCAATATGAGGCTGAGACATTCCCTCCATGAGGATTGTGTGCTGGTTGCTCCCACAGATACTGTTAGGGATCGATCCATCTGTGACAAGGAGCTTGGTGGGATTGCTTCCCTCTTGTTGGTTTTCCCATTCCTTCCCACAGTCTGGCTGCTGTGTCGGTGAGGTCTCTCCCTACTCAGTCAGTGGTGGGCCTGTGGGGACACTCTTGGTGATGGACATTGAAGTCGCACACCCAGAGGACGTCCTGTGTCCTTGTCACCCTCAGTGCTGCCTCTGATTTGTTTTCAACATCGAGGGAAACTGAGTTATCAGCATGGGGTAGGGTGGAGGGGCAGGAGATGTACATCCTCAGACGATTGCCTTGAGCATCATTGAACTGTTAGTATGAGGTTTCCTAGGTTCTAGAATCACTGTTGGGGAATTCCAGGATAATTCCTTCCCTGACTGTATCCTAAGGTGTTCCCATCACTGGTGGGTCTGCTCTGCCCGTCAAGGATGATGATGGTGCTTCATGGAACATTACCAACCAGGCCTGATCCTGTGAGTATGCTAGTGCTAGACATTTTCCTGACTGGGTCAATATGTGGAATAAAAGTGCCAAAGGAGCAGGGGATAATGTGTTAAAAAGCTGAATGAGAAGACACAGCTCGGTGTGTTCTTTATTCTAAAAAGGGGTTGAGGAATGGATATGATTCAATGGAATAAGAGCGACATGGTGACAGAGTGACCAACACTGGGAACTGAACCTCCAGTAGATTTTATATAGACGGATATTATACAAAACTGAAGAGAAGGGAGGTAGATATCCAAATAGACATCTGTGTGATTATAAAGCAGGATCTTACAACAAATGACCAAGGTATTGTATAGATGATTCCGCGTGTGACAAAGTTTGCAAATGACAGACATTAAGTGAGAGATCAAAGTGTGCAGAGGGAGCTGAACGTCTGCAAATGGATAGAGATTTTGAAATGAGTGGGCAAAGTCCTGGCAGGTGGAGTACAACGTTCGTAAATGTGAGTCCATCCATTTTGCTGGAATAACTATAAAAAGGACTGCTACTAAAATGGTGAAATAAGTGTCGCTGCTGCTGTGCAAAGCGAGCTTGGTGTCCTTGTGCAAACTCACATAATGTTGGTTTGCAGGTAATTAAGAAGGCAAATGGAATATAATCCTTCATTGCCTGCGGGATGCAATTTAAAACCAGGGAGGATGTGCTGCCACGTTATAGGGTGCTGGTGAGGCAACACCGAGAGTACTGTGTACAGGTTTTGTCTCCTTACTTTGCAAAAGAATGTACTGATACTGCACAGGGTGCAGAAGAGTTTCACTATGTTGATTCTAGAGTTAAGAGCTTGAATCCTGAGGAGCGATTAAGTAGACTACGACTATATATTCTTTGAAATTTCGAAGAATGAGTGTGGATCTTACAGAAACATAAAATTAAAAAGGGAATAGAGAAGACCGAAGCAGGGATGTTGTTTCCATTGTTGGGTAAAACTAGAACTATGGGGAATTGCCTCAAAATGAGTAGAAGCAGATTTCGGACTGAGTTGAGGTGGAACATCTTCACCTGAATCTGTGGAATTCCCCGCTAAGTGAAATATGTGAGGCGACTTCGCTGAGTGTTTTTAAGACAAAGGTGGATTTTGGAACAGTCAAGGAATTATGGGTAATGGTGATAGAGTGGGTAATTGAAGCTGAATCTATAAAAAGATCCATTATGTTTTCATTGAATGGTGGAGCAGGCTTTACGGGTCAGATGTCCTGCCCCTGCTCCTATTCCTTATGCTCTTATCGATTCATCTTAATAATTAATGTTAAATTTAATGCAAGTGCCAGTTGAGTTGAGTCTGGGGCGAGATTCCCACCGTGAGGCTGAGGGGATCTCACCAAACCCCATACATTAATTGGTGTTCAAGCCCATGCAATTTGAAACACGTTGAGAATCCCTTCACTTCCGACAACACACCATTCTCAGAGCAACTGCCCACTCGTCAGAGTTCCTCGAATTACCTAGCATCCCGGGAAACAGTGTCATCTTTGAAAGCCCATAATGCACTGGGAAAAGCACAGTCCATGTGGAGCTAGCCTGCACAATGTACGTAGCTGGCTTGGAAACATTACTACCCTACCAAAACCAGCATTGTGGTCATGGGCGTGGGCATGGAACTCCTCCTGGGTGGAGAGGGTCACAGGCCGGACTTCCCCTTCCCACAGGACGAGGAGTGGCGGCCATGACACCAGACCAGGCCTACCTGCTGTGAAATTGCACCCCCTTCCCCGCCACCAGGTTAGAGCAGTCTCAGCTATCGAGAAAAAAGGACAGCCTTGTAGGGAGAGCACTGACCTTCTCAACTCCACCAGCGTAATTAGACACCCTGGGAGAATCACGAGGCGGCAAGATTTTTGTAAAATTAGGAAAGGGATGAGAAAATATATCGCTGAACCTACCATTAATCTCACCATAGGCACTGTGGTCAGGCTGCACAGAAACAGTCTGGCTGCAAGCAGAAAAAGCAAAGAGAAACAAATCCTGGTGCGAGTTTTATATCGAAGGCAAAACTGCAGGAGAAGTTTTGTGCATGTTTTAAACAGGGAATTAGATGTGCAAAAATTGCTGGCAAACCCCAGCGTGCCAGTTTGCATCTGGAGGAAGAAAGCAGAGTTACCATTTCAAATCTGGGGACTCTTCATCAGAATAGTTTTTGTTTCAGATCTCCACCATGTGTAGCTCTTTGTTTGTATTAGATCAGCAAGTATTGTGCATGCTGCAGTATTAATGACCAACGTGATCTGGGAAGGAGGGGAAAGGGTAAGGGTAGAAGTGCAGGAGATGTGTCAGTTACTGCTGAAGGCCCTGTCCATCAGAGTTTGGGTGGGTGTCAGTCCTTGTGTCAGGGTAAAGGACGACATGTCGGAGATTCCCCACTGGAATTCTACATCATCTGAACAGTTGTGAAGATGCCAGGAAAAGTTGGGGAATGCAGTCACTCTGAAACGATCACTGGGGCGCCACGGTGGCTCAGTGGTGAATACTGCTGGCTCATAGCAACGAGGGCACAGGTTCGATCCCATTCTTGGGTGACTGTGTTGGACTATGCATTTTCTTTGTGTTATTGTGAGTTTCCACTCTGTGCATGTCTTCACTCACACAGTCCAACAATGCGCAGGTTAGATGCAGTGGCCTTGCTAAATCACTCCACAGTATCCAGGGATGTGTAGATTATGTGGATTAGCTGTGGGAAATGTGGAAATACCGGGGTATTGCATATGCGTTTGGTGGTATGCCACTTGGAAGGTCAGTGTGGAATCGATGTGCTGAATGGCATGTTTCCACACTGCAGGACTTTCTTCATTTTTATTTCGGTGTCTGTGTTTTGCAATACTTCCCAGGATCCTACCTGTGAGTTCTGCCCCGAGTTGCCTCACAAAATGTTACACCTACCGTTTGTCTAACATAAACTCCATCAGCCACTCCTTGGTCCTTTGGCTGATCTGATCAGGCTCGCGTTGTACTCTGAGGTAATCATCTTCACTGTCGACTAAATCATCAATTTTGGTATTATCTGCGAACCCACTCAGCAGCCCTTCTATATTCACATCCAAATTATTTACATAAATGACAAAATCCCATTGATTCTTGAGGTACACGGATAGTCACAGGCCTCCAGTCCAAAAAAAAAACTGTGCACAACAATTTCCTTCATATCTTACCTTCGAGACAATTACCACCAACTCTCCCTGCATTACATATGACCTAACCACGCTAACCATTTTACTATGAGGAACATTTTTGAACGCCTTACTAACGTCCATATTCTATTCCACGGTTCTATTCCCTTCATCAATCTTCTTCGTCACTTCTCCAACAAACTAATTTAAATTAATGAGACACGATTTCCCACACTCAAAATCATGTTAACTATCTCTAATCGAAATTTACCTTTCCAAACACAAGTTAATCCTATCCCTCAGAATCCCCTGTAACAAACATTTATCAATGACATCATGTCCACTGTCTCCAGTTTCCTGGCTTTTCTGTGCCAACTGTTCTGAATCATTGGCACAATGAGCCACCCTGCAGTCTCCTGGCACCTTACCTGCAACTGTCCATGATACAAGTATCTCGGCCAGAGACAGAACAATTACTTCCCTAGAGTCCCAACGGGATCTGGGGTGCACCTGATCAGGCCATGGAACATAAAACAGTACAGCACAGTACAGGCCCTTGAGCCCTTGATGTTGTGCCTGCTGTTAATCCTACTCTAAGATCAGACTAACTTACATGTCCTTCATAGCACAAACTTCCATTTACCTATCCAACAATCATTTAAACGGTCCGAGGGAGATATCCACCTCAATGCATTTTAAGACATCAAGGTCCTCATCTTCTGTAAAATGGACAATTTTCAAGACATCACTATTCCTTTTTCACAAGTTCTCTATGTTCCACATCCTTCTCCACAGTAAACAAAAATATGAAATATTCATTCAGTATCTCACCCATCTCCTTAAGTTTCACACATCAGCATCTTTAAGGGTTCATATCCTCTCCATAGTTACTCTTTTGACATTCATGTATTTGTAGAATCTCGTTGGATTCTCCCTTGCCCTATTTGCCGAAAATACTCACTTTCCCATGTTACCGTCCTGATTTCCATCTTGAGTATTAGCTGACTGACCTTGTACTTCTTGATGGATTCAATCGGTCCCTTTTATTTATACCTATCACATGCTTCCTTCTCTTTCTAGAACCTCAATTTCGCTGGCCATCTAACATTCCATACACTTACTAGCCCTGCCCTGGTCATGAACAAGAACATATTGTCGAGAGACTCTGCAATCTCATTTGTGAAGACTTCCCACTTTCCTGTCACTAGCTTTTCCCAAGCAGCTTTTCAAATTGCCAGCCCTAAATGTTCAAAATTGGCCTGACTTGACTCAGCTATAAAATTAAACATTTATATCAGGACTACATTCCTCCATAATCATTTTAAAACTAATACTTTCTGCATAACATGCTCAATTAGCTGAATGGCCTTGTCCTGGATACCTAACAGACACGAGAGTCTGAATGGCCTTCTTATATCCTTGTATAACAGTCTCGAGAGGTTGAATGGCCTGCTCCTGTCCCTCTGTAACAGGCGTATGGGTACAGAATTACTTCCTCCTTGTTCTTGAGCAGCAGCCTCGATGCACAGAATATTGTCCGAAAGTTATGTAATGATTTCACACCAGTGCGCATAAACCCAGAAACAGCTTTAATGTCAAGGGGCAATAAATATTGTTACCCTGGTTTAAGTTATCTAGAAATGTCGCCACCAGACTTTTTAAGCGGCTAGTCTGTTATTTTATCTTTGTATCGCTCTATAAACTAGGTGGAACATATGCAATCCCGCAGTGTTCTGGCACATACTCTCACATACAGTGAAGAAAGATAATAAAACAGTGAAAGAATTATGGTCCATTCCTCATCAAACATCAAACAATCAATCCAGACCGAGTAAATGTTCCATTTTATTGTATTGTTTAAAGTGATGTAAGGAAGGGTTAAGGGATCCTGTTTGTTTGGTGACTGTGATTAATGTCAGTCTCCATGGATTATAATTATCCCAGTGGAGGGTTTCCAACTTTTAAAGATAAATGAGCTCCGTTCAATTTGTTCTCCCATAGTATAGTGGGAGCATCACTGCCAGCACTAACCGGGATCAGCAGCTCGAGAGAGAGAGGGGGAAGAGAGATCAGAATCTGAGAACATTAGACTTGAACGTTCCAACAATGGATCAGAAACTGAGAACATTAGACTGGAATGTTGCAACAGTGGATTAAAATCTGAGAATATTAGACTGGAATGCCCCAAGAATGAATCAGAATCTGAGAACAATAGATTGGAATGTTCCAAGAATGGACAGGAGATTGGACTGGGATATTTTGATTCTTTCTGCATATTATGATCAACGTTCATTATCATTGCTGATCGAATATGCTCTTTACGTTATTCAATATTTTTATTATCCAGTCCTGGCTTTCGTTGGTGTCCCTTGTAAGTCTCACTGTTCAGTCATTAATTTCATAAATCGTTTTTGACTGTAATACTGTTCTTTTCATTGACTCTGCTACTATTATTGTTGTTTGATGAGACTTTGAATCAAGGTAGTCACTTTACAAAACGTTACTAACTGTGTCAGTGAACTTGATAATTCACTCTCTCTCTCTCTTTGCCTCTGGCAGTGTAACTCATGGGTGTCAATGTTGACCGACTCAGGTTCTGTTGTCATCCACAACTCACTGTATAACTGGCTTTGTTATTTATATTTTGGGAGCTTGGGAGGTAGGGGTTTCACTGTCTTCTGTTCTAGTTATAAACTCCAATTCCTTCCTCTGCCTCTATCTCATTCCTGGCCAATATCTGAGGCTGAAAAAGGGAAATCTCAACTGTGGTGCTTCCTTTGGCCATGAACTGATTTCTGACACCATACCTTGCCAACTCCTCATTGTAACTACTGACACCTCTAGGATGTACTTCACTGGCTCATTCCATCTAATATATGAACCTTGCGCGATGAAATACAGTCTTAAAGTTGGTAATAATATGCTGCTGACCCTTCCAAATTCAATCCTGCAGAAAAAAAACTGAGTCAATTCTCCATGGCTAGGATCTGAAATTCCAGCAAAATCCCATCAATCTGTCATTCCTGTGTGCCCTGATCTATATTGCTCTTGGGTCTGGCAATGTCTTAACTAATATTCTTAAACACACCATCATATCTATCCCTCATACATTACCCAACTGATTTCCTCCATGTGTATACTCTCTCAAACAATGATTTTCATATCGATTACTGACCCAAACACAGACACACACCCAGAGAAACACTTGCCTTGAGCTGCAGCATGGAGATAAAGAGACATTAATTTGTGGATGCCCCATTTACTGTCACTTATAGTATAAGCTACTAACCTTCTCATGCTCGGGAGATATCAAGTGCAAGTGTTGCAGCAATATACTGGCAAATGTTTGCAATATTCCCCATGCTGGGCAGATAGTCTGGTTTACTGAGCAATACTCTAGCGTGGTCGGCATAGCTCTCTATGCTGGGCTGGTCCCTTGTCCCAGTTTATGAAGTCTGGGCTGATTCTGTGATGCAGATTCAGAATTTGATGTAATGTCCCATTTTAGCTGATCTGCCAATGTCGTTATTCAATGTTTTCATTCTTGCGATGTGGACCTTCCAAGGTGTAACTCCTCCAGTTCGTCTCTCACTCCTGCCCTTTCGTTTTCCCAGTGTTTCCACATCATGTTCTCAGTGAATCTGTGCCTTTAAGTGGACCCATACACCCCTCACACTTACACACACATACACATGCATATTCCCATTCTCCACCTTAAACACACACACACACTCACGCACACACACGCACACACACACACTCACTCACTCACTCTCCCTTTCTCTCTCTCTCTCTCTGTCTGTCTCTCTCTACCAGAGGGTGTTGGGTGCCTGAAAGGCGTTGCCAGCAGAAGTGGTAAAGGCAGGCTCAGTAGATTCAGTTAAGGTGCATCTGGAGAGAGGGATACACACGCTTTGGAATTGTGTGACAAGTTTAGACAGTAGATTTGAATCGACTCAGGCCTGTTCGTGGGCTCTAACCTTTTAAAATTGTTTGTTCACTCCTCCGTCCACCCATATATACACATACATAAACACACACACACGCACGCATACATTCCCATTCTCCCCCTTACACACACTCACACACTCTCTTTACCACCCTCCCATGCACACAGACAGACAGACAGACATACACAGATACACACACACACACGAATACATCCGTGAGGTGAATTTGAATTTACAGATTTGTCTTTTTGGATACATTCCTTCATCAGGTGATTATGGAGGGCTCGATCGTAATGCAGAATTTATAGTAAAAATTTGCAGTGTGGTGTAACTGAAATTATACATTGAATGTACAATTTCAGTTACATTACTGAAATGTCAGCGAGCCAGTGGCCATGCTGTTTTTGGACAGTGCAATGTTTATTACGTTCACTTCACATGTGTAAGGTCTCCAATCCATTACTGGGCAGTAACAAGGTTGTGCTACTATTTCAATGTGTAGGCAAGTTGTGTTGCCGTATTGAGTAGCTCAATGGTTAGCACTGCTGACTGACAGCACCAGGGATCCAGATTGAATTCCAGCCCCAGGTGACTGCCTGGTGTTTGCATATTCTCCCAGTATCTGCAAGGGTTTCCACCGGGTGCTCCAGTTTCCTCCCACAGTCCTTAGATGTGCAGGTTAGGTGGATTGGCTATGTTAACCTAGGTGCAGTAGTCATGGAAAATAAAGGGTGACAGAAATTTGGTCACGGTGTGGGTTTGGTTGGGATGGTCTTCAGCGGATCAGTTTGGAGTCGGTGGGTCAAAAGGCCTGCTTCCGTACTGTAGGGTGTCTATGATTAACACATTCGCTGCAGAAATCAGTTGAGGGAATAAACTCTGAGTTAATCCCAATATCCTTTACTCAGTGAAGAGATTAAATCTGTACCCACTACTCCAGATGTGATGTTACTAACATCTTGTACAGCAGCAACAGCATTTTACCAGCCTGTGAAGATTAAGACCCTCTTATGAATGAGTGAACCCCTCCAGAGTGGCCTCTTGGTTCCAGATCGGTTAAAAGAATCAACGGAATGTGGTCTAGACGAAGCAAAGTTATTAGTTTAGTAAAGTAAGGCAGCTTGACGCAATTCTGACGAGCAACACAGAGGTTAAAATTTCTATACTCCGTGGCGAAACTGCACAATTGCATTCGAAAATTGCATGTTATTTATGTGTTTCTTTAAGAGACAGCACAGCCTTAATTGCAAGAAAAGTCCAATCAACTGCAATATGGTGACATGATTGACAACAGGCTAATTAAGTAATGGTTCCTTGGAAACAGATTGTTATATGCACAGAACCACCCCATGTTGGCTAGTTCAAGGTTAGTTCAAATACCAAATCACTGCCTTATAATTCATATTATGAAAAATACATTGTATTCTCTTATCTTCTATTTAGCTTAATTCAGCAAAGCAGCAGTACAAGTTCGCAGGGTCAAATCATTACTTTAAAAGCCATTTTGTGGTTAATAAAAATCTACATTTCCTTGTTGCTTCTGAGGACAGCCAAATTTAAATGTTAGATCCTCGCCTGCTTTTAGGTTCGCAAGCAGGTTAGAGCAGTCTCGACTGCCTGGGGGAATACACAGCATTGTTGAAAGATCATTGTTCTTCACTACTCCACCATCAAAACGGGAGATCTGGTGAAAGTGTTATAATGACACTTCAGAAGAACGGTAAGATGTGGTGAGA
Organism: Hemiscyllium ocellatum; assembly: GCF_020745735.1. Lineage (NCBI taxonomy): Eukaryota > Metazoa > Chordata > Chondrichthyes > Orectolobiformes > Hemiscylliidae > Hemiscyllium > Hemiscyllium ocellatum. Next base: position 3,251,676 of record NC_083442.1, on the reverse strand, counting down.
TATGCCCACCAAACATCAAGTCTGAATCTACCATCAATCTCCCCAGAGCCCACATCACTCAGATTACACAGAATCTGGTAAGGGGGAGTTTAGAAACAGAAAGAAGAAGCAAACATTGATGGGAGTTATATTTCATAGTAAAAATTGTGATGCAAATGTTGGTTATGTTACACAACAGGAAATTAGAAATTCAAGTTTATGGGTACTTCAGTAATGGTGGAGAAATTCAATTTGCATCTAAACTGTGTTAACCTAAGTGAATGTTGTGCTGGGAATATAGAGATCATGAGTATGTATGAGTTGGTTTCCTTTATAAAATGTTGATCACTGAGCAAGACATCAGGCAATTTTAGAATTGGTGTTACATGATCAGAAGAGCGAATTGAAAATTTTGCAGTAAGAGATCTATTGGGAACAGTGATCTCAGTACATTGAATTTTACATGATGTCTGAACACGAACCAGTGTTTTTTCTTAAATTACATGTATATACCAGAGTCATGCAAGCCATAAATGTATGAGGAAAAAGTTGGCTTCAGCCAATTTGAAAATTATTAAATGGAAGATAGGTAATGTCTGTTTTTTATAGAAAACTGTAAGGTTTCCAGGATGCATAAGTGCTCCAGGCAGCAAATAGAAATACCGTAAAGTGACTCAACCATGTTTAACAAAAGAAGTTAAAAGTTGTATGAGATCAAGGAAAGTGGCTCAGGAAAATGCCAGATATTGTAAATTCTTTGGAACAAAGAAGACCTAACAAACTAATAAGGAAATTAAAAAGAGATCAAGAATGCAAACTAACAAGAAACGTAAAGGCTGACGAAGAACCTCTGTCAATATTAGAAAGGAAAGTGAAAGCAAGGTCAAATGAGAAACACTGAATACATGGACGGGCATGGCCACAGTTCACATCATGGCAAACTTCAAGAGAATGGTTTTGCCATTATGGAAAGGAAGTAATCATTTTAAACCATTTTGCTTCAAGATATCTCTTGTTGACATAAATAATGGAGAATAAATGGATGTGATATAGTTGAATATTCAGGAGAATGTTTAAAAATAATTCACACAGTAAGTCAGTAGAAAGAAGTAATGCAATGGGTATTGGGAGGAACATGTGCAAATGGGAAGGTAAATGATGGCTTGCCTTCGTTTAAAGGGCATCAGAATGTAGATGATAAAGAGTCATCCAGACTGGAAGCGTTAGCTTGCTCTCTCTCTCGCTCCATGGATGCTGTCTGACCCGCTGTGATCTCCAGCATTTGTTGGTTTCAGTACTGATTCCAGTACCTGCAGTAATTTACTCCTACAAAAAGTCAATATGTCCTACATCTCTTACACAGAGTCTTGGTGAGAATGTTCCTAGAGTATTGCGCACATTTTTGGTGTTCTAAACTAAGGAAGAATACACTGACAACATATGCTGAATGGACATTCTCCAGATTAATCCCTCAGTTAGCAAGATTGTTTGATGGGGGAACTTGGTCTGTGTTCTCTAGAGTTTCAATGAATGAGAAGTTATCTGAATGAAACTGAGAAATTCACACAGAGGGGTCTTAATAATGCAGGTGCATGTAGAAGTGTTATCAGGCAAGACGAGGGAGACTCACAACATATCCCACAAGGGCATCAAGCAGAATATTATTGTCAGGGAAGAATTAGAACCCATTAGAAACCAAGAATATATTCAGCCTGTGAAGCTGGAGAACATTGATAGATAGATATATGACAGCGTCACGTCTATTTTTTCTTGCGAGAAGGATGGCGTAGGGACAGAATTTGAGAAGAAGGACTGTGAAACTCTTGTGCAGATTAACAAAACATGTGATCAGAGATTGATGGTTTTGGTTGGTATAAAACTGGAAAAATGGACCGGATGAGTTTAATCCAGTCTGCTGTTGGAGACAAGGGAGGAAAGGCCCTGACCCATATGTTTGCCTAGAATATGGTCACAGGAGAGATGCCAGAGGACCGATGTGGTTCCACTTTACAGGAAGGGCAGTGGAGATAGACCAGGGAACTGTAGACCAGTCAGCATTCGATCAGGGTTAGGGGGAAATCATTGGAGAAAATAGGGAAGGAGAAAATTGATCTACGTTTGATGAGGGATCAGCAGCATCACTTTATCGGAGGGAAGTCATGCCCAATAAATCATATTGAGTTTTTTTCAAGAAATTCATTCATATGGTTTCTCAGCCAGGCATTTGACAAAACCTGACATGGAAAATTGATAAAGAAGGTATAATCTCAGGGTATCAAGTGTAATTGGCAAGCTATTTCCAAAATTGCTTGTGTGATAGGAGACAGTGGGTGATAGTAGAAGGCTGTTTGTGTGACTTGATAACAGTGTCCACGGGTGTACCCCAGGGATCAGTGCTCTGTCCTTACTATTTGTGGTAATTATACATGATTTAGATGTCAATGTGGAGTGGGGTGGGGGAGATAAGCGAAGGATGACCAGACTGATCTCTGGGATGACACGCTTTTTGTGGGAGCAGAGTTTGGGGCGACTGGGCCTGTATTCAATGGGATTTAGGAAAATGAGTGGAGATCTCAGTGAAATATATAAAACCCTGACAGGGTGAGACAGATCGGAAGCAGCCATGACAGTTTCTATGACTTTGATGTCTAAATAAAAGGGGACACAATATTGTTAAGGACAGGCCAACCTGCATTGAGATGAGAATAAATGTCTGGACTGAGAGACTAGTGAACCTGAGGAATTCTTTCCTACATCAGGTCGTGGAAGCCAAGGCGCTGATTATAAATAACGATTTCTAGAAACTAAATGGATGGGGGAGATCAGGATTATAATGTAGAGGTAGAGGACCAGGCATTAATAATGTTTTTTTTTTCTCTCTGATATCACAATAGCTGTCTTCCTGTGTGACATTGTGTATTAAAAAAATCATGCAATATAAATAATGGGGCCTGTGGGGAAAATAAGCTTTGGGGACAAAACACCAAAAATATGAGTGAAAATCAAAACTAAAATGATAATGATGATAATAATTAATCTAACACAAACAGCAGCACAGTCGAAGTAAGTCTCTAAATCTTATATTGCAACGAAGTAGCACAGTAAGTGCAACAGAACACTAAAAGCTCTGACTACATCTCTTTACCTTTCACGAAGCACTTCCCCAGAAAGCACGCGAGATGGCTGATCACATGATGCGAACGTAAAATTCCAGTTCTCGCAAGATTCACCTCCCCCCCCCCCCCAACACCCCACAACGCCACGGTTTTAAATAAGGTTCTTCCTCAACGTAGACTACAAATCACAGTTTCAGGCAGAGTTTCAAGGCTTGCAGATTGGATTGCATTCCCGTTCTCCTTGAACAGACTGAGTGCGCATTTTGCATACAGATGATCCTCATGCTGGTGCTGGGGAAGTTCAGTTGGTGCTGGGGATGGAATGATGTCACTGCAAACAGGACCTCGCTTTATAAAAGTAAGGTCCACAATTCACTAATCGCGTTGCAGCGAAATTATTTCAATAAACACGCGTTATAGGAGAGCTACCTGTACAGTGGATGGAGGAGCAAAATTGAAAGACTGAAGTGTCTATTGCAAATCTTTTTAAAAATATTTTCCCAAGTTTAATCACTTTAACGGATATGTACAGTGGTTGGGGAATGTACGTCGAGAAGAGGTGGTTCATTGTTTTGAATTACATACTCCTTTCCCGATGTACCTATGCAGGCAGTGAGAAAGCTCTGTAAGTTTGTCGCAAGCTCTCAGATGTTTGGAAGGAGGCCTCTGCAAGGTCGACACGACTGTGTTTACCGTTCCCTTTTCCGCTACTGAGGCTGGAGCAGGGTTTTCTGTCTGGTTTTATCCTTTAAGACCTCGGAGCAGTTTGATACAGTTGAGTGTGTTGCTTGGCCTCTTCAGAAACCATTGAAGAGTTTATCACATGTCTGTGTGTCTGGAGTCACGTTTAGCCCAGACCAGGAAAGCAGGAGATCGATGTTTACAATCAACATTGGATGCAAAATCCGAATTACTGACACCAGATTTCAGATCTCGATATGTTATGAATTGTTTTTAACTTCCACCAGCTGCCAGATCATTATCCTCGTTTGGATTATTAATCTAGTCACTTTTCTAAAACAGCACCATCTCCACATGGGGCCATATCAAAACCCAAACTGAGCGGGTTATTTCTGTGCTGCTCGACAGATATGCTAAAAAGAACACCCACCAATTTGATTATCGTGATTGGACTGAGGGCATGGTACTGGGCAGATTGTAATTATCCTCCTCTTAGGGGATGGGTAATAGCTGAGTAATTTACCACATTGCCAGGGAGATGTCAGAGTTGGAGCTGGAATGACACAGCTTCCCCAGGGACATGGCTTTTGTGCTGCGTCCATTTTCAGTCCAATTTGCAGGAATGGTGTCAGGGCTCAATGCATTTGTCATATCTCCTGTGTTCAGCTGTTTCTTCATGTCATGTGCAGCGAATCAAATTGGTTTAAGACTGGTATCTGTGATTCTCTGGGCATCATGGCGAGTGTGAGGTGGATCATCGACTGAACACTCCTTGCTGAGTATAGTGCAGACAATGTATCCTTGTCATTTACACTGATGTGCAGGGTTGTTCCGATATTTATGATGGGGATATTTGTGGAGCCCTCTCCTCCAACAAGCTGTTTATTCATCCATCATCATTTATGACTGGATGTGCCAGCATGCAGAGCTACGTTCTAATGTGTTAGTCTTGGGATCATTTCGCCCTTTCAACCAGGTGCTTGTTCTGCTGTTTAGAATGTGACCAGTCAAGTGAAGTAGCGTTAATGGGTTGTCATCGTTTTTAGGTACACATGGGTTCTGACATGTTCACCCACACTCATAATTGAATGACAGGTCGGCTTGATGGTAATGGTAGACTGAGGGATTATCCCGGGCAAAAAGTTACAGATTGTGATTGAATAGAATTCTGCTGCAGCTGTGTTTTTTTATTGCGACAGCAATATTGGGAATTCTCTTTTCAAAATAAGTGGAGCTCGAACTGTGAGGAGGATTTTTGACCTAGAAATGAATTGAGTGCAATGAAGAATTGGTGAGGAAAGAGGATTTAATGAGTCGAGTTTTAGAGTCATACAGTATGCAACAGACGCAATGCCCAACTTTTCCATGCTTACCAGGTTTCCTAATTTTATTTGTCTGCGTTTGGCCCATACCCCTCTAAATCTTCTCTAATCATGTTCCCATCCAATTTTCTCTTCAATGTTGTAAGTGTATTGCCCTGTAACACTTTCTCTGACAGCTCATTTCACATATAAAGCAGTCTGTGTGAAATATTTACCTCTTAGTTCTCTTAATTTTCTCGCCTGTCACCTTACATGTGTGCCCTTTGGTTTTGGACATCTCTTCCCTGGGGAACAGACCTTGGCTATTCACCCTATCCGTGCCACTCAAGATTTTATAACCCTCTCTAAGGTCATTGTCAGTCTCCGATGCAAATGGGTATAAGTTCCCAGCCTATTCATGCTATCCTTATATCTCAGAACCCCCAGTCTCCTTCACATCATTTTAAATATTTTTGTCACCTTTTTCAGTTCATAGTGGGCGGCACGGTGGCACAGTGGTTAGTACTGCTGCCTCACAGCGCCTGAGACCCGGGTTCAATTCCCGACTCAGGCTGACTGACTATGTGGAGTTTGCACGTTCTCCCCGTGTCTGCGTGGGTTTCCTCCGGGTGCTCCGGTTTCCTCCCACAGTTCAAAGATGTGCGGGTCAGGTGAATTAGCCGTGCTAAATTGCCCGTAGTGTTAGTTAAGGGGTAAATGTAGGGGTATGGGTGGGTTTCGCTTCGGCGGGTCGGTGTGGACCTGTTGGGCCGAAGGGCCTGTTTCCACACTGTAAGTAATCTAATCTAAACATCCTTCCGATAGCAGGACGACAAAGATTGTACTAAGTACTCCAACTGTGGCCTTACCATTCTCTTGAACAACCACAACATAATGTTTAATTCCAGTACTCAATGGTTCGACTAATAAAGGTAAGTGTACCTAATGCCTTGTATGCCACCCTGTCTACCTACAACTCCACTTTCAAGGAACTAACTCCCTGCACCCCTGTGTCGCTCCGAATGACAACACTCCCCAAGGCCCAACCGTTAACTGTGTAAATCTGCCCTGCATTGTCTAACAAAATCCAACACCTCACATTTATCTACATGAATCTCCATCTGCCAATCCCCGCCCTACTGGCCCAGTTGATCATGATCTCATTTTTCTTTTAAATGACAGTCTCCACTGTCCATTATATCAGCAATTTTGTCGTAGTCTACAAACTTACTGTCCATGCTACGTGTATTCTCATCCAAATCATTTATAAAAATAACCAACAACAGTGTATCCAACACTCGTCGTTCTGACCCATCGCTGATCACAACAAATCTCTCCCAGTGCCCTCTGCCTCACACTGTCAGGCCTGTTTGGGATCTGATTGAGCTAGCTCTCCCTGATCCCCTATGATATAACCTTATTAACCAGTCCACTATGTGTAGCCTTGTTAAGCCTCACTAAGGTCCATGTAGACAATGTATGCTGATTTCCCTTCATCTATCTTCCTGACCACGTCTTGAAACATTTCACACAAATTTGCGAAACACAATTTCCCACACAAAGCCGTGCTGCCTAACCAAGATCAGTCGTTGACTTTCTAAATGCATGGATATTCTGTCTCTTAGAATCTCGATCGAAAAATTACGCATCCCTGACATCAGGCTCACCAGTCTGTAGTTCCCTGGCTTTACTTTGCAGACTTTCTTTTTAAAATAATGTTCCAAACATTAGCTGACTTCCAGTCCTCCAGTGCCTCACCCGTGGTTGTCAGTCATACAAATAAAATATGAAAGAACTGTGGATGCTGTGAGTCAGGAACCACGAGAAGGTACTGGGAAACCTCAACAGGTCTGGTAGGATCTCTGCAGAGAAACCAGGGTTAACATTTCGCATCCAGTGACCCATCCTCAGAACTCTAAGGAATGATGCAATGATCTCAGCAAAGGGACCCACAATTTCTTCGCTAGCTTCACACAGTAACCTCAACAGGTCCTGGGCATTTATTTATGGTTATGCATTTTCAGACCTCCAGCACTTCCTCTTCTGTAATGTGGCCTCGTTGCAAAACATTACGACATGGATTTATTCCCCTGAGTTCCCTCACTTCCATGTCTTTCTCCACAATAAATACTGACGCGATATATTCATGTGGGACCTCACCCATTGAGCAGGAATAGGCTGCAAGGCAGCAGAGTGATGGAGGTGGAGTCCTTGTGAGGAGTGTGAATTCAGCATGGCCAGACACTATGGACTGTGTTGTTGAACTGTTAACTGTGTTTCCAGATTTATAGGAAGGGCTATAATGTTTGATATTTTAACTTTGTTTTCTTTATTTTTCTGTTTTGTACCAAAATTCTACACCTTGTGGAAGAGGGGAACTTTGCAACTAAGATTAAATCACATGCAGCGACTGGTAAACTTTTCACTGTCCTCTTCTGGGTATATATGACAATAAACCTAATAACCCTCATTCATCTCCTGTGGAATCACACATGGATGGCTGCCTGATTGTTAAGGGGCCCTATTCACTCCCCAGTTTCTCTTTTGCCCTAAATATCCTTGTGGAATCTCTTTCCATTTTCCTTAACCTTATCAACCACAGTTATATTATGCCCTCTTTTTGCCCTCCTGATTTCCCTTGTAAGTGTTCTCCTACACCCTGGTATACTCAAGGGATTCCCTTGTTCCCAGCTGTCTATTCCTGACATATCCCTCCTTCTCGCTTCCTTGACCAAAGCCTCAATATACCCTTTCATGTCCTTCTCCTACCAGCATTGCCTTTCACACTAGCAGGAACACCATGCCTCTAAAATGTCACTATCTCGCATTTGAAAGACTCCCGTTTGCCAGATGTCCCTTCACCTGTGAACAGCTTCCCCTAAATCATCTTTTGAAAGTTCCTGCATCGTACTATCACAATGGGCCTTGCCCCAATTTATAACATTAACTTGTGGACCAGATCATTCTGGCCCAGTCTCCAGGCTACACCGGACCCTATCTCCAGACCACAAATAGCCTAGTCTTCAGGCCTCACTGGGTCCAGCCTCCACACCGCAGAGGGCTCAGTATCGAACCACACAGAGCTCAGTCTCCTGGCTACACTGGGCACCGTCTGCAGACCGCATAGGGATCAGTCTCCTGGCTGTGCCAGGCCCAATCTCCAGGCAACACTGGACCCAGTCTCCAGACTGGACTGTGCCCAGTCTCCATACTGCACAGTTGCAGACTACAGAGCACACTGGGCCCAGTGTCCAGACCACATTGTGTCCAATCTCAAGACCACAATGGGCCCAGTCTCCAGAAATGACCGTGTCCAGTCTTCAGACCACACCGGGCCCAGTCTCCAGACCGCACATGTCCAGTCTCCAGAGCCAACCCGGCCCAGTCTCTAGACCACACAAGGCCCAGTATCCAGACCGCACCATGTCCAGTCTCCAGACCACACCGGGCCCTGTCTCCAGACCACACCGGGCCCTGTCTCCAGGCCACACCGGACCCTGTCTCCAGCCACAACTAGTCCAGTCTCCTGGCTGCACTGGGCCCAGTCTCCAGACCGCATTAGGGCTGAGGCTCCAGACTACACCGGACCCTGTCTCCAGACCACAACTAGCCTAGTCTCCAGACCGCACCATGTCCAGTCTCCAGACCACACCGGGCCCTGTCTCCAGACCACACCAGGCCCTGTCTCCAGGCCACACCGGACCCTGTCTCCAGCCACAACTAGTCCAGTCTCCTGGCTGCACTGGGCCCAGTCTCCAGACCGCATTAGGGCTGAGGCTCCAGAGAGCACGCATCCAGTCTTCAGGTCACACTTGACCTTGTCTCCAGACTGCCACCAGCCCTGTCTCCAGTCGGCCCTGGGACCAGTGTCCTAGCTGCAAAGGGTCCAGACTCCAGGCTGCACCAGGCTCAGTCTCCACACAACACTGTAGCCAGTCTCCAGACTGGACAGTATCCACGCTTCAGACTTCACTGGTGCAGACTACAGAGCACACTGGGCCCAGTCTCCTGACTAAACCTGGCCCTGTTTCCAGATCTCCCCATGCCCAGTCTTCATGCTGCACTGCATCCAGTCTCTAGACAGCAAATAGATCAGTCTCCAGACCGCACCTGGCCCAGGCTCCAGACCGCACCAGACCTGGTCGCCAGACTGGACAGGGCCCAGTCTACAGACTGCAAGTGGCCCATTCTAAACACTGCACAGAGCCCAAGCTTCAGATCGAACCAGGTTCAGTCTCCAGGCATTCCTGGGCTCAGTCTCCAGGCCACACAGGGCCCAGTCTCGAGATGGCCCCAGGCCCAGTCACCAGACCGCACTGGGGCCCAGTCTCCTGGCTGCACAGGGAAAAGTCTCCAGACCACGTAGGGCTCCATCTCCAGCTGTGCCAGGCCCGGTCCCCAGGCAACACTGGACTCAGTATCCAGACTGGGCTGTGCCCAGTCTCCAAATTGCACCGGTGCAGAGAACAGACCTCATCGTATCCAGTCTCCAGACCACAACTGGCCCAGTCTCCAAAAAGCATCGTGTCCAGTGTCCAGACCGTACCATGTCCAGTCTCCAGACCATACCGGGCCCTGTCTCCAGACCACACCATGTCTAGTCTCCAGGCCACACCGGACCCTGTCTCCAGACCGCAACTTACCTAGCCTCCTGGCTACACTGGGTCCTGTCTCCAGACAGCATAGGGCTCAGGCTCCAGAGTGCACGTATCCAGTCTCCAGGCCACACCAGCCCAGTCTCCAGTCCGCACTGAGACCAGTGTCCTGCTTGCAATGGGCCCAGTCTCCATACACCACTGGATCCAGTGTCGAGACGGGACTCTGCCCACTCTCCAGACTGCACCAGTCCAGACTGTAGAGCACACCGGGCCCAGTCGCCAGAACATACCATGTCCAGTCTCCAGACAAAGCAGGACCAGTCTCTAGAAATCACTGTGTACAGTCTCCAAGCCACACTGACCCTGTCTCCAGACCGCAACTAGCCCAGTCTTCAGGCCGCACTGGTCGCATCCTCCAGACCGCACAGGGCCAAGTCTCCAGACCGCATAGGGCCCAGTCTCCAGGCTGCGCCAGGCCCAGTCTCCATGCAACACTGGAACCAGTCTTCAGACTGTTCTGGTCCAAACTACAAAGCTTACAGTCCCAGTTTCCAGAAAACTCCATGTCCAAACTCCAGGGCACACCGGACCCTGTCTCCAGACCACAACTAGCCCTATCTCCCGGCTGCACTGGGCCCAATCTCCAGACCACATAAGGCTCAGTTCCCAGGCAACACTGGACCAAGTCTCCAGACTGGACTGTGACAGTCTCCAAACTGCACCAGAGCAGACGACACAACACACTGGGCACAGTCTCCAGACTGCACTGGAACAGTTTCCAGAAAGCACCGTGTGCAGTCTCCAGACCACACCGGGTTCAATCTCCAGAAAGCAACGTGTCTAGTCTCCAGGCCACATCAGACCCTGTTTTCAGACTGCAACAAGCCCAGTCTCCTGGCTGCAATAGGCCCAGTCTCCAGAACGCATAGGACTTAGTCTCCAGAGAGCATGTGTCCAGTCTCCAGGCCACTCGCCCAGTCTCCAGTCCGCATCAGTCTCAGTGTCCAGTATGTGCCAGGCCTAGTCTCCCGGCAACACTGGACCCAGTCTCCAGACTGAACTGTGCCCAGTCTCTAGACTGCATCGGTGCAGACTACAGAGAACATCAGCCCAGTTTCCAGACTGCACCAGAACAGTCTCGAGACCACACTGGGTCCAGTCTCCAGAAAACACCCGGCCCAAGTCTCCAGACTGCACTGGAACCAGTCTCCAGAGTGCAACAGGCCCATTCTCCAGACAGTACCGGGCCCAGTCACCAAAATGCATCAGACCGAGTCTCCAAACCATATTTAATAATGTCATCAGGCCGCACGCTGCTCAGCTTCCAGACAGCATAGAGCCCGGTCTCCAGGCCGCAATGGCCCGAACCTCCAGGTGGCTTACTGCTCAGCCTCCAGGCCCCACTGAGCAAACTCTCCAGACTGCAAGCGACCTAATATCCAGACTGCACCAGACCCAGTCTCCAGATAACACCGGGACCAGTCTCCAGACAACACCGGGACCAGTCTCCAGACTGCAATGGGATCAATCTCCAGGCTGCAGCGGGCCCGGTTTTCAGACCTCACAGAGCTCAGTCCTCAGGCTGCGCGAGCCCAGGCTCCAGGCAACACTGCATCCAGACTCCAGACCGCACTGGGCCCAGTCTTCAGAATGTAAAGTGCCCAGTAGCTAGACCGAAAACGGCACCAGATGGCACTGAGCCCTGTGTCCAGGCCTCAACGGAATCGTCCTCCATACAACAGAGAGCTCAGTCACAAACTGTACTGGGCTCAGTCGCCAGGCCACAATGGGCCAAGTCTCCAGACTGAATGGGCCCTGTCTCCAAGATGCAGCAGGCCCAGTGTCGAGACTGCACCGGGCCCAGTCTCCCGACCACACCGTCCAGACTCTAAACTACACTGGGCGGAGTCTCCAGACCGCACCGTATTCAAACTCTAGACCACTCCTGGCCCAGTCTCCAGAATGCACTCTGTCCTGTTTCCAAGCCAAACTGGACCTTGTCTCCAGACTACAACTAGACCAGTCTTCAGACTGCACAGGATCCAGTCTCCTGACCGCACCGGGCCTGGTCTCCAGACCGCACTGGGTCTAGTCTCTGGTTGCACTGGGCTCAGTCTCCAAACCATATAGGGATCAGTCTCCAGGCTTGCCAGGCTCAATCTCCACGCAACACTGGACAAAGTCTCCAGACTGAACTGTGCCCAATCTTCGGATTGGACCAGAACGGTCTCCAGACCACACCGTGTCCAGTCTCCAGACCACATTGTGCCCAGTCTCCAGACCATTCTGGGTCAAGTCTCCAGAGACCACTGTGTCCAGTCTCCAGGCCACACCAGACCTGCCGGTATCTGTGGGGAGAAATCAAAGTTAACGTTTTCTTCTGCAGAAAGGTGACTGGACCTGAAAAATTAACTCTGATTTCTCTTCACGGATGCTGCCGGACGTGCTGAGCTTTTCCAGCAATTTGTGTGTGTGTATAATGGGACAGTTTCCTTTATTACAAATGGAATTGAGTGGGAAAGTAAGGATATGTCATTTACACAGAGCCTCGTTGAGAATACAGTGTACAGTTATGTAATGAAGAATATAAATGCATGGGAGGCAATTCGGAGGAGGGGTTTACTAGATTAATAAGTGGTATGAATTGGTTGTTTTAATCATAAAGTCGTACAACTTCAAAATAGGCCCTTCGGCCCACCACATCTATGCCAATCAAACTACACTAATCCCATTTCCCTGCACATGGTTCATAGCCTGCTATGCTTTGGCATTTTAAGTTCGCATCCAGATGCATCTTCAATGTTGCAAGCATACCCACCTCCACCACCCTCTCAGGCAGCACCCTCTGACGAAAAAAGATTTTCTCAGATCTCCTCTAAGCCACTTCCCCCCTGCCTTAAACTTAACATTTGTGGTCTTAGACACATCTTCGAGGGTCTCTTGTGATGAAATATTGGACAGACTTCACTGACACTTTGAGGACAGAGGAATGATTGATTGAAATGGTTTTGATTCGATTTGGTTCGTTGTCGTCATTTGTACCCGAGTGCCGTGAAAAGTTCTGTTTTGCATGCAGTACACAGCATTCAGGGACATGTGGATGTTTATACAGAGGCGTTAAGAACAGAGTGAGGCATACAGGGTTGTGGCTGCACAGGAGGTGCACAAAAGCAAGGTCAACGTTAGACCTGAAGTCAGGGAGATCCATTGAGCAAGGCGAAAGTGAGGACTGCAGATGCTGGAGATCAGAGTCAAGATTAGACTGGTGCTGGAAGAGCACAGCGGATCGGGCAGCATTCATGGAGCGGGGAGGTCGACGTTTCGGGCGGAGACCCTTCATCAGGAATGAGGCAGGGAGCCTTTGGGGTGGGGAGATGAATGGGAGGGGGGTGGGGCTGGGGAGAGGGTAGCTAAGAGTACAATAGGTGGATGGAGCTGATAGGTCGGAGCGAAGGGTGGAGCGGATAGGTGGGAAGGAAGATTGGTAGGTAGGTCATGAGGATGGTGCTGAGCTGGCAGGTTGAAACTGAGGTAAGGTGGGGGGGCGAGAATGAGGAAACTGGTGAAGTCCACATTGATGTCCTGAGGTTAAATTGTTAGATTAGATTCCCTGCAGTGTGGAAACATGCGCTGCGGCCCAACAAGTCCACACCAACCCTCCAATGAGTAACCCACCCCTCCTCCAACTAATGCACCTAGCAACTCTGGACAATGTAACATGGCCAATTCACCTGGAATGTGGGAGGAAACCCATGCACAGACAGTCACCCAAGGCTGGAATCTGATCCTGGGACCCTGGCATTGTGAGGCAGTAGTGCTACCCACAGAATCACTGTTCCGAGGCAGAAGAGGAGGTGTTCTTCCTCCAGGCGTCAGGTGGTGAGGGAGTGGCGGTGGAGGAGGCCCAGGATCTGCATGTCCTGATCTCCAGCATCTGCAGACCTCACTTTCACCTAGATCCATTCAGCGATCTAATAACAGCAGGGAAGAAACTGTTCTTTAACCTGCTGGTACATGTGTTTAAGCTTCTGTAACTTCTGCCTGACAGAAGAGGTTGGAGAATTCTTTGAGGCTTGCCAATTCGCTTCCTGTGGTGGCGGGCTCACTGAATATTTTACCATGATATGGAGGTGCCGGTGTTGGACTGGGGAGGGTGGACAAAAGTTACAAAAATCACACAACACCTGGTTATCGTCAACAGCCATTTCCAAATAACCCTGTGGGAGTATAACCTGGTGTTGTGTGTTTTTTTTTAAACAGAATGGATTCTTGATATTCACCAGAGCCTGAGGTTATCGGGGTAAACGGGAATGGGGAATTTTGAACACCACCAAACCAGCCACAATCTTGTGATTGGTAGAGCAAGTCTGAGGGATCAAATGGTCTACCTCTGGTTGTAGGGTTGACCTCTCCTGTTCATAAATAGTCATAATTATCAGGAGTTTGTCCTTTTACAACGAAGAGGAAAGAAATCTCGCCCCCCGCCTCCCCACGTGCATTGGGGATCTACCTACAGCAGTTCAAGAAAGCAGCTCACCCCCACCTTCTTGGGGGGCAACTAGGGACGGGGCAAAAAACCCCACTCACCCATTGTACTCTATGCTACTCTCTCCCACCCTCTAGCTTATCTATCCATGCTTCCAGCTCACTGCCTTTATTCCTGATGAAGGGCTTTTGCCCAAAACGTCGATTTCGCTGCTCGTTGAATGCTGCCTGAACTGCTGTGCTCTACCAGCACCACTGATCCAAAATCTGGTTTCCAGCATCTGCAGTCATTGTTTTTACCTCGTTGATTTTTACCCTACTGCGAATCCTCTTGCAGGGATGCCTGCCTTGAAGAAGTTTTCCTCCTCTCTCTACAAGAATCTCAGAGAGTCCCTCTCCCACTGCAAATCCCAGGTCTTTTCCTCTGCCCTGAAGCTCTTCAACCATGTCGTGAAACAAACTCGGTACCACAGCCACATTTGCTTCCCCACTCATCCATTGTACTCTATGCTACTCTCTCTCCATCCCACCCCCCTCTAGCTTATTTCTCCATGCTTCCAGCTCACTGCCTTTATTCCTGATGAAGGATTTTTGCCTGAAAAGTCGATTTCGCTGCTCGTTGGATGCTACCTGAACTGCTGTGCTCTTCCAGCACCACTGATCAAAAATCTGGTTTCCAGCATCTGCAGTCATTGTTTTTACCTCCTGACCGTAACTAGCCCAGATTTCAGGCCGCACAGGGCCCCGTCTCCAGACTGCATTGGGCCCAGTCCCCAGACTGCACCAGGCCAGAGTACAAAGCATACTAGGCCCAGTCCTCAAACTGCACCAGAACATTCTCCAGACCGCACCGGGCCCAGTCTCCAAATGGCACTGGGCCCAATCTCCAGACGGCAATGTGTCCAGTCTCGAGACGTAACTCGACCCGGTCTCCAGACTGCACTGGGTCAAGTCTCCAGGCCACACTGATCCCAGTCTCCAGCATGCACCAGACCGAGTATCTTGACCGCATCTAGCAATGTCTTCAGGCTGCACTGGGCTCATACTCCAGACCACATTTGCTCCAGTCTCCAGTCTGCAATGGGCTCAGTCTCCAGACTGCACCCGGCTCAGTTTACAGACTGCACTGTGCCTAGTCTCCAGATCACACCGGGCCCAGTTTACAGACTGCATTGCGCCCAGTCTCCAGACAGTACCGCCCCCTGTCTCCTGGCTGCAATTGACCCAGTCTCCAGAATACACCAGACCGAGTCTCCAGACCACATTGAGCTGTGTCTTCAGGGCGCACTGGCCCCAGCTTCCAGACACATCAAGCCCCGTCTCCAGGCCGCAATGTGCCAAGCCTCCAGATGGCATGGAGCTCAGTCTCCAGTACAGACTGAGCAAAGTCTCGAGACCGCAAAGGGCCTAGTCTCCAGACTGTTTCGGGTCCACTCTCCAGATAACAGCCGGCCCAGTCTACAGACTGCACTGCGCCCAGTCTCCAGGTTGAAGCCAACTTGGTCTCCAAGATGCAACAGGGTCAA
This sequence comes from Hemiscyllium ocellatum, assembly GCF_020745735.1. Lineage (NCBI taxonomy): Eukaryota > Metazoa > Chordata > Chondrichthyes > Orectolobiformes > Hemiscylliidae > Hemiscyllium > Hemiscyllium ocellatum. The sequence continues at coordinate 3,235,990 of NC_083442.1, read as the reverse complement.
GATCCAGACCGTATCAGTCCCTGTCTCTAGAGAGCACCGGGCCAAGTCTCTAGACCACAATGGGCCCAGTCCCTAGACCACACTGAGCAGAATCTCCAGACCGCAGCAGGCTGAATCGCCAGACTGTAAGACGCCCAGTGTCCAGACTGCACTGGCCCAATCTCCAGACTATACTTGGCCCAGTTTCCAGATCACACCGGGCCCTGTCTCCAGACTGCACCATGTCCAGTCTTCATGCGGCACTGCATCCAGTCTCCAGAATGCTCCCGGCCCAGTTTCCAGATCACACTGGGCCCAGTACCAAATGTACCAGGCAGAATCTCCAGGCTGCACAGTGCCTTGTGTCTGTAACAGCCTCCAGACAGCCCCATGCCCAGTCACCAGATCGATCCAGTTGCAGTCACCAGGCCGCACTAGGCTCAGTCTCCAGGCCTCACTGGGACCAGCCTCCAGGCTCACTGGGCCCAGTCACCAGGCTGTACCGTGCCCAGTCTCCAGGCTTACCATTCCCAGTCTCCAGACTACTCTGCACCCTGTCTCCAGACACCCCCCTATGCCCAATCTTCGTCCCGCACTGCACCCAGTCTCTATACTGCACCAGGCCCAGTCTCCAGGCTGCACCGGGTTCAGTCTACAGGCTGTACCATGCCCAGTCTGCAGACTGGACTGATCCCAGTCTGCTGACCACACCGAGCCCAATCTCCAGCCTACACCGATCCCTGTCTCCAGTCTGCCCCATGCCCAGTCTTCATACCGCACTGCACCGGGCCCAGTAGCCTGATCACATCTGGCCAAGTGTCCAGACAATACAGAGCAAACTCTCCAGTCCACAATGGGCACAATCTCCAAACTGCAAGGGCCCAGTCTCCAGATCGGCCCCAGTCTCCGGGCTACAGCGGGCCCAGGCTCCAGACCGCACTGGGGTCAGACTTCAGGCCTTACCCGGCCTAATATTGAGGCCATACCGGTCCAGTCTCTAGACCGCACCGTGCTCAGTCTCCAGGTCAGGCCCAATCTCCAGACTGTATGGCTCCCAGTCTCCAGAATGCACGAGGCCCAGTCTCCAGACTGCAACTAACCCAGTCTCCATGGTGCACTGCGCCAAGCCTCCTGACAGCACTGTGCACTGTCTCCAGGCCACATTGGGCCCAGTCTGCAGACTTAACCGGACCCTGTCTCCAGGGTGCAGATTTCCCAGTCTCCAGACTGCACCGGACTCAGTGTCCAGGCCACACCAAACCCAGTCTCCACGCCACACCGGGCCCAGTCTCCAGATCGTACTGGATCAAGTCTCCAGTACACACCAGGCCCAGTCTCCATACTGGTAACCGGGCCCAGTCTCCAGGCCGCACTGTGCCCAGTCTCCAGACTGCATCAGACCCAGCCTACAGGCCACACTGGACCCAGTCTCCAGACCATACTGGACCAAGTCTCCAGACCGCACCTGGCCCGGCTGTCTCCAAACCACACCGGGCTCAGTTTCCAGACCACACCAGACCCAGTCTCAGACTGGTCTGGGCCCAGTCTCCAGAGCGGTCTGGGCTCAGTGTCCAGACCACACCGGTCCAGTCTCCAGACCACACCGGCCCAATCTCCAACAACACCGGGCCCAGTCTCCAGACCACACCAGGCGCAGTAGCCAGACCACACCGGACCAAGTCTCCAGACCACACCAGGCCCAAATTCCAGACCACCACGGACCCTGTCTCCAGGCTGCACCAGGCTAGTCTCCTGGCCACACTGGGCCAAGTCAGTCGCCACACTGGTCCCAGTGTCCAGACCGCACCAGGCCCAGTCTCAACACTGCACCGGGCCCAGTCTCCAGACCACACCAGTCCGTGTTTCCAGGCCACACCGCGCCCAGTCTCCAGGCCACACCGGACCCAGTCTCCAGACTGCACCGGACCAAGTCTCCAGACCACACCAGACCAGTCTCCAAGCCGCACCAGGCTCAGGTTCCAAGCCAAACAGGACCCATTCTCCAAGCCACACCGGGTCGAGTCTCCAGGCCACACCGGACCCAGTCTCCAGACTGCACCGGACCAAGTCTCCAGACCACACCAGACCAGTCTCCAAGCCGCACCAGGCTCAGGTTCCAGGCCAAACAGGATCCATTCTCCAAGCCACACCGGGTCGAGTCTCCAGGCCACACCGGGCCCAGTCTCAAGACCACACCGGGTGCAGTCGCCAGAACACAACAGACCAGTCTCCAGGCTGCACCAGGCTCAGTCTCCAGGTCACACCGGGCCCAGTCTCCCGGCCACACCAGGCCCAGTCTCCATGCCTCACCATGCCCAGTTCACAAACCACACGGTGCTTTAAATTTGAGTCCCCATTTCATCATATCAGCCTCTTCCATTCTAGGACACTTCTACCCTTTACAATTGTAAAAGTTTGGGAAGAAAACAGCCCTCCGATAAACAGAAGGAAAAAAAAAGACACATTGAGCTAGTGGAACGGAAGAGTTTCAGCTGGAGGATTTCTACCCTGCCGCCATCTTTAGGACATGTCACATCTGTTGTTTTTCTAAAGAATTCTGTTGGAGAATAAGCAGTTTTATCTGATTTCTTGGATTGCTGTCCCTCAGATAAGGACTTGCCCATTGCCGGTCCGTAAGCTGCAGTTGAGTTCGTTTCAGGACTTTACAATCCATTCTCACTGAAATTTGGAAGAGTACATAATAAACATAGAAAAATAGAGCAAGAGAAATATAATTCTTCTCATCTTATTCCAAAGGCCTTTACTCAGAGAGACAAGGAAACAGTTATACTGCTGTGGTCTGCATAGCTCCCGGTGTTGGACAGATAGCTCATCCGTGTTTATAGATCAATGCACTGCTGTGGTCTGCACAACTCGCCGTGCTGGACAGATATCCAGTCCAGGTTTATAGATTAATGCATTGCTGTGGTCTGCACAACTCCCCGTGCTGGACAGACATCTAAGCTATGTTTACAGATCAATGCACTGCTGTGGTCAGCACATCACCCCCGACGGGACCGATATCCAGTCCGGGTGTATAGATCAATGCACTGCTGTGGTCTGCACAGCTACCCGTGGTTGACAGACATCTAAGCTATGTTTATAGATCAATGCACTGCTGTGGTCTGCACTGCTCCCGGTGCAGGGCAGATATCTAGTCCTTGTTTATAAATCAATGTACTGCTGTGGTCTGCAGAGCTTCCCGTACTGGATAGATATCCAGTCCGGGTTTATAGATCAATGCATTGCTGTGATCTGCACAGCTCCCCGTGCTAGACAGATATCTGGTCTGCTTTTATAGATCATTGAATTGCTGAGGTCTGCACAGCTTCCGGTGCTGGATAGATATCTGGTAGATGTTTAAAGATCAATGCACTTCCGTGGTCCGCACAGCGCCATGTGCAGGACAGATATCAAGTTTGGGTTTATAGATCAATGCATTGCTGAGGTCTGCACAGCTCCCCATGCTGGACACATATCTAGTCCTTGTTTATAGATCAATGCACTGCTGTGGTCTGTACAGCTCCCCGTGCTGGATAGATATCTAGTCCAGGATTGATAGATCAAAGCACAGCTGTGGCCCTCAAAGCTCCCTGTGCTGAACAGATATCCAGCCCGTGTTTATAGATCAATGTACGTCTGTGGTCTACACAGCTCCCCGTGCTCGAAAGATATCCAGTCAGGGTTTATATATCAATGCATTGCTGAGGTCTGCACAGCTCCCCGTGGTTGACAGATATCTAAGCTATGTTTATAGATCAATGCACTGCTGTGGTCAGCACATCTCCCCGTCCTGGACAGATATGTAGTCCGGGTTTATAGATAAATGCATTGCTGAGATCTGCACTGCTCCCGGTGCAGGACAGATATCTAGTCCTTGTTTATAATTCAATATACTGCTGTGGTCTGCACAGTTTCCCGTGTTGGACAGACATCCAATCCGGATTTATAGATCAATACATTGCCCTGGTCTACACACCTCCCAGTGCTGGACAGTTATCTAAACTATGTTTATGGATAAATGCAATGCTGTGGTCTGCACAGCTCCCCGTGCTGCACAGATATCGAGTCCGTGTTTATGGATCAATGCACTGCTGTGGTCTGCTCATCTCCCCATGATGGACAGATATCTAGTCCGGGGTTATAGATCAATGCACTGCTGTGGCCTGCACAGCTCCCCATGCTGGACAGATCTCTAGTCTGGGTTTGTAGATCAATGCGCTGCTGAGGTCTGCACAGCGCCCTGCGCTGGACAGATATCTGATCTGGGTTTATAGATCAATGCACTGCTGTGGTCTGCACTGCACCCCATGCTGGACAGACACCTAGTCCTCATTTATAGATCAAGAGAGTACTGTGGTCTGCAGAGCTTCTTGTGCTGGACAGACATCTAGTCCGTGTTTATACAGCAATGGACAGCTATGGGCTGCACAGCTCCCGGTGGTGGACCGATAGCTAGACCAGGTTTATAGTTCAATGCACTGCTGTGGTATGCCCAACTCCCCGTGCTGGACAGATATCTAGTCCAGGTTTATAGATCAATGCACTGCTGCGATCTGCACAGCACCCCGTGTGAGATAGATATCAATCCGTGTTTGTAAATCAATGCACTGCTGCTGTTTGCACAGCTCCCCGTGCTGGACAGATATCCAGTCCAGGTTTATAGATGAATGCACTGCTGTGGTCTGCACAGCGCCCCGTGCTACACAGATCTCTAGTTTGGGTTTATTGATCAATGCACTGCTGAAGTCTAATCAGAGCCCCCTGCTAGACAGATCTCTAGACCAGGTTTGTAGATCAATGCACTGCTGTGGTCTGCGCAGTTCCCCGTGCTGTACAGATATCTAGTCCCTGTTAATAGCCAATTCACTGCTCTGGTCTGCACGTCTCCCCGTACTGGACAGATATCTGGTCCAGGTTTATAGATCAATGCAGTGCTGGGGTCTGCACAGCTCCACTTGCTGGACAGACATCTAGACCTTGATTATAGATCAATGCACTGCTGTAGTCAGCACAGCTCCACGTGTTGTACAGATATCCAGTCGGTGTTAATAGACCAATGCACTGCTCTGGTCTGAACCGCTCCCCGTGCAGGAGAGGTATTTAGTCCAGGGTTATAAATCAATGCACTGCTGTGGTCTGCACAGCTGCCCATGCTGGACAGATATCTAGTCCAGTGTTACACATCAACGCACTGCTGTGGTTTGCACTGCTCCCCGTGCTGGACAGATATCTAGTCCTGGATTATAGATCAATGTACTGCTTTGGTCTGCACTGCTCCCCGTGCTGGATAGATATCCTGTCCAGGCTTAAAGCTCAATGCACTGCTGAGGTCTGCACAGCGCCCCGTGCTAGACAGATCTCGAGTCTGGTTTTATAGAACAATGGGCTGATGTAGTCACCACAGCTCCCCGCGCTGGACAGATGTCTAGTCTATGATTATAGATCAATGCACTGTTGTGGACTGCATAGCTCCCCGTCCTAGACAGATTTCTAGTCCTTGATTATAGATCAATTCACTGCTGCGGTCGACACAGCTTCACGTGTTGTAAAGACATCCAGTCCGTGTTAATAGACCGATGCACTGCTCCGGTCTGCACCACTCCCCGTGCTGGTCAGGTATTCAGCCCCGGGTTATAGTCAATGCGTTGCTGTGGTCAGCACAGCCCCCCGTGCTGAACAGATATCTAGTCCAGGTTGATAGATCAATGCACTGCTGCGGTCTGCAGAGCACCCCGTGCGAGATAGATATTTATCCGTGTTTATATATCAATGAACTGCTGTGGTCTGCACAGCGCCCCGTGCTGGACAGATATCCATTCCAGGTTTATAGATCAATGCACTGCTGTGGCCTGCACAGCGCCCCGTGCTACACAGACCTCCATTTTGGGTTTATAGATCACTGCACTGATGTGGTCTGCACAGAGCCCCGTGCTAGACAGATCTCTAGACTGGGTTTATAGGACAATGCACTGTTGTGGTCTGCACAGCTCCCCGTACTGGACAGACATCTCGTTCAGGTTTATAGATCAATGCAGTGCTGTGGTCTGCACAGCTCCACTTGCTGGACATATATCTAGTCCTTGATTATAGATCAATGCACTGCTGTGGTCAGCACAGCTCCACGTGTTGTACAGATATCCCGTCGGTGTTAATTGATCAATGCACTGTTCTGGTCTGCACCGCTCGCAGTGCTGGACAGGTATTTAGTCCGGGGTTATAGATCAATGCAGTGCTCTGGTCTGCATAGCTGCGCGTGCTGTACAGATATCCAGTCCAGGTTTATAGATCAATGCACTGCTGAGGTCTGCACAGCGCCCTGTGCTGGACAGATCTCTCGTCTGGTTTTATAGATCAATGCACTGCTGTGGTCTCCACAGCTCCCCGCGCTGGACAGATTTCTAGTCTGGTTTTATAGATCAATGCACTGCTGTGGCATGCATAGCTCCCCGTGCTGGACAGATTTCTAGTTCTTGATTATAGATAAATTCACTGCTGTGCTCAACACAGCTCCACGTGTTGTATAGACATCCAGTCCGTGTTAATAGAGCAATGTACTGCTCTGGTCTGCAGCGCTTCCCATGCTGGACAGGTATTCAGTCCTGTGTTATAGTCAATGCACTGCTGTGGTCTGCAGAGCTCCCCGTGCTGGACAGATATCCAGTCCAGGTTGATAGATCAATGCACTGCTGCGGTCTGCACAGCGCCACGTGCGAGATAGATATCTATCTGTGTCTATCGATCAATGCACTCCTGTGGTTTGCACAGCGCCTCGTGCTGGACAGATATCCAGTCCAGGTTTATAGATCAATGCACTGCTGTAGTTTGCACAGCGCCCAGTGCTACACAGATCTGTAGTTTGGGTTTATAGATCAATGCACTGCTGTGGTCTGCACAGAGCCCCGTACTAGACAGATCTCTCGACTGGGTTTATAGGTCAATGCATCTCTGTTGTCTGCGTAGCGCCCCGTGCTGTGCAGATATCTAATTCATGTTAATAGCCAATGCACTGCTCTGGTCTGCACATGTCCCTGTACTGAACAGATATCTCATCCAGGTTGAAAGATCAATGCAGTGCTGTGGTCTGCACAGCTCCACTTGCTGGACAGATATCTAGTTCTTGATTATAGATCAATGCACTGCTGTGGTCAGCACAGCTCCACGTGTTGTAGGGATATCCATTCGGTGTTAATAGACCAATGCACTGTTCTGGTATGCACCACGTCCCGTGCTGGGCAGGTATGTAGTCCGGGATTATAGATCAATGCACTGACGTGGTCTGCACAGCTTCCCGAGCTGGACAGATATCCTCCCCGGGGTTATAGGTCAATGTAGTGCTCTGGTCCGCACAGTTCCCCGAGCTGGACAGATATCTAGTCCTTGTTTATAGACCAATCCAATGCTCTGATTTGCACACTCTCCAGTACCGGACAGTTATGCAGTTCGTGTTAACAGATTAATGCACTGCGGTTGTCTGCATAGCTCCCCGTGCGGGACAGATATCTCGTCTGCGTTTGTAGATCCATGCAGTGCTCTGGAGGGCACACCTCCCCGTGCTGGACAGATATCCAGTCTAGGTGTACAGAACAATGCAATGATCTGTTCTGCAGAGCTCCCTATGTTCGACAGATATCTAGTCCAGTGAAACAGATCAATGCACTTCTGCGGTCTGCATAGCGCCCCGTGCGAGATAGATGTCTATGCGTGTTTATAAATCAATGCACTCCTGTGGTCTGCAGAGGGCCCCGTGCTGGACAGATATCCAGTCCAGGTTTATAGATCAATGCACTGCTGTGGGCTGCACAGCTACCCGTGCTAGACAGATCGCTAGTTTCGTTTTATAGATCAATGCACTGCCGTGGTCTGCACAGAGCCCCGTGCTAGACAGATCTCTAGACTGGATTTATAGATCAATGCATTGGTCTGCGCAGCTCCCCGTGCTGGGCAGATATCTTCCCCGGGTTTATAGATCAATGCAGTGCTGTGGTCTGCACAGCTCCGCGTGCTGGACAGATATCCAGTCCAGGTTTACAGATCAATGCACTGCTGAGGTCTGCACAGCGCCCCGTGCTAGACAGATCTCTCGTATTTTTGTTATAGATCATTGCACTGCTGTGGTAGCCACAGCTCCCCGTGCTGGACAGATATCTAGTCCGTGTTAATAGCCAATGCACTGCTCTGTTCTGCACAGCTCCCCGTACTGGATAGACATCTCTTCCAGGTTTATAGATCAATGTAGTGCTGTGATCAGCACAGTTCCACGTGTTGTACAGATATCCAGTCCGTGTTAATAGACCAATGCACTGCTCTGGTCTGCACCGCTTCCCGTGCTGGACAGGTATTCAGTCCGGGGTTATGGTTAATGCACTGCTGTGGTCTGCATAGCTCCCCGTGCTGGGTAGATATCTATTTTTGTTTAGAGGTCAATGCACTGCTGTGGTCGGCACAACTCCCCGTGCTGGAGAGATATCCAGTCCAGGTTTATAGATCAATGCACTGCTGCTGTCTGCACAGCGCCCGGTGCGAGATAGATATGTATCAGTGTTTATCGATCAATGCACCCCTGTGGTCTGCACAGCGCCTCATGCTGGACAGATATCCAGTCCAGGTTTATAGATCAATGCACTGCTGTGGTCTGAACAGCGCCCCGTGCTACACAGATCTGCAGTTTGGGTTTATAGATCAATGCATTGCTGTGGTCTGTACAGATCCCTGTGCTAGACAGATCTCTCGACTGGGTTTATAGGTCAATGCACTGCTGTGGTCTGTGCAGCTCCTCGTGCTGTTCAGATATCTAGTCCGTGTTAATGGTCAATGCACTGCTCTGGTCTGCACAGCTCCCCGTACTGGACAGATATCTGGTCCAGGTTTATAGATCAATGCAGTGCTGTGGCCTGCATAGCGCCACTTGCTGGACAGATATCTAGTCCTTGATTATAGATCAATGCACTGCTGTGGTCAGCACAGCTCCACGTGTTGTACAGATATCCAGTCGGTGTTAATTGACCAATGTGCTGCTTTGGTCTGCACTGCTCCCCGTGCTGGACAGATATATATCCTTGTTTATAGATCAAACCACTGCTGTGGTCTACACACCTCCGCGTGCTGTACAGATATCCAGTCCAGGTTTATAGATCAATGCACTGCTGTGGTCTGCACAGCGCCCTGTGTTGGACAGATATCTAGTCTGGTTTTATAGATCAATGCACTGCTGTGGTCTGCACAGCGCCCTGTGTTGGACAGATATCTAGTCTGGTTTTATAGATCAATGCACTGCTGTGGTCTGCGCAGCTCCGTGCGCTGGACAGATCTCTAGTCTGGGTTTATCAATCACTGCACTGCTGTGGTCTGCATAGCCCTCCGTGCTGGACAGATATCGAGTCTGCATTTATAGATCAATGCAGTGCTCTGGAATGCACACCTCGCCGTTCTGGACAGATATCCAGTCTGTGTGTACTGATCAATGCACTGCTAGGGTCTGCAGAGCTCCCCATGTTGGACAGATATCTAATCTGGTTCTATAGATCAATGCACTGCTCTGGTCTACACAGCTCCCCGTGCTGGACTGATCTCTAGTCTGGGTTTATCGATCAATGCACTGCTGTGGAATGCACTGCTCCCCGTGCTGGACAGACATCTCGTCTGGGTTTAGAGATCAATGCACTGCTGTGGTCTGCATAGCTCCCCGTGCTGTTTAGATATCTCGTCTGGGTTTATTGATTAATGCACTGCTGTGGTCAGCACAGCTCCCAGTGCTGTACAGATATCTAGTCCAGGGTAATAGCAAATGCACTGCTCTGGTGTGCATTGCCCCTCGTGTTGGACAGATATCTAGTCCGGCTTATCGATCAATGCACTGCGGGGATCGACACAGCTCCTCCTCCTGGACAGATATCTAGTCCAGGTTTATAGAGTAATGCAGTGCTGTGGTCTGCACAGCTCCCAGAACTCTAGTTTGTGTTTAGGGATCAATGCATTGCTGTGGTCTGCGAAGCTCCCCGCGCTGGACAGACATCTAGTCTTGGTTTATAGATCAATGCATTGCTGTGGTGTACATTGCTCCCCGTGCTGGACAGACATCTCGTTTGGGTTTAGTGATCAATGCACTGCTGTGGTCTGCACAGCTCCCCGCGCTGGACAGATAATTAATCTGGGTTTATACATCAATGCCCTGCTGTGGTTTCCACTGCTCCCCGTCCTGGACAAATATCTAGTCTGGGATTACAGATCAATGCACTGCTGTGGCCTGCATAACCCCTTCATCCTGGACAGATATCCAGTCCGGGGTGATAGATCAATGCACTGCTGTCGTCTACACAGCACCCCGTGATAGACAGATCTCTAGTCTGTGTTTACAGATCAATCCACTGCTGTGGTCTGCACAGCACCCCGTGCTGGACAGATATCTCGTCTGGGTTTATAGATTAATGTACTGCTTTGGTCTGTTTTGCTCCCCGTGCTGGACAGGTATCTATCCGTGTTTAAAGATCAATGCACTGCTGCGCTCTGCACCGCACCCCGTGCTTCAAATTTATCCAGCCCAGGTTTATAGATCAATACACTGCTGTGGTCTGCACAGGTCCCGGTGCTGGACAGATATTAGATTAGATTAGATTACTTATAATGCGGAAACAGGCCCTTCAGCCCAACAAGTCCACATCGACCCACTGAAGCGCAACCCACACATACCCCTACATTTACCCCTTTCCTAACACTATGGGCAATTTAGCATGGCCAATTCACCTGAGCCGCACATCTTTGGACTGTGGGAGGAAACCGGAGCACCCGGAGAAAACCCACGCAGACACGGGGAGAACGTGCAAACTCCACACAGTCAGTCGCCCGAGTCGGGAATTGAACCCGGGTCTCAGGTGCTGTGAGGCCACAGTGCTAATGACTGTGCCACCGTGCCGTCCACTATGTTTATGGATCAATGCACTGCTGTGGTCTGCACACCTCCGCGTGCTGGACAGATATCCAGTCCGGGTTTTAGGATCAATGTATTGCTGATGACTGCACAGCTCCCGAGCTGGACAGATATCTCGTCGATGTTTATAGATCAATGCACTGCTGTGGTCTACACAGCTGCCCGTGCTGGACAGTCTCTAGTCTGGGTTTATAGATCAATGCACTGCTCTGGTCTACACAGCTCCCCGCGCTGGACAGATATCTAATCTAGTTTTAGAGACCAATGCACTGCTGTGGTACGCACTGCTCCCCGTACTGAACAGACATCTCGTCTGGGTTTAGAGATCAATGCACTGCTGTGGCCTGCACAGCTCCCCGCGCTGGACAGATACGTAATCTGGGTTTATAGATCAATTCCCTTCTGTGGTTTCCACTGCTCCCCGTGCTGGACAAATATCTAGTCTGGGATTACAGATCAATGCACTGCTGTGGCCTGCATAACCCCTTCATCCTGGACAGATTTCCAGTCCGGGGTGATAGATCAATGCACTGCTGTGGTCTGCACAGCGCCCCGTGCTGGACAGATCTCTAGTCTGGATTTATAGATCAATGCACTGCTGTGGTCTGCCCAGCGTCCCGTGCGAGACAGATCTCTAGTCTGTATTTATAGATCAATGCACTGCTCTGGTCTGCACAGATCCCCGTGTTGGACAGATATCCAGTACGGCGTATCGATCAGTTCACTGATGGTGCTTACACAGCTCCCCTTACTGGACAGATATCTGGTCCAGGTTAATAGATCAATGCAGTGCTGTGTTCTGCTCTGGTCCTCTTGGTAGGCAGATATGGGCAGCACGGTGGCACAGTGGTTAGCACTGCTGTCTCACTGCTCCTGAGACCCGGTTTCAATTCCCGACTCAGGCGACTGTCTGTGTGGAGTTTGCACGTTCTCCCTGTGTCTGCGTGGGTTTCCTCCGGGTGCTCCGGTTTCCTCCCACAGTCCAAAGATGTGCGTGTCAGGTGAATTGCCCGTAGTGTTAGATAAGGCATAAATGTAGGGGTATGGGTGGGTTGCGCTTCGGCGAGTCGGTGTGGACTTGTCGGGCTGAAGGGCCTGTTTCCATACTGTAAGTAATCTAATCTAATATCTAGTCCTTGATTATAGATAAATGCACAGCTGTGATCAACACAGCTCCACGTGGTGTACAGATATCTAATCCGTCTTAATAGACCAATGCACCACTCTGGTCTGCGTCGCTCTCGGTGCTGGACAGGTATTTAGTCCGGGGTTATAGATCAATGCACTGCAGTGGGCTGCATAGGTCCCAGTGCTGTACAGATATCTTATCCAGGTTTATAGATCAATGCGCTGCTGTGGTTCGCACAGCTCCCGGTACTGGACAGATATTTAGTCCAGGTGTATTGATCAATCCACTGCTGTGGACTGCACAGATCCCCACGCTGGACAGACATCTCGTTCGGGCTTATCGATCAATGCACTGCTGATGCTTACACAGCTTCCCGTTCTGGATTGATATATAGTCCAGGTTTATAGATCAATGCACTGCTGTGGTCTACAAAGCTCCTCTTGCTGGACAGATATCTAGTCCTTGATTATAGATCAATGCACTGCTGTGGTCAGCACAGCTCCACGTGCTGGACAGATATCTCGTCCGGTTTTTATGATCAATGCATTGCTGAGGTTTGCACAACTCCTGTGCTGGACAGATATCTAGTCGATGTTTATAGATCAATGCGCTGCTGTAGTCTGCACAGCACCCCGTGCTGGATAGATATCTCGTCTGGGTTTATAGATCCATGCACTTCTGTGGGCTGCACAGGTCCCAGTGCTGTACAGATATCTAGTCCAGGTTTATAGATCAATGCACTGCTGTGGTCCGCACAGCTCCCGCTGCTGGACTGATATCTAGTCCGGGTGTATTGATCAATCCACTGCTGAGGACTGCTCAGATCTCCACGCTGGACAGATATCTCATCCGGGCTTATCAATCAAAGCACTGCTGATGCTTACACAGCTTCCCGTTCTGGATTGATATATAGTCCAGGTTTATAGATCAATGCACTACTGTGGTCTACAAAGCCCCTCTTGCTGGACAGATATCTAGTCCTTGATTATAGATCAATGCACTGCTGTGGTCAGCACAGCTCCCCGTGCTGGACAGATATCTAGTCCATGTTAATTGACCAATATTCTGCTCTGGTCTGTAGAGCTTCCCATGCTGGACAGGTATCTAGTCCGGGGTTATAGATTAATGCACTACTGTGGTCTGCATAGCTCCCCGTGCTGAACAGGTATCTCGTCAGGGGTTATAGATCAATCTACTGCTGTCGTCTGCGTAGCTCGCTATGTTGAACAGATATCTAGTCCGTGTTTACGGATCCATGCACCACATTGGTCTTCACAGCTCCCCGTGCTGGACAGATCTCTAGTCTGGGTTTTTAGATCAATGCAGTGCTGTGGTCTGCACAGCTCCCCGCGTTGGACCAATAGCTAGTCTGGGTTTATAGATCAATGCAATGCTGTGATCTGCACTGCCCCCCATGCTGGACAGGCATCTAGACCGGGGTTATAAATAAATGCACTGCTGTGGTCTGCACTGATCCCCGTGCTGGACAGATATCTACACCCTTTTTATAGATCAATGCCTTGCTGTGTTCTGTACAGCTCGCTGTGCTTTACAAATATGTATTCTGGGATTACAGAGAAATGCACTGCAGTGGCCGGCACAGCTAACTTGCTGGTCAGACATCTGGTCTGGGTTTATAGATCAATGCACTGCTGTGGTTTGCACTGCTCACCATGCTGGGCAAATATCTAGACTGGTTTTATAGATCAATGCACTGCTGTGGTCTGCACGGCTCCCTGTACTGGACAGATATCCTTTCTGGAGTTATCGATCAATGCACTGCTGAGGTCTGCACAGCTCCCCGCGCTGGACAGATCTCTAGTCTGGGTTTATAGATCAATGCACTGCTGTGGTCTGCACAGCTCCCCGTGCTGGACAGATCTCTAGTCTGGGTTTATTGATCAATGCACTGCTGTGGTTTGCATAGCTCCCAGTTCTGGAAAGTTATCTAGTCTGCATTTATAGATCAATCCAGTGCTCAGGAATGGACACCTCACCGTACTGAACAGCTATCCAGTCTGGTTGTACGGATCAATGCACTGCTCTGGTCTGCATAGCTCCCCGTGCTGGTTAGATATCTAGTCTGGGTTTATCGATCAATGCACTGTTGTGGTCAGCACAGCTCCATGTGCTGTACAGATATCCAGTTTGGGGTAATAGCAAATGCACTGCTCCTCTTGTTGGACAGATATCTAGTACGGCTTTTCGATCAATGCACTGCGGGGCCCTACACAGCTCCCTGTACTGGTCAGATATCTAGTCCACATTTATAGACCAATGCACTGCTGTGGTCTGCACAGTTTCCCGTGCTGAGCAGATATCTTGTCCGCGGTTATAGATCAACACATTGCTGTGGTTTGCACAGCTCCCCGTGCTGGATAGGTATCGAGACCGGAGTTATAGATCAATGCACTGCTGTGGTCTGCACAGCACCCTGTGCTGGACAGATATCTTGTCCGGGTTTATAAATAATGCACTGCTGTGGTGCACATAGCTCCCCGTGCTGGACAGATATCTAGTCGGGATTTATAGATCAATACACTGCTGTGGTCTGCATAGCTCCCCATGCGGGACCGATATCCATTCCGGAGGTATAGATCAATGCACTGCTGTGGTCTACACAGCTCCCTGTGCTGGACAGATATCTAGTCCGGGGTTATAAATCAATACACGGCTGTGGTCCGCTCAGCTCCTTGTGCTGTACAGCTATCTAGTCCCGGTTTACAGATCAATGCACTGCTGTGGTCTGCACAGCTCACCGTGCTTGACAGATATCTATTCCGTGTTTATAGATGAATGCACTGCTGTGGACTGCACAACTGCCCATGCTGGACATATTCCTAGTCCGGGGTTATCGATCAATACACGGCTGTGGTCTGCTCAGCTCCTTGTGCTGTACAGACATCTAGTCCGGGTTTACAGATCAATGCACTGCTGTGGTCTGCACAGTTGTCCGCACTGAGCAGTTTGCTGGGTTGGACTGCACAGAGTTGATCTCTATTGTGCCCTGTGCTGAATAGATATCTCTGCCGGGCTATTGGCCCTCTTTGGTGGATTGTGAAATTGAAAGAAGTCAGCATTTCAGTTAATCTGGTAATGCAATTAGATTTCATTCTTGTGAATGGACCCTCGGTCTCTCACCCCATTAATGTTACAGTGTGCCCAGGAACAGTACGTCATGTTGGTTTTTACCCAATGTCCTGGCAGCAGTCACAACCTCTTCATTCGGAAGCAGGCAGCCATTTCCATCGTAGTCATGTCTCCATGCATGAAGAAAGGATGGCCCTCGGAAAAAGGCTTCCCCTTGATCCATGGATCAAAACACCATCCCGTTCAACACTCCACACGGCCAACTAACCATATTAAAATATCCTGTGTGTACTGAGAGCAATGGGTCCACTGGGAATATCAGGGAGCAGACCACCAGGGAGATGGAGGAACACTTCCCATGTAGAAACGGTTCAGAGTGAACCCTCCAGTACATACATTATCACAAAGTTCTGTAATCTCTCTCGAGTTATGAAATATAAAGATTCTGCCTGAAAAAGCAATCACAGGTACACAGTTGCCCACGTTATATTCCGGCTGCCAAATTGTTGTCCATTTCTTATCAATTTACAGGTTCTCTACCTCCCCTTGATTACTTCAGTGCCTGTCTATCTTAGAGTCAGTTTATATTTAGTTAGAACATGTTTGTTCCATTTATGGAAACTGTTGATATTCATTGCAAATAGTTGAGTCCCCAACACTGCTCATTGTGTCACTGCAGTCGTTACTGTGTATTAAACTGATAGAGAATGATTTCTTTCAAATCTATCCCTGCTCCTGGCTCAGTAACCCGTCCTCCCCGTATTCCAGTTTTGAAAGGCTGAATGGTCCCTTCCTGTTCCTGTGTAACAGGCATGAGAGATTAAAAGATCTGCTTCAATTGCTGAGTAACAACCTCCAATACCTGAATGACCTCATTCTGTTCCTGTTGAAAACTCTTGATGGGCTGACTAGCCTGCTTCAGTGTAGGTGTAGTTGGGAATGTTGTAGAACATTTTGGAACCATCAGTGAGCAGCCCACTTCTGACTTTGTGGTGGAGGGAAAGCCATGGATGCTGCAGCTGCTGCTAGCCCACAGAGCCTCATGGATGTCCAGTCTCCACTTTCTCTTTCCTTTAGAAGTATGTCCTATTTCACAGGAGGGAGCACCACATAACACGGGGGCAGGATCTTCAATATGAGGCTGAGACATTCCCTCCACCCGGATTGTGTGCTGACGGCTCCTGTTAGGGCCAAATCCATCTGGGAGAACGAGATTGTGAGAATGTTTCCCTCTTGTTGGTTAGCCCATTCCTTCCCCCGGTCCGGCTGCTGTGTATGTGAGGTCTCTCCCTGCTCAGTCAGAGATGGGCCTGTGGGGACACACTTGGTGATAGACTTTGAAGTCCCACACCCAGAGGACGTCCTGTGTCATTGTCACCCTCAGTGCTGTCTTTTAATTTGCTTTCAACATCGAGGGGAACTGTGTTATTACCACGAGTCGATGTGGGGAGCAGGAGATGTCCTGCTTTATAAAGAATACCTTGGCCATCTGTGATCTTTTTCCATGAGATTTCCTGGGATGTGAAATCAATGTTGGGGAATTGCACGGTGTCCCCACCACTGGTTGGTCTGTTCTGCCGGTGGAACAGGCTATTGCCAGAGATGGTGATGGAGCTTCATGAAATATGACCCATCAAGCCTGATCCTGGGAGTATGACGGTGTCTGACTCTTTCCTGACAGTGAGTGTAGTGCTGGAAAAGCACAGCAGGTCAGGCAGCATCTGAGGAGCAGGGGAATCAACGTTTCAGGCATAAGAACGTCATTGGGAATGAGGCTTGTGGGCTGGGGTGCTGTGAGATAAATGGGAGGGGGCTGGGCCTGTGGGTGGGGCTCGGGCTGGGACTGAGTTTGGGGCTTGGGGGATGGTAGCTGAGAACGTGATTGGTAGATGAAGGTTGGGGAGAGGTGATAGGTCAGAGAGGAGGGTGGATGGATGGGGGAAAGGTTATGGACAGGTCACGGGGTCCCTCGGAATATTCTGGACCAAACATTCTATAACTGACATTCCCCGGAACATTCTATCCCGGACCTTGTTTGTGAATGGCCGGATGTTTTCCTTGCGTTATCCTTTCTTCACAACACAATTTAGACTAAAATACAGAAATTTCCAACTCAATTTGTCTTCAGGAGCTGAGAGTGAATCGAGTGTGTGGGAATGTTCTAGAAACCAACTGTCCTGTGGTTGCGTCTGTGTGTTTGGGGAGGGAGGGTTTCTTGTGGTTAATGTCTCATTTTTGTCAATAATTCAGACCTTCCAATTTGTTATTTCATCTCCAATTATTTTGATAACTCCCTGAATACAGGGACACATTTGAATATCTCATTGGGTCCCCAATCAAACTGTTTCCTTTGCCTCCAGGCTGATGGATAATGGGTTTGTTTTCCTTCCTCACAGTTAATGTAGTGACCATCTACGTCCTGCTTTATAAAGATTGTGGATTGTCCCAATGTGTCAGACATTACCTGGGGGCCATGGCCGCCGCGGATCTCCTGGTCATTATCCTCGATCTGATCCTGAGACACATTCCCATTGTTTATCGGGAACAGTTTTATTTCCTGAAGGACTCCATCCCTGTGTGTAATATCCACGCCGTCCTGCTTTATGCAGCCACTGACTGCTCTGTTTGGTTCACCGTCACTTTCACCTTTGATCGGTTTGTGGCTATTTGTTGCCAGAAGCTGAAAAGTAAATATTGCAGTGGGAAAACGGCGGCTGTGGTTTTGGGAACAGTGACTGTGCTGAGCTGTTTAAAGAACATTTTTTGGTATTTTATGCTCTTACCTCAGTATTGGCTGAAGAACCTACCCTGGCATTGTAATATAACACTCACTGTTCGATTTTCCAGTGTCTGGATCACAATCGAGTTCCTCCACTACATTCTAACACCGGGGATCCCATTTCTCCTGATTCTGCTGCTCAATGTTCTCACCATCAGACACATTTTAGTGACCAGCGGAGCCCGCAGGAGACTCCACGCTCACAACAATGGGGATGCTCAGTCTGACACAGGAATGAGAAACCGAAAAAAATCCATCATTTTACTGTTTCTGCTCTCGGCCAATTTCATCTTGTTATGGTCAACATTAATGGCATATTCTGTATGGTTCCGGATGTATTTTACTGTGTATGTGGCTGTGTATCCAGATGCATTTATGCAGGAATTGGGCTTCATGCTGCAGATGCTCAGTTGTTGCACAAACACCGCGATTTATGCCGGGACGCAGACTAAGTTCAGACAGCAGCTGAAGGATGTGCTGAGATATCCCTTCACCCAAATCCATCCACCAAACAAATTCCCTCATTAGTCAATCCATCCGGGATTTTCTCATTTGAGTTCAGTGTTTCAGCAATGGAGCAGCCTGTCGTTATGGTAACAGACTGAGTGTAGAGCTGGTTTGTCCATCCTTATCCCACGGTGGGAGGTGGTCGGGGGTGGGGGGGGTGCGGGGAGTGGTGTTCCAGGAAACATTTCAATGTTTCTCACAACTCAGGAGCCAGTGAGAAAAGGCTCCTTCCATTTGTAAACAATAAAAATGTTGAATAAAGGGTGCCGAGCAGCAGAGTGAACGATGTTGTTGTGTGTCTTTGTGTTGGAGAAGCTGAGTAGTAGAGAGGCAGACTCAGCTCCAAGTCCTGGTCCTCAGGGAAGGAGAAGGCACTGTGCCGTGAGCTCAGGAGTTGGGTTTAACTCCCTTTGTCCCTCCCCACTCCAATCTGACCTCCCCATTTCCTCTTCCCGACACTTTCTCATCACTTCTCTCCATCTCTCTCTCTCTTTCTGCACACTGTCTCTTTCTCACCATCTCTCCCTTTCACTCTCTCTCTTACCCTCTCAGACACCCCCCAACCCCGGTTTCTCCACATGCCTCCACTCTTCCGTCTCCTCCTCACCCTCTCTCTCTCCCTACTTTCGTCACTATCTCTATTACATCTCTGCCCCATTTGTCCCTCCTCCCAATTCCCACATCTCTCTATCATCACACCTCCACCCCCCACACGCAGCCTCACCACCAACCCCCAGTCTCTGCGTCAGAGGGAGAGGGAAGGACCAGGGAGACGGAATGTGTCAGAGAGAGAGGGAAGGAGGGACAGGAGTGAGACAGATTCAGTCAAAAAGAAACGGAGGGAGGTGGGGAGGGAGAGACACCGAAGGAGGGGGATCGACAGTGAGAGAACGGGGAGAGAGAGTGAAGGAGCAGGGAAAGAGAGCAGGTTTCAAGAGAGAGATAGGATGAGAGAGGGAGAGACAGAGACAGGGGAGGAGATAATGAGAGACAGAGACGAGAGAGAGAGTCAGAGAGGTGCGAGGGAGGGGGCGAGAGAGAAAGGGGGCAAATCTTCGAGAGAGAGGGACAAGGAGAGAGAAAGTGGACGACAGAGAAACCTCTTGCACTAGATTACACCACTTCCCACTAGACCTCTTGCAAAATTGACATCCCGTATTCCCAAATCCTCCGCCTCCACCGTATCTGCTCCCAGGAGGACCAGTTCCACCACAGAACACACCAGATGGCCTCCTTCTTCAGAGACCGCAATTTCCCTTCCCACATTGTTAAAGATGCCCGCCAACGCATCTCGTCCACAACCCGCACCCCCGCCATCAGACACCACCCCTCCAAGCATAAGAAGGACAGAACGCCTCTGATCCTCACCTTCCACCCTATCAAACGTTGCATGAACCAAATCATCCGCCGACATTCCCACCACCTTCAAAAAGACCCTACCACCAGGGATATATTTCCCTCCCCACCCCTTTCCAACTTCGGCAAAGACTGTTCCCTCCGTGACCACCTGGTCAGGTCCACGCCCCCATCCAACACACGCTCCCATCCTGGCACCTTCCCCTTCCACCGCAGGAATTGCAAAACCTGCGCCCACACCTCCTCCCTCACCCCTATCTAAGGCCAATTAGGAGCCTTCCACATCCATCAACATTTTATCTGCACATCCACCAATATCATCTTTTGTATCAGTTGTTCTTGATGCGATCTCCTCGATGGGGAGACTGGACGCCTCCTAACAGAGCGCTTTAGGGAACATCTCTGGGACACTCGCACCAATTAACCACACCAGCCTGTGGTCCAACATTCCAACTCCCCCTCCCACTCTGCCGAGGACATGGAGGTCCTGGGCCTCCTTCACCGCTGTTCCCTCACAACACCCGATACCTGGAGGAAGAACGCCTCAGCTTCCGCCTCGGAACACTTCAACCCCAGGGCATCAATGTGGACCTCAACAATTTCCTCATGTCCCCTCCCACCACCTCACCACAGTTCCAAACCTCCAGCTCAGGACTGTCACCATGACATATCCTACATGCCTATCTCCTTTTCCATCTATCCACTCCATCCACCTCCCGACAATCACCTTCATTCCCTCCCCCACTCACCTATTGTACTCTATGCTACTTTCTCCCCACCAGCACCCTCCTCTCATTTATCACTTCAACCTTCATGCACTCTGCCTGTATTCCTGATGATGGGCGTTTGCCCTAACGTTGATTTTTCTGCTCCTCGGATGCTGCCTGAACTGCTGTGCTGTTCCAGCACTCCTAATGCAGAATCTGGTTTCCAACATCTGCAGTCATTGTTTTTACCTACTTTATGAGGTGAGTTCAATGAGATAACTCCTGGAAATTAGCTCAGCCTCGTGAGGGCAATCTCTCTGTCACGCTCAATGAAAATGTCACTGAGACAAATTATTGTTAGATTCAGCCCAATGAGTCATAGACTCTGGTGACCCCACTCCCAGTTACAAAGCTGCAGAACAAAAGCTCACCTGACCTCACATCAATCTCCCTTTTTCCCATCTTTCCTGGGAAGACAGGCTGATGTTCCAGGATGCTGTCGAAGTGTCTACATTTCAGCATTCTGAAACCTGGGAACACATTCTTCCATGACACTGTCCCTCAGTCTCCCTCTCTCTGTCTATACACCAAACCCCTCCCATGTGGTGATATCTAAATTGATTCCCGCCTCCATTACTCTGAGCAGTGATATTCACACCCACAGCACCCCATTGTCATGGCACAATGGAGATATGGAGCTGTAAATAGATGGGAGCTACGCATTTTTTCACTTGCAGCATGGTCAACAAATTCCCCACACTACACAGGGATCCAACACAGATTTATTGAGCAATGCACGAGGGTGTTGTGCACAGTTCTATTTGTTGGGAGAGGAACTGCTCCTGATTTACAGATCAATGCACTGGGTAAGTGTACATAGTCCTACATGCTGGGAGGGTAACTACTCCTGGGTTTGAAATCAATGCACTGGGGTGGTGTACACAGCTCTACATGCTGGGAGGATAACTGCTCCTGGTTTACCCGTCAATACACTGGAGTGATATACACAGTCCTACATGTTGGGAGGGTAACTGCTCTTGGTTTAGAGATCAATGTGCTGGAGAGGTGTACAAAGTACTACATGGTGGGAGGGTAACTGCTCCTGGTTTACAGATCAATGCACTGTGGTGGTGTACACAGTCCTACATGCTGGGAGTGTAACAGCTCCTGGTTTACAGACCAATGCATTGTGGTGGTGTAAACAGTCCTACATGCCTGGTGGGTAACTGCTCCTGGTTTACAGATCAACGCACTGGGGTGGTGTACACAGCTCTATATGCTGAGAGGGTAACTGCTCCCTGGTTTAGTGAATGCACTGGGTGGTGACACCGTCCAACATGCCTGGAGGGTAACTGCTCCTGGTTTACAGATCAATGCAATGCGGTCATGTACATTGTCCTGCAAGCTGTGCAGGTAAATGCTCCGTTTTTACAGATCAATGCACTGTGGCGTTGTACAGAGCCCTACAAGCTGGGAGGATAACTTCTCCTGGTTTACATATCAATGTATTGTGTTGGTGTACACAGTCTTGAATGCTGGGAGGGTAACTGCCACTGGGTTAAAGATCAATGCACTGTGGTGAGGCACACATTCCTACATGCTGAGAGGTTAACTGCTCCTGGTTTACAGATCAATGCACTGGGTCGTTGTACACAGTCCTACATGCAAGGAGTGTAACTGCTCGTGATTTACAGGTCAATGCACTCGGCTGGGGTACACAGTCCGATGTGCTGGGAGGGTAACTGCCCCTGGTTTACAGATCAATGCACTGGGGCGTTGTACAGAACACTACATGCTGGGAGGGTAGCTGCTCCTGGGGAGTTATGCAGAGCCCGACATGCTGGGAGTTTAACTGCTCCTGGTTTACAGATCAATGCAGTGGGGTGGTCCTACATGCTGGGTGGGTAACTTCTCCTGGTTTACACATCAATTCCCCGAGGTGGTGTGTACAGTCCTACATTCTGGAAGGGTAACTGCTCCTGGTTTACAGATCAATGCACTGGGGTGGTGTACACTGTGCTACAAGGTGGGAGGGTAAATTTTCCTGGTTTACAGATCAATGCACTGGCCTGGTGTACACAGTCCTACATGCTGGGAGGGTAACTGCTCCAGGTTTACAGATCAACGCACTGGGGCGGTGTACAGAGTCCGATATGCTGAGAGGGTAACTGCTCCTGTTTTCCAGATCAATGCACTGGGGTTATCTACACAGTTCGACATGCTGGGAGGGTAAGTTTTCCTGGTTTACAGATCAATGCAATGGGGTCGTGCACACAGTCCGACATGAGGGGTGGTTACTGCTTTTGATGTAGCACTGAAAAATGACAAAAACATAATCATACTACCGGCAGTTAAAGGCAGAATGACGGTCATCCTAGATAAATCAGACTACATCAGTAAAGCACAACAACTACTCGCAGACACCAACACCTACCAAATGAAGGATTCCGACCCCACACCACAACTCACCAATAGAATAAACAGCACACTAAGGAATCTACAAAAAAAAATAAACGGACAGATAACCAAAGCGGACCAGCAAAGAATGAAACCTGAAAGCAACAACACCCCCAGATTCTATGGACTACCCAAAGTACACAAACCAGACATCCCACTCAGACCCGTAGTATCACTACCAGGGACACCAGCATACAAACTGGCCAAAGAACTACAACAAAAACTGAAACACCGAGTCAGCGGATCCAAACACTCCATACAATCAACACAGGAATTCTTGGACGTCATCAGGAATACACACATAGACAAAGAAGAAACCATGTTATCATTCGACGTGACGGCACTGTTCACTTCAATTGACAAAACCCCAGCCAGAGAAACAATAGCCAACCTACTGGACATACATAACAGAACACAGGAGGCCGAACCTATCAACAAGGATGGCATACTTAAACTACTGGACCTGTGCCTCACCACACACTTTACATTCAACAATCAGATATACGAACAAATCAACGGAACACCCATGGGATCACCAATCTCGGGACTCATAGCAGAGGCAGTTATGCAAAGGTTAGAACATACAGCCATACCACAAATCCAACCCAAACTCTGGATCAGATATGTTGATGACACCTTTGTAATCATCAAAAACACAGATATAGAAAAAACACACCGAATCATCAACGCCACACTCACAGGAATACGATTCACGAGAGAAGAGGAAAAGGATAGCCAACTCCCATTCCTAGACGTGTTAGGAGAGAGAACACCCAACGGAGAATTCACCACAAGGGCACACAGGAAACCAACACACACAGACCAAGTCTTAAACTATGAAAGTAACCACCCCAACACACACAAACGAAGCTGCATCAGGACACTATTCAAAAGGGCCACAACACACTGCAGTACACCAGAACTGCGAAAAGAGGAAGAGGAACATCTATACAAGGTATTCGCCAAAAACGGATACCCACGCAACTTTTTCACCAGATGCCTAAGAGATAGACCGAGGAACGAGGACATGCCACAACCAAAAGGACTAGCCACTCTACCATACGTCAGGAGCGTCTCAGAACTGACAGCCAGACTACTGCGACCCTTAGGACTCATAACAGCACACAAGCCAACATCCACCCTCAGACAACAACTCACTAGAACAAAGGACCCAATACCCAGCATGAGCCAAACTAACGTAGTTTACAAAATACCATGCAAAGAGTAAAAAATGAGGTCTGCAGATGCTGGAGATCACAGCTGCAAATGTGTTGCTGGTCAAAGCACAGCAGGTTAGGCAGCATCTCAGGAATAGAGAATTCGAAGTTTCGAGCATAAGCCCTTCATCAGGAATGGGCTTATGCTCGAAACGTCGAATTCTCTATTCCTGAGATGCTGCCTAACCTGCTGTGCTTTGACCAGCAACACATTTGCAGCCAAAATACCATGCAAGGACTGCACAAAACACTATATAGGACAAACAGGAAGACAGCTAACAATCCGCATCCATGAACATCAGCTAGCCACAAAACGACACGACCAGCTATCTCTAGTAGCCATACACTCAGACAACCAGCAACATGAATTTGACTGGGAAAACACAACTATCATAGGACAAGCCAGACAGAGAACAGCCAGAGAATTCCTAGAAGCATGGCATTCATCCCCAAACTCCATCAACAGACGCATTGACCTGGACACCATATACAAACCACTACAGCTGAAACTGACACCCGGAAACGGCAAGAACATCCATCAACAGACAGATCGACCTGGACCCCACATACAAATCACTGCAGCTGAAACTGACACCCGGAAGCGGCAAGAACAAACCAATATAAATACCGGAAGAAACATCAAAGCAGCGCTTCACACGAGGCTCCAACAGCACTGATGATGTTCCCTAGCCAGGGAACGAAACGTTTGCAGCTAAAACTTCCAGCTCGGCGAGCAGAACCACAACAACGGATACCCGAGCTACAAATCTTCAATCAGATTTTGATAGATCAATGCATTGCTGTGGTCTACATAGCTCGCCGTTGCTGCACAGATATCTCGTCTGGGGTTATAGATCAATGTAGTGCTGTGGTCCGCACAGCTCTCCGTGCTGGACAGATATCTAGACTGTGTTTATAAATCAATGCACTGCTGTGGTCTGCACAGCTCCCCATGCTGGACAGATATCGAGACTGGGTTTATAAATCAATGCATTGCTGTGGTCTGCACAGCTCGCCGTTGCTGCACAGGTATCTACTTCGGTTTTATAGATCAATGCACTGCTTTGGTCCATACAGCTTCCCGTGCTGTACAGATATCTAGACAGGGCATATAGATCAATGCACTGCTGTGGTCTACAAAACTCCCGTTGCTGGACAGATATCTCGTCCGGGTTTATAGATCAATGCACTGCTGTGGTCCGCACAGCTCCCGGTTCTGGATAGAAATGTAGACTGGGTTTATAGAATAGTGCACTGCTGTGGTCTGAACAGCTACCCGTGCTGGACAGATATCTCGACCAGGTTTATGGATCAATGCACTGGGGTGGTTTACACAGTCTTACATGCTGGAAGGGTAACTGTTACTGGTTTACAGATCAATGCACTGAGGTACTGCACACAGTCGGACATGCTGGGAAGGTTACAGCTCAGCTTTACAGATCAATGCACTGGGGTGGTGTAGACAACTCTACATGCCCGAAGGGTAAATGCTCCAGGTTTAAAGATCAATGCATTGGGGTGGTGTACACAGTCCTACATGCTGGGTGGGCAACTGCTCTTGGTTTACAGATCAACGCACTGCGTTGGTATACACAGCTCTATATGCTGAGAGGGTAACTGCTCCTGGTTTACAGATCAATGCACTGGGGTTGGGTACACAGTCTTACATGTTGGGGTGGATAACTGCTCCTGGTTTACCGATGAATGCACTGGGATGGTGTACACAGTCCTAAGTGCTGGGAGTGTCCCTGCTCCTGGTTTACAGATCAATGCACTGCGGAGGTGAACACAGGCCTTCATGCTGGGAGGGTCACTGCTCCTAGTTTACAGATTAATTCACGGGTGATCACTGCATAGGTCTCTGTGCTGGTCAGAATATCTAGTTGAGAATTATAGATAATGCAATGATGTGGTCTGTTCAGCTCCTCATGCCGGATGGTTATTTGTTGCACGTTCACATTTTAGTGGCCTGCTATATTCGGCACAGCTCCCGATGCTGGACAGATATATAGTCCGGGGTTACAGAACAATGCACGGCTGAGTTCTGCACAGCTCCCGGAGCAGGAGAGATATCTAGTCTATGTTTATAGATCAATGCACTGCTGTGGTCCACACAGATCCCCGTGCTGAACAGATATCTAGACCGGATGTATGGATCAATGCTCTGCTGTGGTCTGCACCAGCTCCCCGAGCAGGACAGCTTGGGCGGCACGGTTGCACAGTGGTTAGCACTGCTGCCTCACAGCGCCGGAGACCCGGGTTCAATTCCCGACTCGGGCGACTGACTGTGTGGAATTTGCACGTTCTCCCCGTGTCTGCGTGGGTTTCCTCCGGGTGCTCCGGTTTCCTCCCACAGTCCAAAAATGTGTGGGTCAGGTGAATTGGCCATGCTAAATTGCCCGTAGTGTTAGGCAAGGGGTAAATGTAGGGGTATGGGTGGGTTGCGCTTCAGCGGGTAGGTGTGGACTTGTTGGGCCGAAGGGCCTGTTTCCGCACTTTAAGTAATCTAATCTATCTAGTCCACGTTTGTAGATCAATGCACTGGTGTGGTCCGCATAGCTCCCCGAGCAGGACGGATGTCTCGTCTGTGTTTATAGATCAATGCACTGCTGCGGTCCACACAGATCCATACATCAATGTACTGCTCTGGTCTGCACAGCTCCCCGTGCTGGGCAGATATCTAGACCGGGATAACAGATCAATGCACGTGTGTGGTCTGCAAAGCTCCCAGTGCTGGAGAGATATCTAGGCCGCGGTTATAGATCAATACACTGCTGTGGTCTGACCCGCTCCCTGTACTGAACAGATATCTAGCCCGGGTGGATATACCAAAGCCCTGCTATGGTCTTCATATCTTCCTGCGCTGGACACATATACAGTCCAGGATTATAGATCAATGCACTGCTGTGGTCTGCACAACACCCTGTGTTGGACAGATATTTAGTCGGGGTTATAGATCAATACACTGCTGTGGTTTGCATAACTCCCGGTGCTGGACCAATATTTAATCCGCGTTTACAGATCAATGCAGTGCTGTGGTCTGCATACCTCCCAGTGCGGGGCAGATATCTATTCAGTGTTTATGGATAAATGCACTGGTGTGGTCTGCACAGCTCCCCGAGTTGGACCGATATCTATACCGGATTAAAAGATCAATGCACTGCTGTGGTGTGCACAGCTCCCGGTGCTGCACAAATATCGAGACCAGGTTTTAAATCAGTGCGCTGCTGTAGTCTGCACAGCTCTCTGCCCAGCTCCCGGTGCTGGAAAGATATCGAGTCCGGCGTTGTAGATCAATGCACTCCTGTGGTCTGCACAGCTCCCCGTGCTGGGCAGATATCTTGTCTGGGTTTTTAGATCAATGCTCGGCTGTGGCCTGCACAGGTCCCCGTGCTGGACAGATATCTAGTCCGGTGTTATAGATCATTGCAGTGCTGCGGTCTGCACAGCTCCCTGTACTGGTCAGATATCTTCTCCGGGACTATCGATCAATGCACTGCTCTGCTCTGCAGAGCAACCCGTGCTGGACCGTTATCTTGTCCGGGATTATGGATCAATGCACTGCTGTTGTCTGCACAGCTCCCTTTGCTGGACATATACCTAGTCCTGGGTTATTGATCAATGCAATTCTGTGGTCTGCACAGCTCCCCGAGCAGGACAAATGTCTAGACCGGGATTACAGATCAAAGCACGTGTGTGTTCTACACAGCTCCCCGTGCTGGTCAGATATCTAGTCTGGGTTTATACATCAATGCACTGCTTGAGTTCTGCACAGCTCCCAGTGCTGGACAGATATCTAGTGCATGTTTATAGATCAATGCACTGCTGTGGTCTGCATACCTCCCGGTGCTGGACAGATATCTTGGCCGGGGTGATAGATCAATGCATTGCTGTGGTCTGCATACCTCCTGGTGCAGGACAGATATCTCGTCTGGGGTTGTAGACGCACTGCTATGGTCTGCATAGCTCCCAGTGTTGGACAGATATCTAGTCCGTGTTTATAGATCAATGCACTGCAGTAGTCTGCACAGCTCATGGTGCTGGACACATATCTGGACCGGGTTTATAGGTCATTGCACTGCTGTGGTCTGTTCAGCTGCCGGTGCTGGACAGATATCTCGACAAGCTTTATAGATCATTGCACTGCTGTGGTCTGCACAGCTCCATGTGCTGGACAGATATCTAGCACCGGTTTATAGAACAATGCACTGCTGTTGTCTACACAGTTCGCCGTTGCTGCACAGGTATCTTGCCCGGGGTTATAGATCAACAGATATCTAGTCTGCGATTACAGATCAAAGCACGGCTGTGATCTGCACAGCTCCCCGAGAAGGACTGATTTCTAGCCGGGATTATAGATCAATGCACTGCTGTGGTGTGCACTGCTTCCTGTGCTGGACAGATATCTAGTCCAGGATTATAGGTCCACTCACTGCTGTGTTCTGCATACTCCCGGTGCTGGACAGTTATCTAGTTCGCTGTTATTGATCAATGCACTGCTGTGTTCTGCACAGCTTACCGTGCTGGACAGATATCTCGACTGCGTTTATAGATTAATGCACTGCTATTGTCTGCACAGCTCCCAATGCTGGACAGATATCTGTACCGGGTTTGTAAATCAATGTACTGCTCTGATCTGCACAGCTCCCTGTGCTGGACAGATATCTCGATCGGATTTTTAGATCAATGCACTGCTGTGGACGGCACAGCTACCCGTGCTGGACAGATATCTCGACCAGTTTATAGATCTGTGCACTTGGGGTGGTGTACACAGTCCTATGTGATGAAAGGGTAACTGTTCCTGGTTTACAGATCAATGCACTGGGGTCGAGCGCACAGTCCTGCATGCTTCGTGGGTAACTGCTCCTGATTTACAGATCAATGCTCTGAGGTGGTGTACACAGTCCGACATGCTGGGAGGGTAACTGCTCTGGTTTACTGCTCAATGCACTGGCGTGGTGTAGACAACTCTACATGCCTGGAAGGTAAATGATCCTGGTTTAAAGATCTATGCACTGGGGTGGTGTACACAGTCCTACATGCTGGGAGGGGAACTGCTCTTTGTTGACACATCAATTACCTGGGGTGGTATACACAGCTCGACATGCTGACAGGGTAACTGCTCCTGGTTTACAGATCAATGCACTGGGGTCGGGTACACAATCTTACATGCTGGGTTGGTAATTGCTTCTGGTTTACAGATGAATGCACTGGAGTGGTAAACACAGTCCTACATGCTGGAAAGGTCACTGCACCAGGTTTCCAGATCAATGTACTGGGGTGGTGAACACAGTCCTTCATGCTGGGATGGTCATGCTCCTGGTTTACAGATTAATTCACGAGTGATGACTGCACAGGTCTCAGAGCTGGTAAGGATATCTAGTTGAGAATTATAGATAATGCAATGATGTGGCCTGTTCAGCTCCACATGCCACATGGGTATTTGTTGCACGTTCACATATTATTGCCCTGCTGTGTTCGGCACTGCCCCCGATGCTGGACAAATATATAATCCGGGGTTATAGATCAATGCAATGCTGTGGTCTGCACAGCTCCTGGTGCAGGTCAGATAGCTCGTCTGGGGTTGTAGATGCACTGCTATGGTCTGCATAGCTCCCAGTGCTGGACAGATATCTAGTCCGTGTTTATAGATCAATGCACTGCTGTAGTCTGCACAACTCACGGTGCTGGACAGATATCTAGACCGAGTTTATAGATCATTGCACTGCTGTGGTCTGCACAGCTCCCGGTGCTGGACAGATACTAGTCCGGGTTATAGATCAATGCACTGCTGTGGTTCCCATAGCTCCCCGTGCTGGACAGATATCTAGTCTGGGTTTATAGATCAATGCACTGCTGTGGTCTGCGCTGCTCCCCGCGCTGGACAGGCATCTAGTCCGTGTTTTTATATCAATGCCCTGCTGTGGTCTGTGCAGCTCCCAGTGCTGGACAGATATCTAGACCGGGTTTATAGATCAAAGCACTGCTATAGTTTGCACTGATCCCGGTGCTGGGCAGATATCTAGTCCGTTGTTATAGAACAATGCACTGTTCTGGTCTGCATAGCTCCCAGTGCTGGACAGATATCTGGATGGGGTTTATAGGTCAATGCGATGCTGTGGTCCACATAGCTCCCCGAGCTAGACAGATATCTCGACCGGTTGTATAGATCAATGAACCTCTGTGCTCTGCAACAGCTCTCCGAGCAAGACAGCAATCTAGTCCGTGTTTATAGATCAATACACTGCTGTGGACAGCACAGCTGCCCGTGCTGGACAGCTATCTAGACCGGGATTACAGATCAATGCACGTGTGTGTTCTGCATGCTCTACGTGCTGGACAGATATCTAGTCTGGGTTTATAGATCAATGCACTGCCGTGGTCTGCATATCTCCTGGTGCAGGACAGATATTTTGTCAGGATTGTAGACGCACTGCTGTGGTTTCCATAGCTCCCAGTGCTGGAAAGATATCTTGTCCGTGTTTATAGATCAATGCACTACTGTGGTCTGCACAGGTCCCCGTGCTAGGCAGATGTCTCGTCCGGGTTTTTAGATCAATGCACTGATGTGAACTGCACAGCTCACCGAGCTTGACAGATATCTCTTCCGCGTTTATAGTTCAATGCACTGTTGTGGTCTGCACAGCTCCAGGTGCTGGACAGATATCTAGACCGGGTTTAGAGATCAATGCACTGCTGTGTTATGTACAGCTCCCAGTGCTGGATAGATAGCTTGACCGGTTTTATAAATCAATGCACTGCTGTGGTATGCACAGCTCCGCTTGCTGGATAGATATCTCTACTGGGTTTATAGATCAATGCACTGCTGTGGTCTGCACAGCTCCAGGTGCTGGACAGATATCTAGACCGGGTTTAGAGATCAATGCACTGCTGTGGTCTGCAGTGCTCCCTGCGCGGGACAGATATCTTGTCCAGGATTATAGATCAATTCACTGCTGTGGTCTGCATACTCCCTGTGCTGGACAATTATTTAGTTCGGGGTTATCGATCAATGCACTGCTGTCATTTGCACAGCTCCAGGTGCTGGACAGATATCTAGTTCGGGGTTATAGATGAATGCACTGCTGCGGTTTGCACAGCACCCGGTGCTGGTCAGATAGCTTGAAGTGGTTTATAGATCAATGCACTGCTGTGTTCTGCACAGCTTACCGTGCTGGACTGATATCTCGACTGCGTTTATAGATCAATGCACAGCTCTGGTCTGCACAGCTCCCGGTGCTGGACAGATATCTCGACCGGCTTTTTAGATCAATTCACTGCTGTCGTCTACACAGCTCGCCATTGCTGCACAGATATCTAGTCCGGGGTTATAGATCAATGCACTGCTGAGGACGGCACAGCTCCCCGTGCTGGACAGATGCCTCGACCAGGTTTATAGATCAATGCATGGGGTGGTGTACACAGTCCTATGTGCTGGAAGGGTAACTGTACCTGGTTTACAGATCAATGCACTGGGGTCGAGTGCACAGTCCTGCATTCTTCGTGGGTAACTGCTCCTGGTTTACAGATCAATGCACTGAGGTAGTGCACACAGTCTGACATGCTGGGAGGGCAACTGCTCTGGTTTACTGCTCAATGCACTGGCGTGGTGTAGACAACTCTACATGCCCGGACGGAACATGATCCTGGTTTAAAGATCAATGCACAGGGGTGGTGTACACAGTCCTACATGCTGGGAGGGGAACTGCTCTTGGTTTACACATGAACGTACTGGGGTGGTATACACAACTCGATATGCTGAGAGGGTAACTGCTCCTGGTTTACAGATCAGTGCACTGGGGTCGGGTACACAGTCTTACATGCTGGGTGGGTAACTACTCCTTGGTTGGAGATCAATGCACTGGGGTGGTGTACACAGCTCTACATGCTGGGAGGATAACTGCACCTTTGCACGTTCTCCCCGTGTCTGCGTGGGTTTCCTCCGGGTGCTCCGGTTTCCTCCCAAAGTCCAAAGATGTGCGGGTCAGGTGAATTGGCCATGCTAAATTGCCCGTAGTGTTAGGTAAGGGGTAAATGTAGGGGTATGGATGAGTTGCGCTTCGGCGGGTCGGTGTGGACTTGTTGGGCCGAAGGGCCTGTTTCCACACTGTAAGTAATCTAATCTAATCTAATAACTGCTCCTGGTTTACAGATCAATGCATTGGTGTGGGGTACACTGTCCTACATGCTGGGAGGGTAACAGCTCCTGGTTTACAACTCAATGCACTGGGGTGGTGACAACAGTCCTACATACAGGGAGGATAACTGCTCCTGGTTTACCTGTCGATGCACTAGAGTGATATACACAGTCCTGCATGTTGGGAGGGTTAGTGCTCCTGGTTTACAGATCTGTGTGCTGGAGAGGTGTACAAAGTACTACATGGTGGGAGGGTAATTGCTCCAGGTTAATAGATCAATGCACTGGCGTGGTGTACACAGCCCTACGTACTGAGAGGGTAACTGCTTCTGGTTTACAGATCAATGCACTGTGATGGTGTACACAGTCCTACATGCTGGGAGTATACCAGCTCCTGGTTTACAGA
This sequence comes from Hemiscyllium ocellatum, assembly GCF_020745735.1. NCBI lineage: Eukaryota > Metazoa > Chordata > Chondrichthyes > Orectolobiformes > Hemiscylliidae > Hemiscyllium > Hemiscyllium ocellatum. Next base: position 3,203,299 of record NC_083442.1, on the reverse strand, counting down.
TCAATGCACTGGGGTGGTATACACAGCTCTCTATGCTGAGAGGGTAACTGCTCCTGTTTATAGATGAATGCACTGGGGTGGTTACACAGTCCAACATGCCTTCAGGGTAACTGCTTCAGGTTTACAGATCAATGCACTGCGGTGGTGTACACTGTCCTCCAAGCTGTGCGGGTAAATGCTCCTTTTTTGACAGATCAATCCACTGGGACGTTGTGCAGATCCTTATATGCTGGGAGGATAACTTTTCCTGGTTTACATATCAATGTATTGGGGTGGTGTACACAGTCCTAAATGCTGGGAGGGTAACTGCCACTGTGTTAAAGATCAATGCACTGTGGTGAGGCACACATTCCTACATGCTGAGAGGTTAACTGCTCCTGGTTTACAGATCAATGCACTGGGTCGTTGTACACAGACCTACATGCTGGGAGGGTAAATGCTCGTGATTTACAGATCAATGCACTGGGGTGGTGTAGCCAGTCCTACATGCTGGGAGTGTAACTGCTCCTGGTTTAAAGAACAATGCACTCGGCTGGGGTACACAGTCCGATATGCTGGGAGAGCACCTGCCCCTGGTTTACAGATCAATGTACAGGAGTGGTGTACACAGTCCGAAATGCTGGGAGGATAACTGCCTTAGGTTAAAGATCAATGCACTCGGCTGGGGCCCACATTCCAACATGCAGAGATGGTAACTGCTCCTGGTTTACAGATCAATGCACTGGGGCGTTGTACAGAACCTTACATGCTGGGAGGGTAACTGCTACTGGTTTATGGATCAATGCAGTGGGGTGGTGCACATAGTCCTACATGCTGGGTGGGTAACTTCTCCTGGTTTACAGATCAATTCCCCGAGGTGGTGTGTACAGTCCTACATTCTGGGAGGGTAAAAGGTCCTGGTTTACAGATCAATGCACTGGGGTGGTGTACACAGTCCTACACGCAGGGAGGGTAACTGCTCGTGGTTTAAAGATCAATGCACTGGGTTGGTGAACACCGTGCTACAAGCTGGGAGGGTAAATTCTCCTGGTTTACAGATCAATGCACTGGGGTGGTATCCTCAGTCCTACATGCTGGGAGTGTAACAGCTCCTGGTTTACAGATCAATGCACTGTGGTGGTGTACACTGTCCTACATGCTGGGAGAGTAACTGCTCCAGGTTTACAGATCAATGCACTGTATTATAGAAAATAAAGGATTTGGAGCAGCGTCACGACTTCCTCCAGAATTATGGAAAAGCAAGGAGCTGGAGCAGCGTCACTGCTTCCTCCTGTATTATAGAAAATTAAGGAGCTGGAGCAGCGTCACTGCTTCCTCCTATATTAGACAAAATAAAGGAGCTGGAGCAGAGTCAAATAATCCTCCTGATAACGGAAAAGAAAGGAGCTGGAGCAGCGTCACTGCTTCCTCCGGTATTATAGAAAAATAAACGAGCTAGAGCCTCGTCTCTGCTTCCTCCAGTAATTTAGAAACTAAAGGAGCTGGAGCAGCGTCACTGCTTCGTCCTGTATTGTGGAAAATTAAGGAGGTGGAGCAAGGTCACTGCTTCCTTCTGTGTTATATAAAACAAAGAGGATTGAGCAGCTTTTCTGATTCGTTCTGTATTATAGAAAATAAAGGAGCTGGAGCAGTGTCACTGCTTCCTCCTGTATTATAGAAAATAAAGGAGCTAGAGCAGCGTCACTGCTTCCTCCTGTATTATAGAAAATAAAGGAGTTGGCGCAGCATCTCTGCCTCCTCCTGTATTATAGAAAATAAATGAGCTGGAGCAGTGTCACTGCTTCCTCCTGTATTAAGGAAAATAAAGGAGCTAGAGCAGCGTCACTACTTCCTCCTGTATTATAGAAAATAAAGGAGTTGGAGCATCATCTCTGCTTCCTCCTGTATTATAGAAAATATAAGAGCTGGAGCAGCATCTCTGCTTTATCCTGTGTTTTAGAAAATAAAGGAGCTGGAGCTGCATCTCTGCTACCTATAGTAATGGCGAAAATAGAGCAGCTGGAACAGCGTCATTGCTTTGTACTGTATTGTGGAAAATTAAGGAGCTGAAGCAAGGTCACTGCTTCCTTCTGTATTATATAAAACAAAGCGGATTGAGCAGCTTTTCTGATTCGTCCTGTATTATAGAAAATAAAGCAGCTGGAGCAGTGTCACTGCTTCCTCCTGTATTATAGAAAATAAAGGAGCGAGAGCAGCGTCACTGCTTCCTCCTGTATTATAGAAAATAAAGGAGTTGGAGCAGCATCTCTGCTTCCTCCTGTATTATAGAAAATATAGGAGCTGGAGCAGCATCTCTGCTTTATTCTATATTATAGAAAATAAAGAAGCTGGAGCTGCATCTCTGCGAGCTATGGTACTTACGAAAATAAAGCAGCTGGAACAGCGTCATTGCTTCGTCCTGTATTGTGGAAAATTAAGGAGCTGGAGCAAGGTCACTGCTTCCTTCTGTGTTATCTAAAACAAAGAGGTTTGAGACAGCTTTTCTGATTCGTTCTGTATTACAGAAAATAAAGGAGCTGGAGCAGCGTCACTGCTGTCTCCAGTATTATAGAAAATAAAGGAGTTGGAGCAGCATCTCTGCTTCCTCCTGTATTATAGAAAATAAAGGAGTTGGAGCAGCATCTCTGCTTCCTCCTGTATTATAGAAAATAAAGGAGTTGGAGCAGCATCTCTGCTCCCTCCTGTATTATAGAAAATAAAGGAGATGGAGCAGAATCTCTGCTTTATGCTGCGTTATAGAAAATAAAGGAGCTGGAGCTGCATCTCTGCTTCATATAATAATTACGAAAATAAAGCAGCTGGAACAGGGACACTGCTTCGTCCTGTATTGTGGAAAATTAAGGAGCTGGAGCAAGGTCACTGCTTCCTTCTGTGTTATATAAAACAAAGAGGATTGAGCAGCTTTTCTGATTCGTTCTGTATAATAGAAAATAAAGGAGCTGGAGCAGTGTCACTGCTTCCTCCTGTATTATAGAAAATAAAGGAGCTAGAGCAGCGTCACTGCTTCCTCCTGTATTATAGAAAATAAAGGAGTTGGCGCAGCATCTCTGCTTCCTCCTGTTTTATAGAAAATATAGGAGTTGGCGCAGAATCTCTGCTTCATCCTGTATTATAGAAAATTAAGGAGTTGGCGCAGCATATCTGCTTCCTCCTGTATTATAGAAAATAAAGGAGCTGGAGCTGCATCTCGTCTTGCTATAGTAATTACGAAAATAAAGCAGCTGGAACAGCGTCACTGCATCGTCTTGTATTGTGGAAAATTAAGGAGCTGGAGCAAGGTCACTGCTTCCTTCTGTATTATATAAAACAAAGAACAGTTTTTCTGATTCGTTCTGTATTATAGAAAATAAAGGAGCTGGAGCAGTATCTCTGCTTCCACCTGTATTATAGAAAATAAAGGAGCTAGAGCAGCGTCACTGCTTCCTCCTGTATTATAGAAAATAAAGGAGCTGGAGCAGCATCTCTGCTTCCTCCTGTATTACAGAAAATAAAGGAGATGGAGCAGCATCTCTGCTTTATCCTGTATTATAGAAAATAAAGGATCTAGATCTGCATCTCTGCCTCCTATAGTAATTACGAAAATAAAGCAGCTGGAACAGCAACACTGCTTCGTACTGTATTGTGGAAAATTAAGGAGCTGGAGCAAGGTCACTGCTTCCTTCTGTATTATATAAAACAAAGTGGATTGAGCAGCTTTTCTGATTCGTTCTGTATAATAGAAAATAAAGGAGCTAGAGCAGTGTCACTGCTTCCTCCTGTATTATAGAAAATAAAGGAGTTGGAGCAGCATCTCAGCTTCCTCCTGTATTATAGAAAATATAAGAGCTGGAGCAGCATCTCTGCTTTATCATTCATTATAGAAAATAAACGAGCTGGAGCGGCATCTCTGCTTCCTATAGTAATTACGATAATAAAGCAGCTGGTACAGCGTCACTGTTTCGTCCTGTATTGTGGAAAATTAAGGAGCTGGAGCCAGGTCACTGCTTCCTTCAGAAATATATAAAACAAAGAGGATTGAGCAGCTTTTCTGATTCGTTCTGTATTATAGAAAATAAAGAAGCTAGAGCAGCGTCACTGCTTCCTCCTGTATTATAGAAAATAAAGGAGTTGGAGCAGCATCTCAGCTTCCTCCTGTATTATAGAAAATATAAGAGCTGGAGCAGCATCTCTGCTTTATCATTCATTATAGAAAATAAAGGAGCTGGAGCTGCATCTCTGCTTCCTATAGTAATGACGAAAATAAAGCAGCTGGAACAGGGACACTGCTTCGTCCTGTATTGTGGAAAATTAAGGAGCTGGAGCAAGGTCATTGCTTCCTTCTGTGTTATATAAAACAAAGAGGATTGAGCAGCTTTTCTGATTCGTTCTGTATTATCGAAAATAAAGGAGCTGGAGCAGTGTCACTGCTTCCTCCTGCATTATAGAAAATAAAGGAGCTAGAGCAGTGTCACTGCTTCCTCCTGTATTATAGAAAATAAAGGAGTTGCCGCAGCATCTCTGCTTCCTCCTGTATTATAGAAAATAAATGAGCCTGAGCAGTGTCACTGCTTCCTCCTGTATTAAGGAAAATAAAGGAGTTGGAGCATCATCTCTGCTTCCTCCTGTATTACAGAAAATAAAGGAGCTGGAGCAGCATCTCTGCTTTATCCTGTGTTATAGAAAATAAACGAGCTGGAGCTGCATCTCTGCTTCCTATAGTAATTGCGAAAATAAAGCAGCTGGAACAGCGTCACTGCTTTGTACTGTATTGTGGAAAATCAAGGAGCTGGAGCAAGGTCACTGCTTCCTTCTGTATTATATAAAACAAAGCGGATTGAGCAGCTTTTCTGATTCGTTCTGTATTATAGAAAATAAAGGAGCTGGAGCAGTGTCACTGCTTCCTCCAGTATTATAGAAAATAAAGGAGCTAGAGCAGCGTCATTGCTTCCTCCTGGATTGTAGAAAATAAAGGAGTTGGCGCAGCATCTCTGCTTCCTCCAGTATTATAGAAAATAAATGAGTTGGAGCAGCATCTCTGCTTCCTCCTGTATTATAGAAAATAAAGGAGTTGGAGCAGCATCTCTGCTTTATCCTGTATCATAGAAAATAAAGGAGCTGGAGCTGCATCTCTGCTTCCAATAGTAATTACGAAAATAAAGCAGCTGGAACAGTGTCACTGCTTCCTCCTGTATTATAGAAAATAAAGGAGCTAGAGCAGTGTCACTGCTTCCTCCTGTATTATAGAAAATAAAGGAGTTGCCGCAGCATCTCTGCTTCCTCCTGTATTATATAAAATAAATGAGCCTGAGCAGTGTCACTGCTTCCTCCTGTATTAAGGAAAATAAAGGAGCTAGAGCAGCGTCACTGCTTCCTCCTGTATTATAGAAAATAAAGGAGTTGGAGCATCATCTCTGCTTCCTCCTGTATTACAGAAAATAAAGGATTTGGAGCAGCATCTCTGCTACCTCTTGTATTATTGAAAATATAGGAGCTGGAGCAGCATGTCTGCTTTATCCTGTGTTATAGAAAATAAACGAGCTGGAGCTGCATCTCTGCTTCCTATAGTAATTGCGAAAATAAAGCAGCTGGAACAGCGTCACTGCTTTGTACTGTATTGTGGAAAATCAAGGAGCTGGAGCAAGGTCACTGCTTCCTTCTGTATTATATAAAACAAAGCGGATTGAGCAGCTTTTCTGATTCGTTCTGTATTATAGAAAATAAAGGAGCTGGAGCAGTGTCACTGCTTCCTCCAGTATTATAGAAAATAAAGGAGTTAGAGCAGCGTCACTGCTTCCTCCTGGATTATAGAAAATAAAGGAGTTGGCGCAGCATCTCTGCTTCCTCCTGTATTATAGAAAATAAAGGAGTTGGAGCAGTATCTCTGCTTCCTCCTGTATTATAGAAAATATAGGAGCTGTAGCAGCATCTCTGCTTTATTCTGTATTATTAAAAAAAGGAGCTGGAGCTGCATCTCTGCTTCCGATAGTAATTACGATAATAAAGCAGCTGGAACAGCGTCACTGATTCGTCCTGTATTGTGGAAAAATAAGGAGCTGGAGAAAGGTCACTGCTTCCTTCTGTATTATCTAAAACAAAGAGGATTGAGACAGCTTTTATGATTCGTTCTTTATGATAGAAAATAAAGGAGCTGGAGCAGTGTCACTGCTTCCTCCTGTATTAAGGAAAATAAAGGAGCTAGAGCAGCGTCACTGCTTCCTCCTGTATTATAGATAATAAAGGAGTTGGAGCAGCATCTCTGCTTCCTCCTGTATTATAGAAAATAAAGGAGTTGGAGCAGCATCTCTGTTTCCTCCTGTATTATAGAAAATATAGGAGCTGGAGTTGCATCTCTGCTTTATTCTGTATTATAGAAAATAAATGAGTTGGAGCAGCATCTCTGCTTCCTCCTGTATTATAGAAAATAAAGGAGTTGGAGCAGCATCTCTGCTTCCTCCTGTATTATAGAAAATATAGGAGCTGGAGCAGCATCTCTGCTTTATTCTATATTATAGAAAATAAAGAAGCTGGAGCTGCATCTCTGCGAGCTATGGTACTTACGAAAATAAAGCAGCTGGAACAGCGTCATTGCTTCGTCCTGTATTGTGGAAAATTAAGGAGCTGGAGCAAGGTCACTGCTTCCTTCTGTGTTATCTAAAACAAAGAGGTTTGAGACAGCTTTTCTGATTCGTTCTGTATTACAGAAAATAAAGGAGCTGGAGCAGCGTCACTGCTGTCTCCAGTATTATAGAAAATAAAGGAGTTGGAGCAGCATCTCTGCTTCCTCCTGTATTATAGAAAATAAAGGAGTTGGAGCAGCATCTCTGCTTCCTCCTGTATTATAGAAAATAAAGGAGTTGGAGCAGCATCTCTGCTCCCTCCTGTATTCTAGAAAATAAAGGAGATGGAGCAGCATCTCTGCTTTATGCTGCGTTATAGAAAATAAAGGAGCTGGAGCTGCATCTCTGCTTCATATAATAATTACGAAAATAAAGCAGCTGGAACAGGGACACTGCTTCGTCCTGTATTGTGGAAAATTAAGGAGCTGGAGCAAGGTCACTGCTTCCTTCTGTGTTATATAAAACAAAGAGGATTGAGCAGCTTTTCTGATTCGTTCTGTATAATAGAAAATAAAGGAGCTGGAGCAGTGTCACTGCTTCCTCCTGTATTATAGAAAATAAAGGAGCTAGAGCAGCGTCACTGCTTCCTCCTGTATTATAGAAAATAAAGGAGTTGGCGCAGCATCTCTGCTTCCTCCTGTTTTATAGAAAATATAGGAGTTGGCGCAGCATCTCTGCTTCATCCTGTATTATAGAAAATTAAGGAGTTGGCGCAGCATATCTGCTTCCTCCTGTATTATAGAAAATAAAGGAGCTGGAGCTGCATCTCGTCTTGCTATAGTAATTACGAAAATAAAGCAGCTGGAACAGCGTCACTGCATCGTCCTGTATTGTGGAAAATTAAGGAGCTGGAGCCAGGTCACTGCTTCCTTCTGTATTATATAAAACAAAGAGCAGTTTTTCTGATTCGTTCTGTATTATAGAAAATAAAGGAGCTGGAGCAGTATCTCTGCTTCCACCTGTGTTATAGAAAATAAAGGAGCTAGAGCAGCGTCACTGCTTCCTCCTGTATTATAGAAAATAAAGGAGCTGGAGCAGCATCTCTGCTTCCTCCTGTATTACAGAAAATAAAGGAGATGGAGCAGCATCTCTGCTTTATCCTGTATTATAGAAAATAAAGGATCTGGATCTGCATCTCTGCCTCCTATAGTAATTACGAAAATAAAGCAGCTGGAACAGCAACACTGCTTCGTACTGTATTGTGGAAAATTAAGGAGCTGGAGCAAGGTCACTGCTTCCTTCTGTATTATATAAAACAAAGTGGATTGAGCAGCTTTTCTGATTCGTTCTGTATAATAGAAAATAAAGGAGCTGGAGCGGCATCTCTGCTTCCTATAGTAATTACGAAAATAAAGCAGCTGGTACAGCGTCACTGTTTCGTCCTGTATTGTGGAAAATTAAGGAGCTGGAGCCAGGTCACTGCTTCCTTCAGTAATATATAAAACAAAGAGGATTGAGCAGCTTTTCTGATTCGTTCTGTATTATAGAAAACAAAGGAGCTAGAGCAGCGTCACTGCTTCCTCCTGTATTATAGAAAATAAAGGAGCTGGAGCAGCATCTCTGCTTCCTCCTGTATTACAGAAAATAAAGGAGATGGAGCAGCATCTCTGCTTTATCCTGTATTATAGAAAATAAAGGATCTGGATCTGCATCTCTGCCTCCTATAGTAATTACGAAAATAAAGCAGCTGGAACAGCAACACTGCTTCGTACTGTATTGTGGAAAATTAAGGAGCTGGAGCAAGGTCACTGCTTCCTTCTGTATTATATAAAACAAAGTGGATTGAGCAGCTTTTCTGATTCGTTCTGTATTATAGAAAATAAAGAAGCTAGAGCAGCGTCACTGCTTCCTCCTGTATTATAGAAAATAAAGGAGTTGGAGCAGCATCTCAGCTTCCTCCTGTATTATAGAAAATATAAGAGCTGGAGCAGCATCTCTGCTTTATCCTTCATTATAGAAAATAAAGGAGCTGGAGCTGCATCTCTGCTTCCTATAGTAATGACGAAAATAAAGCAGCTGGAACAGGGACACTGCTTCGTCCTGTATTGTGGAAAATTAAGGAGCTGGAGCAATGTCATTGCTTCCTTCTGTGTTATATAAAACAAAGAGGGTTGAGCAGCTTTTCTGATTCGTTCCGTATTATCGAAAATAAAGGAGCTGTAGCAGTGTCACTGCTTCCTCCTGCATTATAGAAAATAAAGGAGCTAGAGCAGTGTCACTGCTTCCTCCTGTATTATAGAAAATAAAGGAGTTGCCGCAGCATCTCTGCTTCCTCCTGTATTATAGAAAATAAATGAGCCTGAGCAGTGTCACTGCTTCCTCCTGTATTAAGGAAAATAAAGGAGTTGGAGCATCATCTCTGCTTCCTCCTGTATTACAGAAAATAAAGGAGCTGGAGCAGCATCTCTGCTTTATCCTGTGTTATAGAAAATAAACGAGCTGGAGCTGCATCTCTGCTTCCTATAGTAATTGCGAAAATAAAGCAGCTGGAACAGCGTCACTGCTTTGTACTGTATTGTGGAAAATCAAGGAGCTGGAGCAAGGTCACTGCTTCCTTCTGTATTATATAAAACAAAGCGGATTGAGCAGCTTTTCTGATTCGTTCTGTATTATAGAAAATAAAGGAGCTGGAGCAGTGTCACTGCTTCCTCCAGTATTATAGAAAATAAAGGAGCTAGAGCAGCGTCATTGCTTCCTCCTGGATTGTAGAAAATAAAGGAGTTGGCGCAGCATCTCTGCTTCCTACAGTATTACAGAAAATAAATGAGTTGGAGCAGCATCTCTGCTTCCTCCTGTATAACAGAAAATAAAGGAGTTGGAGCAGCATCTCTGCTTTATCCTGTATCATAGAAAATAAAGGAGCTGGAGCTGCATCTCTGCTTCCAATAGTAATTACGAAAATAAAGCAGCTGGAACAGTGTCACTGCTTCCTCCTGTATTATAGAAAATAAAGGAGCTAGAGCAGTGTCACTGCTTCCTCCTGTATTATAGAAAATAAAGGAGTTGCCGCAGCATCTCTGCTTCCTCCTGTATTATATAAAATAAATGAGCCTGAGCAGTGTCACTGCTTCCTCCTGTATTAAGGAAAATAAAGGAGCTAGAGCAGCGTCACTGCTTCCTCCTGTATTATAGAAAATAAAGGAGTTGGAGCATCATCTCTGCTTCCTCCTGTATTACAGAAAATAAAGGATTTGGAGCAGCATCTCTGCTACCTCTTGTATTATTGAAAATATAGGAGCTGGAGCAGCATGTCTGCTTTATCCTGTGTTATAGAAAATAAACGAGCTGGAGCTGCATCTCTGCTTCCTATAGTAATTGCGAAAATAAAGCAGCTGGAACAGCGTCACTGCTTCGTCCTGTATTGTGGAAAATCAAGGAGCTGGAGCAAGGTCACTGCTTCCTTCTGTATTATATAAAACAAAGCGGATTGAGCAGCTTTTCTGATTCGTTCTGTATTATAGAAAATAAAGGAGCTGGAGCAGTGTCACTGCTTCCTCCAGTATTATAGAAAATAAAGGAGTTAGAGCAGCGTCACTGCTTCCTCCTGGATTATAGAAAATAAAGGAGTTGGCGCAGCATCTCTGCTTCCTCCTGTATTATAGAAAATTATGGAGTTGGAGCAGTATCTCTGCTTCCTCCTGTATTATAAAAAAAAGGAGCTGGAGCTGCATCTCTGCTTCCGATAGTAATTACGATAATAAAGCAGCTGGAACAGCGTCACTGATTCGTCCTGTATTGTGGAAAAATAAGGAGCTGGAGAAAGGTCACTGCTTCCTTCTGTATTATCTAAAACAAAGAGGATTGAGACAGCTTTTATGATTCGTTCTTTATGATAGAAAATAAAGGAGCTGGAGCAGTGTCACTGCTTCCTCCTGTATTAAGGAAAATAAAGGAGCTAGAGCAGCGTCACTGCTTCCTCCTGTATTATAGATAATAAAGGAGTTGGAGCAGCATCTCTGCTTCCTCCTGTATTATAGAAAATAAAGGAGCTGGAGCTGCATCTCTGCTTCCTACAGTAATTACGAAAATAAAGCAGCTGGAACAGCGTCACTGATTCGTCCTGTATTGGGGAAAAATAAGGAGCTGGAGAAAGGTCACTGCTTCCTTCTGTATTATCTAAAACAAAGAGGATTGAGACAGCTTTTATGATTCGTTCTTTATTATAGAAAATAAAGGAGCTGCAGCAGTGTCACTGATTCCTCCTGTATTATAGAAAATAAAGGAGCTGGAGCAGCGTCACTGCTTCCTCCTGTATTATAGAAAATAAAGGAGTTGGAGCTGCATCTCTTCTTGCTATACTAATTACGAAAATAAAGCAGCTGGAACAGCGTCACTGCTTCGTCCTGTATCGTGGAAAATTAAGGAGCTGGAGCGAGGTCACTGCTTCCTTCTGTATTATATAAAACAAAGAGGATTGAGCAGCTTTCCTCATTCGTTCTGTATTATGGAAAATATAGGAGCTGGAGCGGTGTCCCTGCTTCCTCCTGTATGATAGAAAATAAAGGAGCAGGAGCGGTGTCACTGCTTCCTCCTGTATGATAGAAAATAAAGGCGCTAGAGCAGCGTCACTGCTTCCTCCTGTAGTATAGAAAATAAAGGAGTTGGAGCAGCATCTCTGCTTCCTCCTGTATTATAGAAAATATAGGAGCTGGAGCAGCATCTCTGCTTCCTCCTGTATTATAGAAAATATAGGAGCTGGAGCAGTGTCACTGCTTCCTCCTGTATTATAGAAAATAAAGGAGCTAGAGCAGCGTCACTGCTTCCACCTGTATTATAGAAAATAAAGGAGCTGGAGCAGCATCTCTGCTTCCTCCTGTATTACAGAAAATAAAGGAGATGGAGCTGCATTCTCTGCTTTATCCTGTATTGTAGAAAAAAAAGGATCTGGATCTGCATCTCTGCCTCCTATAGTAATTACGAAAATACAGCAGCTGGAACAGCAACACTGCTTCGTACTGTATTGTGGAAAATTAAGGAGCTGGAGCAAGGTCACTGCTTCCCTCTGTATTATATAAAACAAAGTGGATTGAGCAGCTTTTCTGATTCGTTCTGTATAATAGAAAATAAAGGAGCTGGAGCAGCATCTCTGCTTCCTATAGTAATTACGAAAATAAAGCAGCTGGTACAGCGTCACTGTTTCGTCCTGTATTGTGGAAAATTAAGGAGCTGGAGCCAGGTCACTGCTTCCTTCAGTAATATATAAAACAAAGAGGATTGAGCAGCTTTTCTGATTCGTTCTGTATTATAGAAAATAAAGGAGCTGGAGCAGTGTCACTGCTTCCTCCTGTATTATAGAAAATAAAGGAGCTAGAGCAGCGTCACTGTTTCCTCCTGTATTATAGAAAATAAAGGAGTTTGCGCAGCATCTCTGCTTCCTCCTGTATTATAGAAAATATAGGAGCTGGAGCAGCATCTCCGCTTTATCCTGTATTACAGAAAATAAAGGAGCTGGAGCTGCATCTCTGCTTCCTATAGTAATTACGAAAATAAAGCAGCTGGAACAGCGACACTGCTTCGTCCTGTATTGTGGAAAATTAAGGAGGTGGAGCAAGGTCACTGCTTCCTTCTGTGTTATGTAAAACAAAGATGATTGAGCAGCTTTTCTGATTCGTTCTGTATTATAGAAAATAAAGGAGCTGGAGCAGTGTCACTGTTTACTCCAGTATTATAGAAAATAAATGAGTTAGAGCAGCATCACTGCTTCCTCCTGGATTATAGAAAATAAAGGAGTTGGCGCAGCATCTCTGCTTCCTCCTGTATTATAGAAAATAAATGAGTTGGAGCAGCATCTCTGCTTCCTCCTGTATTTTAGAAAATATAGGATCTGGAGCAGCATCTCTGCTTGATTATGTATTATAGGAAATAAAGGAGCTGGAGCTGCATCTCTGCTTCCTATAGTAATTATGAAAATAAAGCCGATGGAACAGCGTAACTGCTTCGTCCTGTATTGTGGAAAATTAAGGAGCTGGAGCAAGGACAATGCTTCCTTCTGTATTATATAAAACAAAGAGGATTGAGCAGCTTTCCTCATTCGTTCTGTATTATGGAAAATAAAGGAGCTGGAGCGGTGTCCCTGCTTCCTCTTGTATGATAGAAAATAAAGGAGCTAGAGCAGCGTCACTGCTTCCTCCTGTATTGTAGAAAATAAAGGAGTTGGAGCAGCATCTCTGCTTCCTCCTGTATTATAGAAAATAAAGGAGTTGGAGCAGCATCTCTGCTTTATCCTGTATTATAGAAAATAAAGGAGCTGGAGCTGCATCTCTGCTTCCAATAGTAATTACGAAAATAAAGCAGCTGGAACAGCGTCACTGCTTCGTCCTGTATTGTGGAAAATTAAGGCGTTGGAACAAGGTCACTGCTTCCTTCTGTGTTATATAAAACAAAGAGGATTGAGCAGCTATTCTTATTCGTTCTGTATTATAGAAAATAAAGGAGCTGGAGCATTGTCACTGCTTCCTCCTGTATTATAGAAAATAAAGTAGCTAGAGCAGCGTCACTGCTTCCTCCAGTATTATAGAAAATAAAGGAGTTGGAGCAGCATCTCTGCTTCCTCCTGTATTATAGAAAATACAGGAGCTGGAGCAGCATCTCTGCTTTATTCTATATTATAGAAAATAAAGGAGCTGGAGCTGCATCTCTGCTAGCTATGGTAATTACGAAAATAAAGCAGCTGGAATAGCGCCACAGCTTCGTCCTGTATTGTGGAAAATTACGGAGCTGGAGCAAGGTCACTGCTTCCTTCTGTATTATATAAAACAAAGAGGATTGAGCAGCTTTTCTGAATCGTTCTGTATTATAGAAAATAAAGGAGCTGGAGCAGTGTCACTGCTTCCTCCTGTATTATGGAAAATAAAGAAGCTAGAGCAGCGTCACTGCTTCCTCCTGTATTATAGAAATTAAATTAGCTGGAGCAGCATCTCTGCTTCCTCCTGTATTATAGAAAATAAAGGAGTTGGAGCAGCATCTCTGCTTCCTCCTGTATTATAGAAAATAAAGGAGCTGGACCTGCATCTCTGCTTCATTCTGTATTATAGAAAATAAAGGAGCTGGAGCTGCTTCTCTGCTTCCTATAGTAATTACGAAAATGATGCAGCTGGAACAGCGTCACTGCTTCGTCCTGTATTGTGGAAAATTTAGGAGCTGGAGCAAGGTCACTGCTTCCTTCTGTATTATACAAAACAAAGAGGATTGAGACAGATTTTCTTATTCGTTCTGTTTTATAGAAAATAAAGGAGCTGGAGCAGTGTCACTGCTTCCTCCTGTATTATAGAAATTAAAAGAGTTGGCGCAGCATCTCTGCTTCCTCCAGTATTATAGAAGATATAGGAGCTGGAGCAGCATCTCTGCTTAATTCTGCATTATAGAACATAAAGGAGCTGGAGCTGCATCTCTGCTTCCTATAGTAATTACGAAAATAAAGCAGCTGGAACAGCGTCACTGCTTCGTCCTGTATTGTGGAAAATTTAGGAGCTGGAGCAAGGTCACTGCTTCCTTCTGTATCATATAAAACATAGAGGATTGAACAGCGCTTCTGATTCGTTCTGTATAATAGAAAATAAAGGAGCTGGAGCAGTGTCACTGCTTCCTCCTGTATTATAGAAAATAAAGGAGTTTGAGCAGCATCTCTGCTTCCTCTTGTATTGTAGAAAATATAGGAGCTGGAGCAGCATCTCTGCATTATCCTGTATTATAGAAAATAAAGGAGCTGGAGCTGCATCTCTGCTTCCTATAGTAATTACGAAAATAAAGCAGCTGGGACAGCGTCACTGCTTCGTCCTGTATTGTGGGAAATTTAGGATCTGGAGCAAGGTCACTACTTCCTTCTGTATCATATAAAACATAGAGGATTGAGCAGCGTTTCTGATTCGTTCAGTATAATAGAAAATAAAGGAACTGGAGCAGTGTCACTGCTTCCTCCTGCATTGTAGAAAGTAAAGGATTTGGAGCAGCATCTCTGCTTCCTCCTGTATTATAGAAAATAAAGGAGTTGGACCAGCATCTCTGCTTCCTCCTGTATTATAGAAAATATAGGAGCTGGAGCAGCAACTCTGCTTTATCCTGTATGATAGAAAATAAAGGAGCTGGAGCTGCATCTCTGCTTCCTATAGTAATTACGAAAATAAATCAGCTGGAACAGCGTCACTGCTTCGTCCTGTATTGTGGAAAATTAAGGAGCTTGAGCAAGGTCACTGCTTCCTTCTGCATTATATAAAACAATGAAGATTGTGTAGCTTTTCTGATTCGTCCTGTATAATAGAAAATAAAGGAGTTGGATCAGTGTCACTGCTTCCTTCTGTATTATAGAAAATAAAGGAGCTAGAGCAGCGTCACTGCTTCCTGCTGTATTATAGAAAAGAAAGGAGCTTGATCAGCATCTCTGCTTTATCCTGTATTATAGAAAATAAAGGAGCTGGAGCTGCATCTCTGCTTCCTATAGTAATTACGAACATAAAGCAGCTGGTACAGCGTCACTGCTTCGTCCTGTATTGTAGAAAATTAAGGAGCTGGAGCAAGGTCACTGCTTCCTTCTGTATTATATACAACAAAGAGGAATTAGCAGCTTTTCTGATTGGTTCTGTATAGTAGAAAATCAAGGAGCTGGAGCAGTGTCACTGCTTCCTCCTGTATTATAGAAAATAAAGGAGCTAGAGCAGCGTCACTGCTTCCTCCTGTATTATAGAAAATAAAGAGTTGGAGCAGCATCTCTGCTTCCTCCTGTATTGTAGAAAATAAAGGAGTTGAAGAAGCATCTCTGCTTCCTCCTGTATTATAGAAAATAGAGAAGCTGGAGCAGCATCTCTGCTTTATCTTGTATTATAGAAAAAAAAGGAGCTGGAGCTGCATCTCTGCTTCCTATAGTAATTACGAAAATAAAGCAGCTGGAACAGCGTCACTGCTTAGTCCTTTATTGTGGAAAATTAAGGAGCTGGAGCAAGGTCACTGCTTCCGTCTGTATTATATAAAACAAAGAGGATTGAGAAGCTTTTCTGATTCGTTCTGTAATATAGAAAATCAATTAGCTGGGGCAGTGTCACTGCTTCCTCCTGAATTACAGAAAATAAAGGAGCTAGAGCAGCGTCACTGCTTCCTCCTGTATTGTAGAAAATAAAGGAGTTGGAGCAGCATCTCTGTTTCCTCCTGTATTATAGAAAATATAGGACCTGGAGCAGCATCTCGGCTTTATCCTGCATTAGAGAAAATAAAGGAGCTGCTGCTGCATCTCTGCTTCCTATAGTAATTACGAAAATAAAGGAACTTGAACAGCGTCACTGCTTCGCCCTGTATTGTGGAAAATTAAGGAGCTGGAGCAAGGTCACTGCTTCCTTTTGTATTATATAAAAGAAAGAGGATGAAGCAGCTTTTCTGATTCGTTCTGTATCATAGAAAATAAAGGAGCTGGAGCAGTGTCACTGCTTCCTCCTGCATTATCGAAAATAAAGGAGCGAGAGCAGCGTCACTGCTTCCTCCTGTATTATAGAAAATAAAGGAGTTGGAGCAGCATCTCTGCTTCCTCCTGTATCATAGAAAATAAAAGAGTTGGAGCAGCATCTCTGCTTTATCCTGTATTATAGAAAATAAAGGAGCTCGAGCTGCATCTCTGCTTCCTGTAGTAATTACGAAAATAAAGCAGCTGGAACAGCGTCACTGCTTCGTCCTGTATTGTGGAAAATTAAGGAATTGGAGCAAGGTCACTCCTTCCTTCTGTATTATATAAAACAAAGAGGACTGATCTGCTTTTCTGATTCGTTCTGTATTATAGAAAATAAAGGAGCTGGAGCAGTGTAACTGCTTCCTCCTGTATTAAAGAAAATAAAGGAGCTAGTGCAGCGTTACTGATTCCTCCTGTATTATAGAAAATAAAGGAGCTGGAGCAGTGTCACTGCTTCCTCCTGTATTATAGAAAATAAAGGAGTTGGAGCATCATCGCTGCTTCCTCCTGTATTACAGAAAATGAAGCAGTTGGAGCAGCATCTCTGCTACCTCTTGTATTATAGAAAATATAGGAGCTGGAGCAGCATCTCTGCTTTGTCCTGTTTTATAGAAAATAAAGGAGCTGGAGCTGCATCTCTGCTTCCTATAGTAATGACGAAAATAAAGCAGCTGGAACAGCGTCACTGCTTCGTACTGTATTGTGGAACATTAAGGAGCTGGAGCAAGGTCACTGCTTCCTTCTGTATTGTATAAAACAAAGCGGATTGAGCATCTTTTCTGATTCGTCCTGTATTATAGAAAATAAAGGAGCTGTAGCAGTGTCACTGCTTCTTCGTGTATTATAGAAAATAAAGGAGCTAGAGCAGCGTCACTGCTTCCTCCTGCATTATAGAAAATAAAGGAGTTAGAGCAGCACCTCTACTTCCTCCTGTATTATAGAAAATAAAGGAGTTGGAGCAGCATCTCTGCTTCCTCCTGTATTATAGAAAATATAGGAGCTGGAGCAGCATCTCTGCTTTATTCTGTATTATAGAAAATAAAGGAGCTGGAGCTGCATCTCTGCTAGCTATGGTAATTACGAAAATAAAGCAGCTGGAACAGCGTCACTGCTTCGACCTGTATTGTGGAAAATTAAGGAGCTGGAGCAAGGTCACTGCTTCCTTCTGTATTATATAAAACAAAGAGGATTGAGCAGCTTTTTAATTCGGTCTGTATTATAGAAAATAAAGGAGCTGGAGCAGTGTCACTGCTTCCTCCTCTATTATAGGAAATAAAGGAGTTAGAGCAGCGTCACTGATTCCTCCTGTAATATAGAAAATAAAGGAGTTGGAGCAGCATCTCTGCTTCCTCCTGTATTATAGAAAATAAAGGAGTTGGAGCAGTATCTCTGCTTCCTCCTGTATTATAGAAAATATAGGAGCTGGATCAGCATCTCTGCTTCCTATAGTAATTACGAAAATAAAGCAGCTGGAACAGCGTCACTGCTTCATCCTGTATTGCGGAAAATTAAGGAGCTGGAGCAAGATCACTGCTTCCTTCTGTATTATATAAATCAAAGAGGATTGAGCAGCTTTTCTGATTCGTTCTGAATTATAGAAAATAAAGGAACTGGAGCAGTCTCACTGCTTCTTCGTGTATTATAGAAAATAAAGGAGCTAGAGCAGCGTCACTGCTTCCTCCTGCATTATTGAAAATAAAGGAGTTGGAGCAGCATCTCTGCTTCCTCCTGGATTATAGAAAATATAGGAGCTGGAGCAGCATCTCTGCTTTCTTCTGTATTATAGAAAATAAAGGAACTGGAGCTGGTGCTCTGCTTCCTATAGTAATTACGAAAATAAAGCAGCTGGAACAGCGTCACTGCTTCGTCCTGTATTGTGGAAAATTTAGAAGCTGGAGCAAGGTCACTGCTTCCTTCTGTATTATATAAAACAAAGAGGACTGAGACAGCTTTTCTGATTCGTTGTGTATTATAGAAAATCAAGGAGCTGGAGCAGTGTCACTGCTTCCTCCTGTATTATAGAAAATAAAGGAGCGAGAGCAGCGTCACTGCTTCCTCCTGTATTATAGAAAATAAAGGAGTTGGAGCAGCATCTCTGCTTCCTCCTGTGTTATAGAAAATATAGGAGCTGGAGCAGTGTCACTGCTTCCTCCTGTATTATAGAAAATAAAGAAGCTAGAGCTGCATCTCTGCTTACTATAGTAATTACAAAAATAAAGCACCTGGAATAGCGTCACTGCTTCGTCCTGTATTGTGGAAAATTAAGGAGCTGGAGCAAGGTCACTGCTTCCTTCTGTATTATATAAAACAAAGAGGATTGAGCAGCTTTTATGATTCGTTCTGTATTATAGAAAATAGAGGAGCTGGAGCAGTTTCACAGCTTTCTCTTGTAATATAGAAAATAAAGGAGCTAGAGCAGCATCACTGATTCCTCCTTTATTATAGAAAATAAAGCAGCTAGAGCAGCGTCACTGATTCCTCCTGTATTATAGAAAATAAAGGAGCAGGAGAAGTGTCACTGCTTCCTCCTGTATTATAGAAAATAAAGGAGTTGGGGCAGCATCTCTGCTTCCTCCTGTATTACAGAAAATAAAGGAGCTGGAGCTGCATCTCTGCTTCCTATAGTAATTGCGAAAATAAAGCAGCTGGAACAGCGTCACTGCTTCGTACTGTATTGTGGAAAATTAAGGAGCTGGAGCAAGGTCACTGCTTCCTTCTGTATTATATAAAACAAAGAGGATGGAGCAGCTTTTCGGATTCGTTCTGTATAATAGAAAATAAAGGAGCTGGAGCTGCATCTCTGCTTCCTATAGTAATTACGAAAATAAAGCAGCTGGTACAGCGTCAATGCTTCGTCCTGTATTGTGGAACATTAAGGAGCTGGAGCAAGGTCACTGCTTCCTTCTGTATTATATAAAACAAAGAGGATTGAGCATCTTTTCTGATTCGTCCTGTATTATAGAAAATAAAGGAGCTGTAGCAGTGTCACTGCTTCTTCGTGTATTATAGAAAATCAAGGAGCTGGAGCAGTGTCACTGCTTCCTCCTGTATTATAGAAAATAAAGGAGCGAGAGCAGCGTCACTGCTTCCTCCTGTATTATAGAAAATAAAGGAGTTGGAGCAGCATCTCTGCTTCCTCCTGTGTTATAGAAAATATAGGAGCTGGAGCTGCATCTCTGCTTTATTCTGTATTATAGAAAATATAGGAGCTGGAGCAGTGTCACTGCTTCCTCCTGTATTATAGAAAATAAAGAAGCTAGAGCTGCATCTCTGCTTACTATAGTAATTACAAAAATAAAGCACCTGGAACAGCGTCACTGCTTCGTCCTGTATTGTGGAAAATTAAGGAGCTGGAGCAAGGTCACTGCTTCCTTCTGTATTATATAAAACAAAGAGGATTGAGCAGCTTTTATGATTCGTTCTGTATTATAGAAAATAGAGGAGCTGGAGCAGTTTCACAGCTTTCTCTTGTAATATAGAAAATAAAGGAGCTAGAGCAGCATCACTGATTCCTCCTTTATTATAGAAAATAAAGCAGCTAGAGCAGCGTCACTGATTCCTCCTGTATTATAGAAAATAAAGGAGCAGGAGAAGTGTCACTGCTTCCTCCTGTATTATAGAAAATAAAGGAGTTGGGGCAGCATCTCTGCTTCCTCCTGTATTACAGAAAATAAAGGAGCTGGAGCTGCATCTCTGCTTCCTATAGTAATTGCGAAAATAAAGCAGCTGGAACAGAGTCACTGCTTCGTACTGTATTGTGGAACATTAAGGAGCTGGAGCAAGGTCACTGCTACCTTCTGTATTATATAAAACAAAGCGGATTGAGCATCTTTTCTGATTCGTCCTGTATTATAGAAAATAAAGGAGCTGTAGCAGTGTCACTGCTTCTTCGTGTATTATAGAAAATAAAGGAGCTAGAGCAGCGTCACTGCTTCCTCCTGCATTATAGAAAATAAAGGAGTTAGAGCAGCACCTCTACTTCCTCCTGTATTATAGAAAATAAAGGAGTTGGAGCAGCATCTCTGCTTCCTCCTGTGTTATAGAAAATATAGGAGCTGGAGCAGCATCTCTGCTTTATTCTATATTATAGAAAATAAAGGAGCTGGAGCTGCATCTCTGCTAGCTATGGTAATTACGAAAATAAAGCAGCTGGAACAGCGTCACTGCTTCGACCTGTATTGTGGAAAATTAAGGAGCTGGAGCAAGGTCACTTCTTCCTTCTGTATTATATAAAACAAAGAGGATTGAGCAGCTTTTTAATTCGGTCTGTATTATAGAAAATAAAGGAGCTGGAGCAGTGTCACTGCTTCCTCCTCTATTATAGAAAATAAAGGAGTTAGAGCAGCGTCACTGATTCCTCCTGTAATATAGAAAATAAAGGAGTTGGAGCAGCATCTCTGCTTCCTCCTGTATTATAGAAAATAAAGGAGTTGGAGCAGTATCTCTGCTTCCTCCTGTATTATAGAAAATATAGGAGCTGGATCAGCATCTCTGCTTCCTATAGTAATTACGAAAATAAAGCAGCTGGAACAGCGTCACTGCTTCATCCTGTATTGCGGAAAATTAAGGAGCTGGAGCAAGATCACTGCTTCCTTCTGTATTATATAAATCAAAGAGGATTGAGCAGCTTTTCTGATTCGTTCTGAATTATAGAAAATAAAGGAACTGGAGCAGTCTCACTGCTTCTTCGTGTATTATAGAAAATAAAGGAGCTAGAGCAGCGTCACTGCTTCCTCCTGCATTATTGAAAATAAAGGAGTTGGAGCAGCATCTCTGCTTCCTCCTGGATTATAGAAAATATAGGAGCTGGAGCAGCATCTCTGCTTTCTTCTGTATTATAGAAAATAAAGGAACTGGAGCTGGTGCTCTGCTTCCTATAGTAATTACGAAAATAAAGCAGCTGGAACAGCGTCACTGCTTCGTCCTGTATTGTGGAAAATTTAGAAGCTGGAGCAAGGTCACTGCTTCCTTCTGTATTATATAAAACAAAGAGGACTGAGACAGCTTTTCTGATTCGTTGTGTATTATAGAAAATCAAGGAGCTGGAGCAGTGTCACTGCTTCCTCCTGTATTATAGAAAATAAAGGAGCGAGAGCAGCGTCACTGCTTCCTCCTGTATTATAGAAAATAAAGGAGTTGGAGCAGCATCTCTGCTTCCTCCTGTGTTATAGAAAATATAGGAGCTGGAGCTGCATCTCTGCTTTATTCTGTATTATAGAAAATATAGGAGCTGGAGCAGTGTCACTGCTTCCTCCTGTATTATAGAAAATAAAGAAGCTAGAGCTGCATCTCTGCTTACTATAGTAATTACAAAAATAAAGCACCTGGAACAGCGTCACTGCTTCGTCCTGTATTGTGGAAAATTAAGGAGCTGGAGCAAGGTCACTGCTTCCTTCTGTATTATATAAAACAAAGAGGATTGAGCAGCTTTTATGATTCGTTCTGTATTATAGAAAATAGAGGAGCTGGAGCAGTTTCACAGCTTTCTCTTGTAATATAGAAAATAAAGGAGCTAGAGCAGCATCACTGATTCCTCCTTTATTATAGAAAATAAAGCAGCTAGAGCAGCGTCACTGATTCCTCCTGTATTATAGAAAATAAAGGAGCAGGAGAAGTGTCACTGCTTCCTCCTGTATTATAGAAAATAAAGGAGTTGGGGCAGCATCTCTGCTTCCTCCTGTATTACAGAAAATAAAGGAGCTGGAGCTGCATCTCTGCTTCCTCCTGTATTATAGAAAATAAAGGAGCTGGAGCTGCATCTCTGCTTCCTATAGTAATTGCGAAAATAAAGCAGCTGGAACAGCGTCACTGCTTCGTACTGTATTGTGGAAAATTAAGGAGCTGGAGCAAGGTCACTGCTTCCTTCTGTATTATATAAAACAAAGAGGATGGAGCAGCTTTTCGGATTCGTTCTGTATAATAGAAAATAAAGGAGCTGGAGCTGCATCTCTGCTTCCTATAGTAATTACGAAAATAAAGCAGCTGGTACAGCGTCAATGCTTCGTCCTGTATTGTGGAACATTAAGGAGCTGGAGCAAGGTCACTGCTTCCTTCTGTATTATATAAAACAAAGCGGATTGAGCATCTTTTCTGATTCGTTCTGTATTATAGAAAATAAAGGAGCTGTAGCAGTGTCACTGCTTCTTCGTGTATTATAGAAAATAAAGGAGCTAGAGCAGCGTCACTGCTTCCTCCTGCATTATAGAAAATAAAGGAGTTAGAGCAGCACCTCTACTTCCTCCTGTATTATAGAAAATAAAGGAGTTGGAGCAGCATCTCTGCTTCCTCCTGTATTATAGAAAATATAGGAGCTGGAGCAGCATCTCTGCTTTATTCTATATTATAGAAAATAAAGGAGCTGGAGCTGCATCTCTGCTAGCTATGGTAATTACGAAAATAAAGCAGCTGGAACAGCGTCACTGCTTCGACCTGTATTGTGGAAAATTAAGGAGCTGGAGCAAGGTCACTTCTTCCTTCTGTATTATATAAAACAAAGAGGATTGAGCAGCTTTTTAATTCGGTCTGTATTATAGAAAATAAAGGAGCTGGAGCAGTGTCACTGCTTCCTCCTCTATTATAGAAAATAAAGGAGTTAGAGCAGCGTCACTGATTCCTCCTGTAATATAGAAAATAAAGGAGTTGGAGCAGCATCTCTGCTTCCTCCTGTATTATAGAAAATAAAGGAGTTGGAGCAGTATCTCTGCTTCCTCCTGTATTATAGAAAATATAGGAGCTGGATCAGCATCTCTGCTTCCTATAGTAATTACGAAAATAAAGCAGCTGGAACAGCGTCACTGCTTCATCCTGTATTGCGGAAAATTAAGGAGCTGGAGCAAGATCACTGCTTCCTTCTGTATTATATAAATCAAAGAGGATTGAGCAGCTTTTCTGATTCGTTCTGAATTATAGAAAATAAAGGAACTGGAGCAGTCTCACTGCTTCTTCGTGTATTATAGAAAATAAAGGAGCTAGAGCAGCGTCACTGCTTCCTCCTGCATTATTGAAAATAAAGGAGTTGGAGCAGCATCTCTGCTTCCTCCTGGATTATAGAAAATATAGGAGCTGGAGCAGCATCTCTGCTTTCTTCTGTATTATAGAAAATAAAGGAACTGGAGCTGGTGCTCTGCTTCCTATAGTAATTACGAAAATAAAGCAGCTGGAACAGCGTCACTGCTTCGTCCTGTATTGTGGAAAATTTAGAAGCTGGAGCAAGGTCACTGCTTCCTTCTGTATTATATAAAACAAAGAGGACTGAGACAGCTTTTCTGATTCGTTGTGTATTATAGAAAATCAAGGAGCTGGAGCAGTGTCACTGCTTCCTCCTGTATTATAGAAAATAAAGGAGCGAGAGCAGCGTCACTGCTTCCTCCTGTATTATAGAAAATAAAGGAGTTGGAGCAGCATCTCTGCTTCCTCCTGTGTTATAGAAAATATAGGAGCTGGAGCTGCATCTCTGCTTTATTCTGTATTATAGAAAATATAGGAGCTGGAGCAGTGTCACTGCTTCCTCCTGTATTATAGAAAATAAAGAAGCTAGAGCTGCATCTCTGCTTACTATAGTAATTACAAAAATAAAGCACCTGGAACAGCGTCACTGCTTCGTCCTGTATTGTGGAAAATTAAGGAGCTGGAGCAAGGTCACTGCTTCCTTCTGTATTATATAAAACAAAGAGGATTGAGCAGCTTTTATGATTCGTTCTGTATTATAGAAAATAGAGGAGCTGGAGCAGTTTCACAGCTTTCTCTTGTAATATAGAAAATAAAGGAGCTAGAGCAGCATCACTGATTCCTCCTTTATTATAGAAAATAAAGCAGCTAGAGCAGCGTCACTGATTCCTCCTGTATTATAGAAAATAAAGGAGCAGGAGAAGTGTCACTGCTTCCTCCTGTATTATAGAAAATAAAGGAGTTGGGGCAGCATCTCTGCTTCCTCCTGTATTACAGAAAATAAAGGAGCTGGAGCTGCATCTCTGCTTCCTATAGTAATTGCGAAAATAAAGCAGCTGGATCAGCGTCACTGCTTCGTACTGTATTGTGGAAAATTAAGGAGCTGGAGCAAGGTCACTGCTTCCTTCTGTATTATATAAAACAAAGAGGATGGAGCAGCTTTTCGGATTCGTTCTGTATAATAGAAAATAAAGGAGCTGGAGCTGCATCTCTGCTTCCTATAGTAATTACGAAAATAAAGCAGCTGGTACAGCGTCAATGCTTCGTCCTGTATTGTGGAACATTAAGGAGCTGGAGCAAGGTCACTGCTTCCTTCTGTATTATATAAAACAAAGCGGATTGAGCATCTTTTCTGATTCGTTCTGTATTATAGAAAATAAAGGAGCTGTAGCAGTGTCACTGCTTCTTCGTGTATTATAGAAAATAAAGGAGCTAGAGCAGCGTCACTGCTTCCTCCTGCATTATAGAAAATAAAGGAGTTAGAGCAGCACCTCTACTTCCTCCTGTATTATAGAAAATAAAGGAGTTGGAGCAGCATCTCTGCTTCCTCCTGTATTATAGAAAATATAGGAGCTGGAGCAGCATCTCTGCTTTATTCTATATTATAGAAAATAAAGGAGCTGGAGCTGCATCTCTGCTAGCTATGGTAATTACGAAAATAAAGCAGCTGGAACAGCGTCACTGCTTCGACCTGTATTGTGGAAAATTAAGGAGCTGGAGCAAGGTCACTTCTTCCTTCTGTATTATATAAAACAAAGAGGATTGAGCAGCTTTTTAATTCGGTCTGTATTATAGAAAATAAAGGAGCTGGAGCAGTGTCACTGCTTCCTCCTCTATTATAGAAAATAAAGGAGCTAGAGCAGCGTCACTGATTCCTCCTGTAATATAGAAAATAAAGGAGTTGGAGCAGCATCTCTGCTTCCTCCTGTATTATAGAAAATAAAGGAGTTGGAGCAGTATCTCTGCTTCCTCCTGTATTATAGAAAATATAGGAGCTGGATCAGCATCTCTGCTTCCTATAGTAATTACGAAAATAAAGCAGCTGGAACAGCGTCACTGCTTCATCCTGTATTGCGGAAAATTAAGGAGCTGGAGCAAGATCACTGCTTCCTTCTGTATTATATAAATCAAAGAGGATTGAGCAGCTTTTCTGATTCGTTCTGAATTATAGAAAATAAAGGAACTGGAGCAGTCTCACTGCTTCTTCGTGTATTATAGAAAATAAAGGAGCTAGAGCAGCGTCACTGCTTCCTCCTGCATTATTGAAAATAAAGGAGTTGGAGCAGCATCTCTGCTTCCTCCTGGATTATAGAAAATATAGGAGCTAGAGCAGCATCTCTGCTTTCTTCTGTATTATAGAAAATAAAGGAACTGGAGCTGGTGCTCTGCTTCCTATAGTAATTACGAAAATAAAGCAGCTGGAACAGCGTCACTGCTTCGTCCTGTATTGTGGAAAATTTAGAAGCTGGAGCAAGGTCACTGCTTCCTTCTGTATTATATAAAACAAAGAGGACTGAGACAGCTTTTCTGATTCGTTGTGTATTATAGAAAATCAAGGAGCTGGAGCAGTGTCACTGCTTCCTCCTGTATTATAGAAAATAAAGGAGCGAGAGCAGCGTCACTGCTTCCTCCTGTATTATAGAAAATAAAGGAGTTGGAGCAGCATCTCTGCTTCCTCCTGTGTTATAGAAAATATAGGAGCTGGAGCTGCATCTCTGCTTTATTCTGTATTATAGAAAATATAGGAGCTGGAGCAGTGTCACTGCTTCCTCCTGTATTATAGAAAATAAAGGAGCTAGAGCTGCATCTCTGCTTACTATATTAATTACAAAAATAAAGCACCTGGAACAGCGTCACTGCTTCGTCCTGTATTGTGGAAAATTAAGGAGCTGGAGCAAGGTCACTGCTTCCTTCTGTATTATATAAAACAAAGAGGATTGAGCAGCTTTTATGATTCGTTTTGTATTATAGAAAATAGAGGAGCTGGAGCAGTTTCACAGCTTTCTCTTGTAATATAGAAAATAAAGGAGCTAGAGAAGCATCACTGATTCCTCCTTTATTATAGAAAATAAAGCAGCTAGAGCAGCGTCACTGATTCCTCCTGTATTATAGAAAATAAAGGAGCAGGAGAAGTGTCACTGCTTCCTCCTGTATTATAGAAAATAAAGGAGTTGGGGCAGCATCTCTGCTTCCTCCTGTATTACAGAAAATAAAGGAGCTGGAGCTGCATCTCTGCTTCCTATAGTAATTGCGAAAATAAAGCAGCTGGAACAGCGTCACTGCTTCGTACTGTATTGTGGAAAATTAAGGAGCTGGAGCAAGGTCACTGCTTCCTTCTGTATTATATAAAACAAAGAGGATGGAGCAGCTTTTCGGATTCGTTCTGTATAATAGAAAATAAAGGAGCTGGAGCTGCATCTCTGCTTCCTATAGTAATTACGAAAATAAAGCAGCTGGTACAGCGTCAATGCTTCGTCCTGTATTGTTGAAAATTAAAGAGCTGTAGAAAGGTCACTGCTTCCTTCTGTATTATATAAAACAAAGAGGATTGAGCAGCTTTTCTGATTCGTTCTGTATTATAGAAAATAAAGGAGCTGTAGCAGTGTCACTGCTTCTTCGTGTATTATAGAAAATAAAGGAGCTAGAGCAGCGTCACTGCTTCCTCCTGTATTATCGAAAATAAAGGAGTTGGAGCAGCATCTCTGCTTCCTCCTGTATTATAGAAAATAAAGGAGTTGGAGCAGCATCTCTGCTTCCTCCTGTATTATAGAAAATATAGGAGCTGGAGCAGCATCTCTGCTTTATTCTATATTATACAAAATCAAGGAGCTGGAGCTGCACCTCTGCTAACTATGGTAATTACCAAAATAAAGCAGCTGGAATAGCGTCACTGCTTCGTCCTGTATTGTGGAAAATTACGGAGCTGGAGCAAGGTCACTGCTTCCTTCTGTATTATATAAAACAAAGAGGATTGAGCAGCTTTTCTGATTCGTTCTGTATTATAGAAAATAAAGGAGCAGGAGCAGTGTCACTGCTTCCTCCTGGATTTAGGAAAATAAAGGAGCTAGAGCAGCGTCACTGCTTCCTCCTGTATTATAGAAATTAAAGTAGCTGGAGCAGCATCTCTGCTTCCTCCTGTATGATAGAAAATAAAGGAGTTGGAGCAGCATCTCTGCTTCCTCCTGTATTATAGAAAATATAGGAGCTGGAGCTGCATCTCTGCTTTATTCTGTATTATAGAAAATAAAGGAGCTGGAGCTGCATCTCTGCTTCCTATAATAATTACGAAAATAATGCAGCTAGAACAGCGTCACTGCTTCCCCCTGTATTGTGGAAAATTAAGGAGCTGGAGCAAGTGCACTGCTTCCTTCTGTATTATATAAAACAAAGAGGATTGAGACTGCTTTTCTTATTCGTTCTGTATTATAGAAAATAAAGGAGCTGGAGCAGTGTCACTGCTTCCTCCTGTATTATAGAAAATAAAGGAGCTAGAGCAGCGTCACTGCTTCCTCCCGTATGATAGAAAATAAGGGTGTTGGAGGAGCATCTCTGCTTCCTGTTGTATTATAGAAAATAATGGAGTTGGAGCAGCATCTCTGCTTCCTCCTGTATTATAGAAAATAAAGGAGTTCGTGCAGCATCTCTGCTTCCTCCTGTATTATAGAAAATATAGGAGCTGGAGCAGCATCTCTGCTTTATCCTGTATTAACGAAAATAAAGGAGCTGGGACTGCATCTCTGCTTCCTACAGTAATTACGAAAATAAAGCAGCTGGAACAGCGTCACTGCTTCCCCCTGTATTGTGGAAAATTAAGGAGCTGGAAGAAGGTCAATGCTTCCTTCTGTATTATATAACACAAAGAGGATTGAGCAGTTTTTCTGATTCGTTCTGTATTATAGAAAATAAAGGAGCTGGAGCAGTGTCACTGCTTCCTCCTGTACTATAGAAAATAAAGGAGCTAGAGCAGTGTCACTGCTTCCTTCTGTATTATAGAAAAGAAAGGAGCTAGAGCAGCGTCACTGCTTCCTCCTGCATTGTAGGAAATAAAGGAGTTGTAGCAGCATCTCTGCTTCCTCCTGTATTATAGAAAATAAAGGAGTTGGAGCAGCATCTCTGCTTCCTCCTGTATTATAGAAAATATTGGAGCTGGAGCAGCATCTCTGCTTTATGCTGTGTTACAGAAAATAAAAGTGTTGGAGCTGCATCTCTGCTTCCTATAGTAATTGCGAAAATAAAGCAGCTGGAACAGCGTCACTGCTTCGTCCTGTATTGTGGAAAATTAAGGAGCTGGAGCAAGGTCACTTCTTCCTTCTGTATTATATAAAACAAAGTGGATTGAGCAGCTTTTCTGATTCGTTCTTTATTATAGAAAATAAAGGAGCTGGAGCAGTGTCACTGCTTCCTCCTGTATTATAGAAAATAAAGGAGTTGGAGCAGCATCTCTGCATCCTCCTGTATTACAGAAAATAACGGAGTTGGAGCAGCATCTCTGCTTCCTCCTGTATTATAAAAAATATTGGAGCTGGAGCAGCATCTCTGCTTTATTCTGTGTTATAGAAAATAAAGGAGCTGGAGCTGCATCTCTCCTTCCTATAGTAATTACGAAAATAAAGCAGCTGGAACAGCGTCACTGCTTCGTTCTGTATTGTGGAAAATTAAGGAGCTGGAGCAAGGTCACTGCTTCCTTCTGTATTATATAAAACAAAGAGGATTGAGCAGCTTTACTGATTCGTTCTGTATAATACAAAATAAAGGAGCTGGAGCTGCATCTCTGCTTCCTATAGTAATTTCGGAAATAAAGCAGCTGGTACAGCGTCAATGCTTCGTCCTGTGTTGTGGAAAATTAAAGAGCTGTAGAAAGGTCACTGCTTCCTTCTGTATTATATAAAACAAAGAGGATTGAGCAGCTTTTCTGATTCGTTCTGTATTATAGAAAATAAAGGAGCTGGAGCAGTGTCCCTGCTTCTTCGTGTATTATAGAAAATATAGGAGCTCGAGCAGTGTCACTGCTTCATCCTGTATTATAGAAATTAAAGGAGCTGGAGCAGCATCTCTGCTTCCTCCTGTATTATTGAAACTAAAGGAGTTGGAGCAGCATCTCTGCTTCCTCCTGTATTATAGAAAATATAGGAGCTGGAGCTGCCTCTCTGCTTTATTCTGTATTATAGAAAATAAAGGAGCTGGAGCTGCATCTCTGCTTCCTATAGTAATTACGAAAATAATGCAGCGAGAACAGCGTCACTGCTTCGTCCTTTATTGGGGAAAATTAAGGAGCTGGAGCAAGTGCACTGCTTCCTTCTGTATTATATAAAACAAAGAGGATTGTGACAGCTTTTCTTGTTCATTCTATATTATAGAAAATCAAGGAGCTGGAGCAGTGTCACTGCTTCCTCCTGTATTATAGAAAATAAAGGAGCTCGAGCAGCGTCACTGCTTCCTCCCGTATGATAGAAAATAAGGGAGTTGGAGCAGCATCTCTGCTTCCTCCTGTATTATAGAAAATAAAGGAGTTGGCGCAGCATCTCTGCTTCCTCTTGTATTATAGAAAATATAGGAGCTGGAGCAGCATCTCTGCTTTATCCTGCATTATAGAAAACAATGGAGCTGGATCTGTAGCTCTGTTTCCGGTATTAATTACGAAAATAAAGCAGCTGGAACAGCGTCACTGCTTCGTCCAGTATTGTGGAAAATTAAGGAGCTGGAGCAAGGTCACTGCTTCCATCTGTATCATATAAAACAAAGAGGATTGAGCAGCTTTTCTGTTTCGTTGTGTATTATAGAAAATAAAGGAGCTGGAGCAGCATCTCTGCTTCCACCTGTATTATAGAAAATAAAGGAGTTGGAGCAGCATCTACGCTTCCTCCTGTATTATAGAAAATATCGGAGCTGGAGCAGCATCTCTGCTTCCTATAGTAATTACGAAAATAAAGCAGCTGGAACAGCGTCACTGCTTCGTCCTGTATTGTGCAAAATTAAGGAGAGAGAGCAATGTCACTGCTTCCTTCTGTGTTATATAAAACAAAGACGATTGAGCAGCTTTTCTGATTCGTTCTGTATTATAGAAAATAAAGGAGCGGGAGCAGTGTCACTGCTTCCTCCTGTACTATAGAAAATAAAGGAGCTAGAACAGTGTCACTGCTTCCTCCTGTATTATAGAAAAGAAAGGAGCGTGAGCAGCGCCACTGCTTCCTCCTACATTGTAGGAAATAAAGGAGTTGGAGCAGCATCTCTGCTTCCTCCTGTATTATAGAAAATAAAGGAGTTGGAGCAGCATCTCTGCTTCCTCCTGTATTATAGAAAATATTGGAGCTGGAGCAGCATCTCTGCTTTATGCTGTATTATAAAAAATAAAAGTGTTGGAGCTGCATCTCTGCTTCCTATAGTAATTGCGAAAATAAAGGAACTTGAACAGCGTCACTGCTTCGTCCTGTATTGTGCAAAATTAAGGAGCTGGAGCAAGGTCACTTCTTCCTTCTGTATTATACAAAACAAAGAGGATTGAGCAGCTTTTCTGATTCGTTCTGCGTTATAGAAAATAAAGCAGCTGGAGCAGTGTCACTGCTTCCTCCTGTATTATAGAAAATAAAGGAGCTAGTGCAGCGTCACTGCTTCCTTCTGTATTATAGAAAATAAAGGAGTTGGAGAAGCATCTCTGCTTCCTCCTGTATTATAGAAAATAAAGGAGTTGGCGCAGCATCTCTGCTTCCTCCTGTATTATAGAAGATATAGGAGCTGGAGCAGCATCTCTGCTTTATCCTGTATTATAGAAAATAAAGGAGCTGGAGCTGCATCTCTGCTTCCTATAGTAATTACGAAAATAGAGCAGCTGGAACAGCGTCACTGCTTCGTCCTGTATTATGGAAAATTAAGATTGCTTGAGCAAGGTCACTGATTCCTTCTGTATTATATAAAACAAAGAGGATTGAGCAGATTTTCTGATTCGCTCTGTATTATAGAAAATAAGGCAGCTGGAGCAGCGTCACAGCTTCCTCCTGTATTATAGAAAATAAAAGAGTTGGAGTAGCATCTCTGCTTCCTCCTGTATTATTGAAAATAAAGGAGTTGGAGCAGCATCTCTGCTTACTCCTGAATTATAGAAAATATAGGAGCTGGAGCAGCATCTCTGCTTTATCCTGTACTATAGAAAATAAAGGAGTTGGAGCTGCATCTCTGCTTCCTATAGTAATTACGAAAATAAAGTAGCTGGAACAGCGTGACTGCTTCCTCCTGTACTGTGGAAAATTAAGGAGCTGGAGCAAGGTCACTGCTTCCTTCTGAATTATATAAAATAAAGAAGATTGAGCAGCGTTTCTGATTCGTTCTGTAAAATAAAAAATAAAGGAGTTGGAGCTGCATCTCTGCTTACTATAGTAATTACGAAAATTAAGCAGCTGGAACAGCGTCACTGCTTCGTCCAGTATTGTGGAAAATTAAGGAGCTGGAGCCAGTTCACTGCTTCCTTCTGTGTTATATAAAACAAAGAGGATTGAGCAGCTTTTCTGATTCGTTCTGTATTATAGAAAATAAAGTTGCTGGAGCAGTGTCATTGCTTCCTCCTTTATTATAGAAAATAAAGGAGCTAGAGCAGCGTCACTGCTCCTTCTGTATGATAGAAAATAAAGGAGTTGGAGCAGCATCTCTGCTTCCTCCTGTATTATAGAAAATAAAGGAGTTGGCGCAGCATCTCTGCTTCCCCTTGTATTATAGAAAATATAGGAGCTGGAGCAGCATCTCTGCTTTATCCTGCATTATAGAAAACAATGGAGCTGGATCTGGAGATCTGTTTCCGATATTAATTACGAAAATAAAGCAGCTGGAAAAGCGTCACTGCTTCGTCCAGTATTGTGGAAAATCAAGGAGCTGGAGCAGTGTCACTGCTTCCATCTGTATCATATAAAACAAAGAGGATTGAGCAGCTTTTCTGTTTCGTTGTGTATTATAGAAAATAAAGGAGTTGGAGCAGCATCTCTCCTTCCACCTGTATTATAGAAAATAAAGGAGTTGGTGCAGCATCTCCGCTTCCTCCTGTATTATAGAAAATATAGGAGCTGGAGCTGCATCTCTGCTTCCTATAGTAATTACGAAAATAAAGCAGCTGGAACAGCGTCACTGCTTCCCCCTGTATTGTGCAAAATTAAGGAGCTAGAGCAAGGTCACTGCTTCCTTCTGTGTTATATAAAACAGAGGATTGAGCAGCTTTTCTGATTCGTTCGGTATTATAGAAAATAATGGAGCGGGAGCAGTGTCACTGCTTCCTCCTGTATTATAGAAAATAAAAGAGCTAGAGCAGCCTCTCTGCATCCTCCCGTATGATAGAAAATAAGGGAGTTGGAGGAGCATTTCTGCTTCCTGCTGTATTATAGAAAATAATGGAGTTGGAGCAGCATCTCTGCTTTATCCTGTATTAAAGAAAATAAAGGAGCTGGAACTGCATCTCTGCTTCCTACAGTAATTACGAAAATAAAGCAGCTGGAACAGCGTCACTGCTTCCCCCTGTATTGTGGAAAATTAAGGAGCTGGAGGAAGGTCACTGCTTCCTTCTGTATTATATAACACAAAGAGGATTGAGCAGTTTTTCTGATTCGTTCTGTATTATACAAAATAAAGGAGCTGGAGCAGTGTCACTGCTTCCTCCTGTACTATAGAAAATAAAGAAGCTAGAGCAGTGTCACTGCTTCCTCCTGTATTACAGAAAAGAAAGGAGCTAGAGCAGCGTCACTGCTTCCTCCTGCATTGTAGGAAATAAAGGAGTTGGAGCAGCATCTCTGCTTCCTCCAGTATTATAGAAAATAAAGGAGTTGGAGCAGCATCTCTGCTTCCTCCTGTATTATAGAAAATATTGGAGCTGGAGCAGCATCTCTGCTTCCTCCTGTATTATAGAAAATAAAGGAGTTGAGCTGCATCTCTGCTTCCTATAGTAATTACGAAAATAAAGCAACTGGAACAGCGTCACTGCTTCGTACTGTATTGTGGAAAATTAAGGAGCTGGAGGAACGTCACTGCTTCCTTCAGTAATATATAAAACAAAGAGGATTGAGCAGCTTTTCTGATTCGTTCTGCATTATAGAAAATAAAGGAGCTGGAGCAGTGTCACTGCTTCCTCCTGTATTATAGAAAATAAAGTAGCTAGTGCAGCGTCACTGCTTCCTTCTGTATTATAGAAAATAAAGGAGTTGGAGCAGCATCTCTGCTTCCTCCTGTATTATAGAAAATAACGGAGTTGGAGCAGAATCTCTGCTTCCTCCTGTATTATAGAAAATATAGGAGCTGGAGCAGCATCTCTGCTTTATCCTGTATTATAGAAAATAAAGGAGCTGGAGCTTAATCTCTGCTTCCTATAGTAATTACGAAAATAGAGCAGCTGGAACAGCGTCACTGCTTCGTCCTGTATTATGGAAAATTAAGATTCCTTGAGCAAGGTCACTGCTTCCTTCTGTATTATATAAAACAAAGAGGATTGAGCAGCTTTTCTGATTCGTTCTGTATTATAGAAAATAAAGCAGCTGGAGCAGTGTCACAGCTTCCTCCTGTATTATAGAAAATAAAGGTGTTGGAGCAGCGTCACTGCTTCCTCCTGTGTTATAGAAAATAAAAGAGTTGGAGTAGCATCTCTGCTTCCTCCTGTATTATTGAAAAGAAAGGAGTTGGAGCTGCATCTCTGCTTCCTCCTGAATTATAGAAAATATAGGAGCTGGAGCAGCATCTCTGCTTTATCCTGTACTCTAGAAAATAAAGGAGTTGGAGCTGCATCTCAGCTTCCTATAGTAATTACGAAAATAAAGCAGCTGGAACAGGGTCACTGCTTCCTCCTGTATTGTGGAAAATTAAGGAGCTGGAGCAAGGTCACTGCTTCCTTCTGAATTATATAAAATAAAGAAGATTGAGCAGCGTTTCTGATTCGTTCTGTAAAATAAAAAATAAAGGAGTTGGAGCTGCATCTCTGCTTACTATAGTAATTACGAAAATTAAGCAGCTGGAACAGCGTCACTGCTTCGTCCTGTATTGTGGAAAATAAAGGTGTTGGAGCAGCGTCACTGCTTCCTCCTGTGTTATAGAAAATAAAAGAGTTGGAGTAGCATCTCTGCTTCCTCCTGTATTATTGAAAAGAAAGGAGTTGGAGCAGCATCTCTGCTTCCTCCTGTATTATAGAAAATATAGGAGCTGGAGCTGCCTCTCTGCTTTATTCTGTATTATAGAAAATAAAGGAGCTGGAGCTGCATCTCTGCTTCCTATAGTAATTACGAAAATAATGCAGCGAGAACAGCGTCACTGCTTCGTCCTTTATTGGGGAAAATTAAGGAGCTGGAGCAAGTGCACTGCTTCCTTCTGTATTATATAAAACAAAGAGGATTGTGACAGCTTTTCTTGTTCATTCTATATTATAGAAAATCAAGGAGCTGGAGCAGTGTCACTGCTTCCTCCTGTATTATAGAAAATAAAGGAGCTCGAGCAGCGTCACTGCTTCCTCCCGTATGATAGAAAATAAGGGAGTTGGAGCAGCATCTCTGCTTCCTCCTGTATTATAGAAAATAAAGGAGTTGGCGCAGCATCTCTGCTTCCTCTTGTATTATAGAAAATATAGGAGCTGGAGCAGCATCTCTGCTTTATCCTGCATTATAGAAAACAATGGAGCTGGATCTGTAGCTCTGTTTCCGGTATTAATTACGAAAATAAAGCAGCTGGAACAGCGTCACTGCTTCGTCCAGTATTGTGGAAAATTAAGGAGCTGGAGCAAGGTCACTGCTTCCATCTGTATCATATAAAACAAAGAGGATTGAGCAGCTTTTCTGTTTCGTTGTGTATTATAGAAAATAAAGGAGCTGGAGCAGCATCTCTGCTTCCACCTGTATTATAGAAAATAAAGGAGTTGGAGCAGCATCTACGCTTCCTCCTGTATTATAGAAAATATCGGAGCTGGAGCAGCATCTCTGCTTCCTATAGTAATTACGAAAATAAAGCAGCTGGAACAGCGTCACTGCTTCGTCCTGTATTGTGCAAAATTAAGGAGAGAGAGCAATGTCACTGCTTCCTTCTGTGTTATATAAAACAAAGACGATTGAGCAGCTTTTCTGATTCGTTCTGTATTATAGAAAATAAAGGAGCGGGAGCAGTGTCACTGCTTCCTCCTGTACTATAGAAAATAAAGGAGCTAGAACAGTGTCACTGCTTCCTCCTGTATTATAGAAAAGAAAGGAGCGTGAGCAGCGCCACTGCTTCCTCCTACATTGTAGGAAATAAAGGAGTTGGAGCAGCATCTCTGCTTCCTCCTGTATTATAGAAAATAAAGGAGTTGGAGCAGCATCTCTGCTTCCTCCTGTATTATAGAAAATATTGGAGCTGGAGCAGCATCTCTGCTTTATGCTGTATTATAAAAAATAAAAGTGTTGGAGCTGCATCTCTGCTTCCTATAGTAATTGCGAAAATAAAGGAACTTGAACAGCGTCACTGCTTCGTCCTGTATTGTGCAAAATTAAGGAGCTGGAGCAAGGTCACTTCTTCCTTCTGTATTATACAAAACAAAGAGGATTGAGCAGCTTTTCTGATTCGTTCTGCGTTATAGAAAATAAAGCAGCTGGAGCAGTGTCACTGCTTCCTCCTGTATTATAGAAAATAAAGGAGCTAGTGCAGCGTCACTGCTTCCTTCTGTATTATAGAAAATAAAGGAGTTGGAGAAGCATCTCTGCTTCCTCCTGTATTATAGAAAATAAAGGAGTTGGCGCAGCATCTCTGCTTCCTCCTGTATTATAGAAGATATAGGAGCTGGAGCAGCATCTCTGCTTTATCCTGTATTATAGAAAATAAAGGAGCTGGAGCTGCATCTCTGCTTCCTATAGTAATTACGAAAATAGAGCAGCTGGAACAGCGTCACTGCTTCGTCCTGTATTATGGAAAATTAAGATTGCTTGAGCAAGGTCACTGATTCCTTCTGTATTATATAAAACAAAGAGGATTGAGCAGATTTTCTGATTCGCTCTGTATTATAGAAAATAAGGCAGCTGGAGCAGCGTCACAGCTTCCTCCTGTATTATAGAAAATAAAAGAGTTGGAGTAGCATCTCTGCTTCCTCCTGTATTATTGAAAATAAAGGAGTTGGAGCAGCATCTCTGCTTACTCCTGAATTATAGAAAATATAGGAGCTGGAGCAGCATCTCTGCTTTATCCTGTACTATAGAAAATAAAGGAGTTGGAGCTGCATCTCTGCTTCCTATAGTAATTACGAAAATAAAGTAGCTGGAACAGCGTGACTGCTTCCTCCTGTACTGTGGAAAATTAAGGAGCTGGAGCAAGGTCACTGCTTCCTTCTGAATTATATAAAATAAAGAAGATTGAGCAGCGTTTCTGATTCGTTCTGTAAAATAAAAAATAAAGGAGTTGGAGCTGCATCTCTGCTTACTATAGTAATTACGAAAATTAAGCAGCTGGAACAGCGTCACTGCTTCGTCCAGTATTGTGGAAAATTAAGGAGCTGGAGCCAGTTCACTGCTTCCTTCTGTGTTATATAAAACAAAGAGGATTGAGCAGCTTTTCTGATTCGTTCTGTATTATAGAAAATAAAGTTGCTGGAGCAGTGTCATTGCTTCCTCCTTTATTATAGAAAATAAAGGAGCTAGAGCAGCGTCACTGCTCCTTCTGTATGATAGAAAATAAAGGAGTTGGAGCAGCATCTCTGCTTCCTCCTGTATTATAGAAAATAAAGGAGTTGGCGCAGCATCTCTGCTTCCCCTTGTATTATAGAAAATATAGGAGCTGGAGCAGCATCTCTGCTTTATCCTGCATTATAGAAAACAATGGAGCTGGATCTGGAGATCTGTTTCCGATATTAATTACGAAAATAAAGCAGCTGGAAAAGCGTCACTGCTTCGTCCAGTATTGTGGAAAATCAAGGAGCTGGAGCAGTGTCACTGCTTCCATCTGTATCATATAAAACAAAGAGGATTGAGCAGCTTTTCTGTTTCGTTGTGTATTATAGAAAATAAAGGAGTTGGAGCAGCATCTCTCCTTCCACCTGTATTATAGAAAATAAAGGAGTTGGTGCAGCATCTCCGCTTCCTCCTGTATTATAGAAAATATAGGAGCTGGAGCTGCATCTCTGCTTCCTATAGTAATTACGAAAATAAAGCAGCTGGAACAGCGTCACTGCTTCCCCCTGTATTGTGCAAAATTAAGGAGCTAGAGCAAGGTCACTGCTTCCTTCTGTGTTATATAAAACAGAGGATTGAGCAGCTTTTCTGATTCGTTCGGTATTATAGAAAATAATGGAGCGGGAGCAGTGTCACTGCTTCCTCCTGTATTATAGAAAATAAAAGAGCTAGAGCAGCCTCTCTGCATCCTCCCGTATGATAGAAAATAAGGGAGTTGGAGGAGCATTTCTGCTTCCTGCTGTATTATAGAAAATAATGGAGTTGGAGCAGCATCTCTGCTTTATCCTGTATTAAAGAAAATAAAGGAGCTGGAACTGCATCTCTGCTTCCTACAGTAATTACGAAAATAAAGCAGCTGGAACAGCGTCACTGCTTCCCCCTGTATTGTGGAAAATTAAGGAGCTGGAGGAAGGTCACTGCTTCCTTCTGTATTATATAACACAAAGAGGATTGAGCAGTTTTTCTGATTCGTTCTGTATTATACAAAATAAAGGAGCTGGAGCAGTGTCACTGCTTCCTCCTGTACTATAGAAAATAAAGAAGCTAGAGCAGTGTCACTGCTTCCTCCTGTATTACAGAAAAGAAAGGAGCTAGAGCAGCGTCACTGCTTCCTCCTGCATTGTAGGAAATAAAGGAGTTGGAGCAGCATCTCTGCTTCCTCCAGTATTATAGAAAATAAAGGAGTTGGAGCAGCATCTCTGCTTCCTCCTGTATTATAGAAAATATTGGAGCTGGAGCAGCATCTCTGCTTCCTCCTGTATTATAGAAAATAAAGGAGTTGAGCTGCATCTCTGCTTCCTATAGTAATTACGAAAATAAAGCAACTGGAACAGCGTCACTGCTTCGTACTGTATTGTGGAAAATTAAGGAGCTGGAGGAACGTCACTGCTTCCTTCAGTAATATATAAAACAAAGAGGATTGAGCAGCTTTTCTGATTCGTTCTGCATTATAGAAAATAAAGGAGCTGGAGCAGTGTCACTGCTTCCTCCTGTATTATAGAAAATAAAGTAGCTAGTGCAGCGTCACTGCTTCCTTCTGTATTATAGAAAATAAAGGAGTTGGAGCAGCATCTCTGCTTCCTCCTGTATTATAGAAAATAACGGAGTTGGAGCAGAATCTCTGCTTCCTCCTGTATTATAGAAAATATAGGAGCTGGAGCAGCATCTCTGCTTTATCCTGTATTATAGAAAATAAAGGAGCTGGAGCTTAATCTCTGCTTCCTATAGTAATTACGAAAATAGAGCAGCTGGAACAGCGTCACTGCTTCGTCCTGTATTATGGAAAATTAAGATTCCTTGAGCAAGGTCACTGCTTCCTTCTGTATTATATAAAACAAAGAGGATTGAGCAGCTTTTCTGATTCGTTCTGTATTATAGAAAATAAAGCAGCTGGAGCAGTGTCACAGCTTCCTCCTGTATTATAGAAAATAAAGGTGTTGGAGCAGCGTCACTGCTTCCTCCTGTGTTATAGAAAATAAAAGAGTTGGAGTAGCATCTCTGCTTCCTCCTGTATTATTGAAAAGAAAGGAGTTGGAGCTGCATCTCTGCTTCCTCCTGAATTATAGAAAATATAGGAGCTGGAGCAGCATCTCTGCTTTATCCTGTACTCTAGAAAATAAAGGAGTTGGAGCTGCATCTCAGCTTCCTATAGTAATTACGAAAATAAAGCAGCTGGAACAGGGTCACTGCTTCCTCCTGTATTGTGGAAAATTAAGGAGCTGGAGCAAGGTCACTGCTTCCTTCTGAATTATATAAAATAAAGAAGATTGAGCAGCGTTTCTGATTCGTTCTGTAAAATAAAAAATAAAGGA
The DNA here is from genome assembly GCF_020745735.1 of Hemiscyllium ocellatum. Taxonomy (NCBI): domain Eukaryota; kingdom Metazoa; phylum Chordata; class Chondrichthyes; order Orectolobiformes; family Hemiscylliidae; genus Hemiscyllium; species Hemiscyllium ocellatum. The sequence goes on along the minus strand of NC_083442.1, from coordinate 3,164,373 downwards.
GTTGGAGCTGCATCTCTGCTTACTATAGTAATTACGAAAATTAAGCAGCTGGAACAGCGTCACTGCTTCGTCCTGTATTGTGGAAAATTAAGGAGCTGGAGCCAGTTCACTGCTTCCTTCTGTGTTATATAAAACAAAGAGGATTGAGCAGCTTTTCTGATTCGTTCTGTATTATAGAAAATAAAGTTGCTGGAGCAGTGTCATTGCTTCCTCCTTTATTATAGAAAATAAAGGAGCTAGAGCAGCGTCACTGCTCCTTCTGTATGATAGAAAATAAAGGAGTTGGAGCAGCATCTCTGCTTCCTCCTGTATTATAGAAAATAAAGGAGTTGGCGCAGCATCTCTGCTTCCCCTTGTATTATAGAAAATATAGGAGCTGGAGCAGCATCTCTGCTTTATCCTGCATTATAGAAAACAATGGAGCTGGATCTGGAGATCTGTTTCCGATATTAATTACGAAAATAAAGCAGCTGGAAAAGCGTCACTGCTTCGTCCAGTATTGTGGAAAATCAAGGAGCTGGAGCAGTGTCACTGCTTCCATCTGTATCATATAAAACAAAGAGGATTGAGCAGCTTTTCTGTTTCGTTGTGTATTATAGAAAATAAAGGAGTTGGAGCAGCATCTCTCCTTCCACCTGTATTATAGAAAATAAAGGAGTTGGTGCAGCATCTCCGCTTCCTCCTGTATTATAGAAAATATAGGAGCTGGAGCTGCATCTCTCCTTCCTATAGTAATTACGAAAATAAAGCAGCTGGAACAGCGTCACTGCTTCCCCCTGTATTGTGCAAAATTAAGGAGCTAGAGCAAGGTCACTGCTTCCTTCTGTGTTATATAAAACAGAGGATTGAGCAGCTTTTCTGATTCGTTCTGTATTATAGAAAATAATGGAGCGGGAGCAGTGTCACTGCTTCCTCCTGTATTATAGAAAATAAAAGAGCTAGAGCAGCCTCTCTGCATCCTCCCGTATGATAGAAAATAAGGGAGTTGGAGGAGCATTTCTGCTTCCTGCTGTATTATAGAAAACAATGGAGTTGGAGCAGCATCTCTGCTTTATCCTGTATTAAAGAAAATAAAGGAGTTGGAACTGCATCTCTGCTTCCTACAGTAATTACGAAAATAAAGCAGCTGGAACAGCGTCACTGCTTCCCCCTGTATTGTGGAAAATTAAGGATCTGGAGGAAGGTCACTGCTTCCTTCTGTATTATATAACACAAAGAGGATTGAGCAGTTTTTCTGATTCGTTCTGTATTATACAAAATAAAGGAGCTGGAGCAGTGTCACTGCTTCCTCCTGTATTACAGAAAAGAAAGGAGCTAGAGCAGCGTCACTGCTTCCTCCTGCATTGTAGGAAATAAAGGAGTTGGAGCAGCATCTCTGCTTCCTCCAGTATTATAGAAAATAAAGGAGTTGGAGCAGCATCTCTGCTTCCTCCTGTATTATAGAAAATATTGGAGCTGGAGCAGCATCTCTGCTATATACTGTATTATAGAAAATAAAAGAGTTGAGCTGCATCTCTGCTTCCTATAGTAATTACGAAAATAAAGCAACTGGAACAGCGTCACTGCTTCGTACTGTATTGTGGAAAATTAAGGAGCTGGAGGAAGGTCACTGCTTCCTTCAGTAATATATAAAACAAAGAGGACTGAGCAGGTTTTCTGATTCGTTCTGCATTATAGAAAATAAAGGAGCTGGAGCAGTGTCACTGCTTCCTCCTGTATTATAGAAAATAAAGTAGCTAGTGCAGCGTCACTGCTTCCTTCTGTATTATAGAAAATAAAGGAGTTGGAGCAGCATCTCTGCTTCCTCCTGTATTATAGAAAATAACGGAGTTGGAGCAGAATCTCTGCTTCCTCCTGTATTATAGAAAATATAGGAGCTGGAGCAGCATCTCTGCTTTATCCTGTATTATAGAAAATAAAGGAGCTGGAGCTTAATCTCTGCTTCCTATAGTAATTACGAAAATAGAGCAGCTGGAACAGCGTCACTGCTTCGTCCTGTATTATGGAAAATTAAGATTCCTTGAGCAAGGTCACTGCTTCCTTCTGTATTATATAAAACAAAGAGGATTGAGCAGCTTTTCTGATTCGTTCTGTATTATAGAAAATAAAGCAGCTGGAGCAGTGTCACAGCTTCCTCCTGTATTATAGAAAATAAAGGTGTTGGAGCAGCGTCACTGCTTCCTCCTGTGTTATAGAAAATAAAAGAGTTGGAGTAGCATCTCTGCTTCCTCCTGTATTATTGAAAAGAAAGGAGTTGGAGCTGCATCTCTGCTTCCTCCTGAATTATAGAAAATATAGGAGCTGGAGCAGCATCTCTGCTTTATCCTGTACTCTAGAAAATAAAGGAGTTGGAGCTGCATCTCAGCTTCCTATAGTAATTACGAAAATAAAGCAGCTGGAACAGGGTCACTGCTTCCTCCTGTATTGTGGAAAATTAAGGAGCTGGAGCAAGGTCACTGCTTCCTTCTGAATTATATAAAATAAAGAAGATTGAGCAGCGTTTCTGATTAGTTCTGTATAATAGAAAATAAAGGAGCTGGAGCTGCATCTCTGCTTCCTATAGTAATTACGAAAATAAAGCAGCTGGAACAGCGTCACTGCTTCCTCCTGTATTGTGGAAAATTAAGGAGCTGGAGCAAGGTCACTGCTTCCTTCTGAATTATATAAAATAAAGAAGATTGAGCAGCGTTTCTGATGGGTTCTGTATTATAGAAAATAAAGGAGCTAGAGCAGTGTCATTGCTTCCTCCTTTATTAAAGAAAGTAAAGGAGCTAGAGCAGGGTCACTGCTTCCTCCTGTATTATAGAAAATAAAGGATTTGGAGCAGCATCTCTGCTTCCTCCTGTATTATAGAAAATAAAGGAGTTGGCGCAGCATCTCTGCTTCCTCTAGTATTGTAGAAAATATAGGAGCTGGAGCAGCATTTCTTGTTTATCCTGTATTATAGAAAATAAAGGAGCTGGAGCTCCATCTCTGCTTCCAATAGTAATTACGAAAATAAAGCAGCTGGAACAGCGTCACTGCTTCGTCCTCTATTGTGGAAAATTATGGAGCTTGAGCAAGGTCACTGCTTCCTTCTGTATCATATAAAACAAAGAGGATTGAGCAGCTTTTCTGATTCGTTCTGTATTACAGAAAATAAAGGAGCTAGAGCAGTGTCACTGCTTCCTCCTGTATTATAGCAAATAAAGGAGTTGGAGCAGCATCTCTGCTTCGTCCTGTATTATAGAAAATAAAGGAGTTGGAGCAGCATCTCTGCTTCCTCCTGTATTATAGAAAATAAAGGAGCTGGAGCTGCATCTCTGCTTCCTATAGTAATTACGAAAATCAAGCAGCTGGAACAGCGTCACTGCTTCGATCTGTATTGTGGAAATTTACGGAGCTGGAGCAAGGTCACTGCTTCCTTCTGTATTATATAAAACAAAGAGGATTGAACAGCTTTTCTGATTCGTTCTGTATTATAGAAAATAAAGGAGCTGGAGCAGTGTGACTGCTTCCTCCTGTATTATAGAAAATAAAGGAGCTAGAGCAGCGTCACTGCTTCCTCCTGTATGATAGAAAATAAGGGAGTTGGAGCAGAATTTCTGCTTCCTGCTGTATTATAGAAAATAAAGGAGTTGGAGCAACATCTTTGCTCCCTCCTGTATTATAGAGAATATAGTAGCTGGAGCAGCATCACTGCTTCCTATAGTATTCCGAAAATAAAGCAGCTTTAACAGCGTCACTGCTTCCTCCTGTATTATAGAAAATAAAGGAGCTAGAGCAGCGTCACTGCTTCCTCCTGTATTATAGAAAATAAAGGAGTTGGAGCAGCATCTCCGCTTCCTCCTGTAGTATAGAAAATATAGGAGTTGGAGCAGCATCTCTGCGTCCTCCTGCATTATAGAAAATAAATGAGTTGGAGCAGCACCTCTGCTTCCTCCTGTATTATAGAAAATAAAGGAGTTGGAGCTGCATCTCTGCTTCCTATAGTAATTTCGAAAATCAAGCAGCTGGAACAGCGTCACTGCTTCGTCCTGTATTATGGAAAATTAAGGAGCTGGAGCAGCGTCACTGCTTCCTCCTGTATTATAGAAAATAAAGGAGTTGGAGCATCATCTCTGCTTCCTCCTGTATTATAGAAAATTAAGGAGTTGGAGCGGCATCTCTGCTTCCTCCTGTATTGTAGAAAATATAGAAGCTGGAGCAGCATGCCTGCTTTATCCTGTATGATAGAAAATAAAGGAGCTGGAGCTGCATCTCTGCTTCCTATAGTAATTGCGAAAATAAAGCAGCTGGAAGCAGTGACACTGCTCCAGCTCCGTTGTTTTCTATAATACAGAATGAATCACAATAGCTGCTCAGTCCTCTTTGTTGTATATAATACAGAATGAAGCAGTGACCTTGCTCCAGCTCCTCAATTTTCCACAATACAGGACGAAGCAGTGACGCTGTTCCAGCTGCTATATTTTCTATATTTCTATAGGAAGAAGAGATGCAGCTCCAGCTCCTTTATTTTCTGTAATACAGGAGGAAGCATTGACGCTGCTCTCATTCCTTTATTTTCTATAATACAGGAGCTGCATCTGCATCTCTGCTTCCTACAGAAATTACGAAAATATAGCAGCTGGAACAGCGTCACTGCTTCGCCCTTTATTGTGGAAAATTAAGGAGCTGGAGCAAGGTCACTGCTTCATCCTGTATTATATAAAAACAAGAGGACTGATCAGCTTTTCTGATTCATTCTGTATTATAGAAAATAAAGGAGCTGGAGCAGCATCTCTGCTTCCTCCTATCTTATAGAAAATATAGGAGCTGGAGCAGCATCTCTGCTTTATCCTGTATTGTAGAAAATAAAGGAGCTGGAGCTGAATATCTGCTTCCTATAGTAATTACGAATATAAAGCAGCTGGAACAGCGTCACTGCTTCGTCCTGTATTTTGGAAAATTAAGGAGCTGGAGCAAGGTCACTGCTTTCTTCTCTATTATATAAAACAAAGAGGATTGATCAGCTTTTCTGATTCGTTCTGTATTATAGAACATAAAGGAGCTTGAGCAGTGTCACTGCTTCCTCCTGTATTATAGGAAAAAAAGGAGTTGGAGCAGTGTCACTGCTTCCTCCTGTATTATAGAAAATAAAGGAGCTAGAGCAGCGTCACTGCTTCCTCCTGTATTATAGAAAATAAAGGAGTTGGAGCAGCATCTCTGCTTCCACCTGTATTATAGAATATTAAGGAGTTGGAGCGGCATCTGTGCTTTTACCTGTATTATAGAAAATATAGGAGCGGGAGCAGCATGTCTGCTTTATCCTGTAATATAGAAAAGAAAAGAGCTGGAGCTGCATCTCTGCTTCCTATAGTAATTTCGAAAATAAAGCAGCTGGAACAGAGTCACTGCTTCGTCCTGTATTGTGGAAAATTAAGGACCTGGAGTAAGGTCACTGCTTCTTTCTGTATTATATAAAACAAAGAGGATTGACCAGCTTCTCTGATTCGTTCTGTTTTGTAGAAAGTAAAGGTGCTGGAGCAGTGTCACTGCTTCCTCCTGTATTATAGAAAATAAAGGAGCGTGAGCAGCGTCACTGCTTCCTCAAATATTATAGAAAATAAAGGAGTTAGAGCAGCATCTCTGCTTCCTCCTGTATTATAGAAAATTAAGGAGTTGGAGCAGCATCTCTGCTTCCTCCTGTATTATAGAAAATAGAGGAGCTGGAGCAGCATCTCTGCTTTATCTTGTATTATAGAAAATAAAGGAGCTGGTGCTGCATCTCTGCTTCCTATAGTAATTACGAAAATAAAGCAGCTGGAACAGCGTCACTGCTTCGTCCTGTATTGTGGAAAATTAAGGAGCTGGAGCAAGGTCACTGCTTCCTTCTGTATTAAATAAAACAATGAGGATTGAGCAGCTTTACTGATTCATTCTGTATTATAGAAAATAAAGGAGCTGGAGCAGTGTAACTGCTTCCTCCTGTGTTATAGAAAATAAAGGAGCCAGAGCAGCGTCACTGCTTCCTCCTGTATTATAGAAAATAAAGTTGTTGGAGCAGCATCTCTGCTTCCCCCTGTATTAGAGAAAATAAAGGAGTTGGAGCAGCACCTCTGCTTCCTCTTGTATGATAGTAAATATAGGAGCTGGAGCAGCATCTCTGCTTTATCCTGCATTATAGAAAATAAAGGAGTTGGTGCAGCATCTCTGCTTCCTCCTGTATTATAGAAAATATAGGAGCTGGAGAAGCATCTCTGCTTCCTCCGGTATGATAGAACATAAAGGAGTATGAGCAGCATCTCTGCTTCTTCCTGTATTATAGTAAATATAGGAGCTGGAGCAGCATCTCTGCTTTAGCCTCTATTATAGAAAATAAAGGAGCTGGAACTCCATCTCTGCTTCCTATAGTAATTACGAAAATAAAGCACCTGGAACAGCGTCACTGCTTCGTCCTGTATTGTGGAAAATTAAGGAGCTGGAGCAAGGTCACTGCTTCCTTCTGTATTATATAAAACAAAGAGGATTGAGCAGCTTTTCTGATTCGTTCTGTATTATAGAAAATAAAGGAGCTGGAGCAGTGTCACTGCTTCCTTCTGTAATATAGAAAATAAAGGAGCTAGAGCAGCGTCACTGCTTCCTCCTGTATTATATAAAATAAAGGAGTTGGAGCAGCATCTCTGCTTCCTCCTGTATTATAGAAAATAAAGGCGTTGGAGCAGCATCTCTGCTTCCTCCTGTATCATCGACAATATAGGAGCTGTAGCAGCATCTCTGCTTTATCCTGTATTATTGAAAAGAAAGGATCTTGAGCTGCCTCTCTGCTTACTATAGTAATTACGAAAATAAAGCAGCTGGAACAGAGTCACTAGTTCGTCCTGTATTGTGGAAAATTACGGAGCTGGAGCCAGGTCACTGCTTCCTTCTGTATTATATAAAACGAGAGGATTGAGCAGCTTTTCTGATTCGTTCTGTATTATAGAAAATAAAGGAGCTAGAGCAGCGTCACTGCTTCCTCCTGTATTATCGAAAATAAAGGAGTTGGAGCAGCCTCTCTGCTTCCTCCTGTATTATAGAAAATAAAGTAGTTGGCGCAGCATCTCTGCTTCCTCCTGTATTATAGAAAATATAGGAGCTGGAGAAGCATCTCTGCTTTATCCTGTATTATAGAAAATATAGGAGCTGGAGCTGCATCTCTGCTTCCTATAGTAGTTACGAAAATAAAGAAGCTGGAACAGCGTCACTGCTTCCTCCTGTATTGTGAAAAATAAAGGAGCTGGAGCCAGGTCACTGCTTCCTTCTGTATTATATAAAACAAAGAGGATTGAACTGCTTTACTGACTCGTTCTGTATTATAGAACATAAAGGAGCTGGAGCAGTGTCACTGCTTCCTCCTGTATTATAGAAAATAAAGGAGCTAGAGCAGCGTCACTGCTTCCTCCTGTATTATAGAAATTAAAGGAGATTGAGCAGCATCTCTGCATTCTCCTGTATTATAGAAAATAAAGGAGTTGGAGCAGCATCTCTGCTTTATCCTGTATTACAGAAAATAAAGGAGCTGGAGCTGCATCTCTGCTTCCTATAGTAATTACGAAAGTAATGCAGCTGGAACAGCGTAACTGCTTCGTCCTGTATATTGGAAAATTAAGGAGCTGGAGCAAGGTCACTGCATCCTTCTGTATTATATAAAACAAAGAGGATTGAGCAGCTTTTCTGATTCGTTATGTATTATAGAAAATAAAGGAGCTGGAGCAGTGTCACTGCCCCCTCCTGTATTATAGAAAATAAAAGAGCTAGAGCAGCGTCACTGCTTCGATCTGTATTGTAGAAAATATAGGAGCTGGAGCAGCATCTCTGCTTAATCCAGTATTATAGAAAATAAAGGAGCTGGAGCTGCATCTCTGCTTCCTATAGTAATGACAAAAATAAAGCAGCTGGAACAGCGTCACTGCTTCGATCTGTATTGTGGAAAATTAAGGAGCTGGAGCAAGGTCACTGCTTCCTTCTGTATTATATAAAACAAAGAGGATTGAGCAGCTTTTCTGATTCGTTCTGTATTATAGAATATAATGGAGCTGGAGCAGTGTCACTGCTTCCTCCTGTATTATAGAAAATAATGGAGTTGTAGCAGCATCACTGCTTCCTCCTGTATTATAGAAAATAAAGGAGTTGGAGCAGCATCTCTGCTTCCTCCTGTAATATGGAAAATATAGGAGCTGGAGCAGCATCTCTGCTTTATCCTGTATTATAGAAAATAAAGCAGCTGGAGCGGCATCTCTGCTTCCGATAGTAATTACGAAAATAAAGCAACTGGAACAGCGTCACTGCTTCGTCCTGTATTGTGGATAATTAAGGAGCTGGAGCAAGGTCACTGCTTCCGTCTGTATTATATAAAACAAAGAGGATTGAGCAGTTTTTCTGATTCGTTCTGTATTATAGAAAATAAAGGAGTTAGAGCATCGTCGCTGAGTTTTCCTGTATTATTGAAAGTAAAGGAGTTGGAGCAGCATCTCTGCTTCCTCTTGTATTGTAGAAAATAATGGAGTTGGAGCAGCATCTCTGCTTCCTCCTGTTTTATAGGAAATGTAGGAGCTGGAGCAGCATCTCTGCTTTATCCTGTATTATAGAAAATAAAGGATCTGGAGCAGCATCTCTGCTTCCTATAGAAGTTACGAAAACAAAGCAGCTGGAACAGCGTCGCTGCTTCGTCCTGTATTGTGGAAAATTAAGGAGATGGAGCAAGGTCACTGCTTCATTCTGTATTATATAAAACAAAGAGGATTGTGCAGCTTTTCTGATTCGTTCTGTATTATAGAAAATACAGGAGCTGGAGCAGTGTCTCTGCTTCCTCCTGTATTATAGAAAATAAATTAGCCAGAGCAGCGTCACTGCTTCCTCCTGTATTATAGAAAATATAGGAGCTGGAGCAGCATCTCTGCTTTATCCTGTATTACAGAAAATAAAGGAGCTGGAGCTGCATCTCTGCTTCCTATAGTAATTACGAAAGTAATGCAGCTGGAACAGCGTCACTGCTTCGTCCTGTATTGTGGAAAACTAAGGAGCTGGAGCAAGGTCACTGCTTCCTTCTGTATTATATAAAACAAAGAGGATTGAGCAGCTTTTCTGATTCGTTATGTATTATAGAAAATAAAGGAGCTGGAGCAGTGTCACTGCTCCCTCCTGTATTATAGAAAATAAAAGACCTAAAGCAGAGTGACTGCTTCCTTCTGTATTATAGAAAATATAGGAGCTGGAACAGCATCTCTGCTTAATCCAGTATTATAGAAAATAAAGGAGCTGGAGGAGCATCTCTGCTTCCTATAGTAATGACAAAAATAAAGCAGCTAGACCAGCGTCACTGCTTCCTCCTGTATTATAGAAAATAAAGGAGTTGGAGCAGCATCTCTGCTTCCTCCTGTATTATAGAAAATATAGGAGCTGGAGCAGCATCTCTGCTTTATACTGTATTATATAAAATAAATGAGCTGGTGCTGGATCTCTGCTTCCTATAGTAATAACGAAAATAAAGCAGCTGGAACAGCGTCACTGCTTCGTCCTGTATTGTGGAAAATTAAGGAGCTGGAGCAAGGTCACTGCTTCCGTCTGTATTATATGAAACAAAGAGGATTGAGACAGCTTTTCTGATTCGTTCTGTATTATGGAAAATAAAGGAGCTGGAGCAGTGTCACTGCTTCATCCTGTATTGTCGAAAATAAAGGAGCTAGAGCAGCGTCACTGCTTCTCCTGTGTTATAGAAAATAAAGGAGTTCGAGCAGCATCTCTGCCTCCTCCTGTATTATTGAAAATAAAGAAGTTGGTGCAGCATCTCTGCTTTTTCCTGTGTGAAAGAAAATATAGGAGCTGGAGCAGCATCTCTGCTTTATCCTGTATTATAGAAAATAAAGGAGTTGTAGCTGCATCTCTGTTTCCTATAGTAATTACGAAAATAACGCAGTTGGAACAGCGTCACTGCTTCGTCCTGTATTGTGGAAAATTAAGGAGCTGGAGCCAGGTCACTGCTTCCCTCTGTATTATATAAAACAAAGAGGACTGAGCAGCTTTTCTGATTCGTTCTGTATTATAGAAAATAAAGGAGATGGAGCAGTGTCACTGCTTCCTCCTGTATTATAGAAAATAAAGGAGATTGAGCAGCGACACTGCTTCCTCCTGTATTATAAAAAATAATGGAGTTGGAGCAGCATCACTGCTTCCTCCTGTATTATAGAAAATAAAGGAGTTGTAGCTGCATCTCTGCTTCCTCCTGTAATAAGAAAAATATAGGAGCTGGAGCAGCATCTCTGCTTTATCCTGTATTATTGAAAATAAAGCAGCTGGAGCGGCATCTCTGCTTCCTATAGTAATTACGAAAATAAAGCAACTGGAACAGCGTCACTGCTTCGTCCTGTATTGTGGAAAATTAAGGAGCTGGAGCAAGGTCACTGCTTCCGTCTGTATTATAGAAAATAATGGAGCTGGAGCAGCATCACTGCTTCCTCCTGTGTTATAGAAAATAAAGGATCTGGAGCGGCATCTCTGCTTCGTCCTGTATTGTGGAAAATTAAGGAGATGGAGCAAGGTCACTGCTTCATTCTGTATTATATAAAACAAAGAGGATTGAGCAGCTTTTCTGATTCGTTCTGTATGATAGAAAATACAGGAGCTGGAACAGTGTCTCTGCTTCCTACTGTATTATAGAAAATAAAGGAGCGTGAGCAGCGTCACTGCTTCCTCCTGTATTATAGAAAATAAAGAAGTTGGAGCAGCATCTCTGCTTCCTCCTGTATTATAGAAAATATAGGAGCTGGAGCAGCATCTCTGCTTTATCCTGTATTATAGAAAATAAAGGAGCTGGAGCTGCATCTCTGCTTCCTATAGTAATTACGAAAATAATGCAGCTGGAACAGCGTCACTGCTTCGTCCTGTATTGTGGAAAATTAAGGAGCTGGAGCAAGGTCACTGCTTCCTTCTGTATTATATAAAACAAAGAGGATTGAGCAGCTTTTCTGAATCGTTATGTATTATAGAAAATAAAGGAGCTGGAGCAGTGTCACTGCTCCCTCCTGTATTATTGAAAATAAAGGAGTTGGAGTAGCATCCCTGCTTCCACCTGTATTATAGAAGATAAAGGAGTTTGAGCAGCATCTCATCTTCCTCATATATTATAGAAAATACAGGGGCTGGAGCAGCATCTCTGCTTTATCCAGTGTTATAGAAAATAAAGGAGCTGGAGCTGCTTCTCTGCTTCCTATAGTAATTACAAAAAAAAAGCTGGAACACCGTCACTGCTTCGTCCTGTATTATATAAAACAAAGAGGATTGAGCAGTTTTTCTGATTCGTTCTGTATTACAGAAAATCAAGGAGCTGGAGCATTGTCACTGCTTCATCCTGCATTATTGAAAATATAGGAGCTGGAGCAGCATCTCTGCTTTATCCTGTATTATAGAAAATACAGCAGCTGGAGCGGCATCTCTGCTTCCTATAGTAATTACTAAAATAAAGCAGCTGTAACAGCGTCACTGCTTCGTCCTGTATTGTGGAAAATTAAGAAGCTGGAACAAGGTCACTGCTTCCTTCTGTATTACATAAAACAAAGAGGATTGAGCAGCTTTTCAGATTCGTTCTTTATCATAGAAAATCAAGGAGCTGGAGGAGTGTCACTGCTTCCTCCTGTGTTATAGAAAATAAAGGAGCTAGAGCAGCGTCACTGCTTCCTCCTGTATTATAGAAAATAAATGAGTTGGAGCAGCATCTCTGCTTCCTCCTGTATTATAGAAAATAAAGGAGTTGGAGCAGCATCTCTGCTTCCTCCTGTATTATAGAAAATATAGGAGCTGGAGCAGCATCTCTGCTTTACAATGTATTATAGATAATAAAGCAGCTGGAGCTGGACCTCAGCTTCCTATAGTAATTACGAAAATAAAGCAGCTGGAACAGCTCACTGCTTCGTACAATATTTGGGAAAATTAAGGAGCTGGAGCAAGGTCACTGCTTCCTTTTGTATTATGTAAAACAAAGAGGATTGAGCAGCTTTTCTGATTCGTTCTGTATTATAGAAATAAAGGAGTTGAAGCAGTGTCACTGCTTCCTCCTGTATTATAGAAAATAAAGGAGCTAGAGCAGCGTCACTGCTTCCTCCTGTATTATAGAAAATAAAGGAGTAGGAGCAGCATCTCTGCTTCCTCCTGTATTAAAGAGCATAAAGGATTTGGAGCAGCATCTCTGCTTACTCCGGTATTTTAGAAAATATAGGAGCTGGAGCAGCATCTCTGCTTCCGATAGTAATTACGAAAATAAAGCAGCTGGAAAAGCGTCACTGCTTCGTCCTGTGTTGTGGACAATGAAGGAGCAGGAACAATGTCACTGCTTCCTTCTGCATGATATGAAACAAAGAGGATTGAGCAGCTTTTCTAATTCGTTCTGTATCATAGAAAATCAAGGAGCTGGAGGAGTGTCACTGCTTCCTCCTGTTTTAGAGAAAATAAAGGAGCTAGAGCAGCGTCACTGCTTCCTTCTGTATTACAGAAAATAAAGGAGTTGGAGCAGCATCTCTGCTTCCTCCTGTATTATAGAAAATATAGGAGCTGGAGCAGCATCTCTGCTTTATACTGTATTATATAAAATAAAGGAGCTGGTGCTGGAGTTTTGCTTCCTATAGTAATAACGAAAATAAAGCAGCTGGAACAGCGTCACTGCTTCGTCCTATATTGCGGAAAATTAAGGAGCTGGAGCAAGGTCACTGCTTCCGTCTGTATTATATAAAACAAAGAGGATTGAGCAGCTTTTTTGATTCGTTCTGTATTATGGAAAATAAAGGAGCTGGAGCAGTGTCACTGCTTCCTCCTGTATTGCCGAAAATAAATGAGCTAGAGCAGCGTCACTGCTTCTCCTGTGTTATAGAAAATAAAGGAGTTCGTGAAGCATCTCTGCTTCCTCCTGTATTATAGAAAATAAAGAAGTTGGTGCAGCATCTCTGCTTCTTCCTGTATTATAGAAAATATAGGAGCTGGAGCAGCAGCTCTGCTTTATCCTGTATTATAGAAAATAAAGGAGCTGGAGCTGCATCACTGCTTCCTACAGTAATTACGAAAATAAAGCAGCTGGAACAGCGTCACTGCTTCGTCCTGTATTGTGGAAAATTAAGGAGCTGGAGCAAGGTCACTGCTTCCCTATTTATTATATAAAACAAAGAGGGTTGATCAGCTTTTCTGATTCGTTCTGTATTATCGAAAATAAAGGAGCTGGATCAAGGTCACTGCTTCCTTCTGTATTATATAAAACAAAGAGGATTGAGCAGCTTTTCTGATTCGTTCTATATTATAGAAAATAAAGAAGCTGGAGCAGTGTCACTGCTTCCTCCTGTGTTATAGAAAATAAAGGAGCTAGAGCAGCGTCACTGTTTCCTCCTGTATTATAGAAAATAAAGGAGTTGGAGCAGCATCTCTGCTTCCTTCTGGATTAGAGATAATAAAGGAGTTGGAATAGCATCTCTGCTTCCTACAGTATTATAGAAAATATAGGATCTGGATCAGCATCTCTACTTTATCCTGTATTATTGAAAATAAAGGAGCTGGAGCTGCATCTCTGCTTCTTATGGTAATTACGACAATAAAGCAGCTGGAACAGCGTCACTGCTTTGTCCTGTATTGTGGAAAATTAAGGAGCTGGAGCAAGGTCACTGCTTCCTTCTGTATTATATAAAACAAAGAGGATTGAGCAGCTTTTCTGATTCGTTCTGTATTATAGAAAATAAAGGAACTGGAGCAGTGTCACTGCTTCGTTCTGAATTGCGGAAAATTAAGGAGCTGGAGCATGGTCACTGCTTCCTTCTGTATTATATAAAACAAATTAGATTGAGAAGCTTTTCTGATTCGTTCTGTTTAATAGAAAATAAAGCAGCTGGAGCTGCATCTCTGCTTCCTATAGTAATTACGAAAATAAAGCAGCTGGAACAGCGTCACTGCTTCGTCCTGTATTGTGGAAAATTAAGGAGCTGGAGCAAGGTCACTGCTTCCGTCTGTATTACATAAAACAAAGAGGATTGATCAGCTTTTCTGATTCGTTCTGTATTATAGAAAATAAAGGAGCTGGAGCAGTGTCACTGCTTCCTCCTGCATTGTCGAAAATAAAGGAGCTAGAGCAGCGTCACTGCTTCCTCCAGTATTATAGAAAAAAATGTGTTGGAACAGGATCTCTGCTTCCTCCTGTATTATAGAAAATACAGGAGTTGGACTAGCATCTCTGCTTCCTACTGTATTATAGAATATATTAAAGCTGGAGCAGCATCTCTGCTTTATCCTGTATTATTGAAAATAAAGAAGCTGGAGCTGCATCTCTTCTTCCTATAGTAATTACGAAAATAAAGCAGCTGGAACAAAGTCACTGCTTTGTCCGGTATTGTGGAAAATAAAGGAGCTGGAGCAGTGTCACTGCTTCCTCCTGTATTATAGAAAATAAAGGAGCTAGAGCAGCGTCACTGCTTCCTCCTGTATTATAGAAAATAAAGGAGTTGGAGCAGCATCTCTGCTTTATCCTGTATTATAGAAAAAAAAGGAGCTGGAGTTGCGTTTCTGTTTCCTATAGTAATTACGAAAATAAAGCAGCTGGAACAGCGTCACTGCTTCGTCCTGTATTGTGGAAAATTAAGGAGCTGGAGCAAAGTCACTGCTTCCTTCTGTATTAAATAAAAGAATGAGGATTGAGCAGCTTTTCTGATTCGTTCTGTATTATAGAAAATAAAGGAACTGGAGCAGTGTCACAGCTTCCTCCTGTATTATAGAAAATAAAGGAGCTAGAGCAGCGTCACTGCTTCCTCCTGTATTATAGAAAATAAAGGAGCTGGAGCTGCATCTCTGCTTCCTCCTGTGTTATCGAAAATAAAGGAGTTGGAGAAGCATCTCTGCTTCCTATAGTAATTACGAAATTAAAGCAGCTGGAACAGCGTCACTGCTTCGTGCTGTATTGTGGAAAATTAAGGAGCTGGAGGACTGTCACTGCTTCCTTCTGTATTGTATATAATAAAGAGAATTGAACAGCTTTACTGATTCGTTCTGTATTAAAGAAAATAAAGGAGCTGGAGCAGTGTGACTGCTTCGTTTTGTATTATATAAAACAAAGAGGATTGAGCAGCTTTTCTGATTCGTTCTGCATTATAGAAAATCAAGGAGCTGAAGAAGTTTCACTGCTTCCTCTTGTATTATACAAAATAAAATAGCTAGAGCAGTGTCACTGCTTCCTCCTGTTTAATCGAAAATAAAGGAGCTAGAGCAGCGTCACTGCTTCCTCCTGTATTATAGAAAATAAAGGAGCTGGAGCGGCATCTCTTCTTCCTATAGTAATTACGAAATTAAAGCAGCTGGAACAGCGTCACTGCTTCGTACTGTATTGTGGAAAATTAAGGAGCTGGAGCAAGGTCACTGCTTCTGTCTGTATTATATAAAACAAAGAGGATTGAGCAGCTTTTCTGATTCGTTCTGTATTATCGAAAATAAAGGAGCTGGAGCAGTGTCACTGCTTCCACCTGTATTATAGAAAATAAAGGAGTTGGAGCAGCGTCACTGCTTCCTCCTGTATTATAGAAAAAAAATGAGTTGGAGCAGCATCTCTGCTTTATCCTGTATTATAGAAAATAAAGGAGCTGGAGCTGCTTCTCTGCTTCCTATAGTAATTACGAAAATAAAGCAGCAAGAACTGCGTCACTGCTTCGTCCAGTATTGTGGAAAATTAAGGAGCTGGAGCAAGGTCACTACTTCCTTCTGCATTATAGAAAACAAAGAGGATTGAGCAGCTTTTTTGATTCGTCCGTATTATCGAAAATAAAGGAGCTGGAGCTGCATCTCTGCTTCCTATAGTAATTACGAAAATAAAGCAGCTGGAACATCGTCACTGCTTCGTCCTGCATTGTGGAACTTTAAGGAGCTTGGGCAATGTCACTGCTTCCTTCTGTATTATATAAAACAAAGAGGATTGAGCAGCTTTTCTGATTCGTTCTGTATTATAGAAAATAACGGAGCTGGAGCAGCATCTCTGCTTCCTCCTGTATTATAGGAAATAAAGTAGCTAGAGCAGCGTCACTGCTTCCTCCTGTATTATAGAAAATAAAGGAGTTGGAGCAGCATCTCTGCTTCCTCCTGTATTATGGAAAATAAAGGAGTTGGAGCAGCATCTCTGCTTCCTACTGTAGTAGAGAAAATATAGGAGCTGGAGCAGCGTCTCTGCTTCATCTTGTAATGTAGAAAATAATGTATTTAGAGCAGTGTCACTGCTTCGTCCTGTATTATACAAAATAATGTAACTGGAGCAGCATCACTGCTTTCTCCTGTATAATAGAAAATAAAGGAGCTGGAGCAACATCACTGCTTCATCCTGGATTATAGAAAAGAAAGGAGCTGTAGCGGCAGCTCTGCTTTCTCATGTAATTTTGAAAATAACGGAGCTGGAATAGCATCTCCTATTCCTCCTGTATTATAAAACAAAAGCAGCAAGAGCAGCGTCTCGGTTTCCTCCTATAATTTAGAAAATAAAGGAGCTGGAGTATTATCGCTGCCTCCTCCTTTACTATAGAAACGAAGGGAGCGAGAACAGCGTCTCTGCTTCCTCGTGTTTTATAGAAAATAAAGGAACTGGAGCAGCAGCTCCATTTCCTCCTGTACAATAGAAAATAGAGGAGCTGGAGCGCTGTCAATGCTTCCTCCTGGATTATAGAAAATAAAGGAGCTGTAGCGGCAGCTCTGCTTTCTCATGTACTAACGAAAATAAAGGAGCTGGAGCAGCGTAAAAGCTTCGTCCTGTATTCTAAAAAATAAAGGAGCTGGTGCAGCGTCTCTGTTTCCTCCTGTATTATAGAAAATAAAGGAGCTGGAGAAGCGTCACTGCTTCCTCCTGTATTGTAGAAAATAAATGAGTTGGAGCAGCCTCTCTGCTTCCTCCTGTATTCTAAAAAATAAAGGACCTCGTGCAGCGTCTCTGCTTCCTCCTGTAATTTCGAAAATAAAGGAGCTGGAGCAGCGCCTCCTATTCCTCCTGAATTATGGACAAGAAAGTAGCAAGAGCAGCCTATCTGTTATCTTGTAATTTAGAAAATAAAGGAGCTGGAGGAACATCTCTGCTTCCTCCTGTATGTTAGAATAATAAAGGAGCTGGAGCAGCCAGTCCTATTCCTCCTGTATTATAGCAAATAAAGGGGATAGAACACCTTTTCTGCTTCATCCTGTATTTTAGAAAATAAAGGAGCTGGAGCAGTGTCTCTGCTTCCTCTGGATATTTAGGAAATAAAGGAGCTGGCGAAGCGTCACTGCTTCCTCCTGTATTATCGAAAATAAAGGAGCTGGAGCAGCGTAACTGCTTCCTCCTGTATTATAGAAACTAAAGGATCTGGAGCAGCATCTCTGCTTCTTTCTCTATTATAGAA
The DNA here is from genome assembly GCF_020745735.1 of Hemiscyllium ocellatum. NCBI lineage: Eukaryota > Metazoa > Chordata > Chondrichthyes > Orectolobiformes > Hemiscylliidae > Hemiscyllium > Hemiscyllium ocellatum. The sequence continues at coordinate 3,147,004 of NC_083442.1, read as the reverse complement.
AATAAAGGAGCTGGAGAAGCATCTCTGCTTTCTCCGGTTATTTAGGAAATAAAGGAGCTGGTGCAGCGTCACTGCCTCCTCTTGTATTATAGAAAATAAAGGAGCTGCAGCAGAATCTCTGCTTCCTCCAATATTATAGAAAATAAAGGAGTTGGAGCAGCATCTCTGCTTCCTCCTGTTTTATAGAAAATAAAGGAGCTGGAGCAGCATCTCTGCTTCCTCCTGTGTTATAGAAAATTATGGAGCTGGAGAAGCGTCTCTTCTTCCTACTGTATTATCGAAAACAAGGAGCTGGAGCAGTGTCTCTGCTTCAGCCGGTATGATAGAAAATAAAGGAGCTGGAGCAGCGTCTCTGCATCCGCCTGTATTAAAGGAAATAAAAGGAGCTGGAGAAGCGTCACTGCTTCCTTCTGTATTATACAAAATAAAGGAGCTACAGCATCGTCTCTGCTTCCTCCTGTAATTTACGAAATAAAGAAGATGCAGCAGTGTCGCCTATTCCTCCTGAATTATGGAAACGAAAGGAGCAGAAGCAACGTCACTGCTTCCTCCTGTATTTTAAAAAAACAAACGAGCTAGAGCCTATTCTGTGCTTCCTCCAGTAATTTCGAAAATAATTGAGCTGGAGCAGCGTCACTGCTTCCTCCTGTATTTTAAAAAATAAAGGAGCTGGTTCAGCGTCTCTGCCTACTCCTCTATTATAGAAAATTAAGGAGATGGAGCAGCATCTCTGCTTCCTCCTCTATTATAGAAAATTAAGGAGATGGAGCAGTATCTCTGCTTGCTCCTGTATTATTGAAAATTAAGGAGATGGAGCAGTATCTCTGCTTGCTCCTGTATTATCGAAAATAAAGGAGCTGGAGCAGAGTCAGTCCTTCATCGAGTAATTTAGCATCGCTGCTCCAGCTCCTTTATTTTCTGTAATATTGAAGGAAGCAGAGATGCTGCTCCAACTCCTTTATTTTCTATATTACACTGTGAGGCAGAAAAGCTGCTCTATCCCCTTAATTTCCTATAATACAGGAGGGAGCAATGAAACTGCTCCGGCTCATTAATTTTCTAAATTACTGGAGGAAGCAGAGACGAGGATTTAGCTCCTTTATTTTCAATAATACAGGAGGAAGCAGTGACGCTTCGCCAGCTCCTTTATTTTCAATAACACAGGAGGAAGCAGTGACGCTGCTCCAGCTCCTTATTTTCTATAATCCAGGATGAAGCAGTGACGCTGTTCCAGCTCCTTTATTTTCTATAATATAAGAGGAAGCAGTGAAGCAGCGCCAGCTCCTTTATTTTCTATAATGGAGAAGGAAGCAGAGTTGCTGCTCCAACTCCTTTATTTTCTAAATGACAGGAGGAAGCAGTGACGCTGCTACAGCTCCTTTATTTTCTACAATACAGGAGGAAGCAGAGACGCTGATCCAACTCCTTTATTTTCTATAATACAGTTCTCACCAGAAAAGCTACTTTTTCCCCTATATTTTCTATAATACAGGAGGATTCAGAGATGCTGCTTCAGCTCCTTTATTTTCTATAATACAGGAGGAAGCAGAGACGCTGCTCTAGCTCCATTATTTCCTAAATCACAGGAGGAAGCAGACATGCTGCTCCATCTCCTTTATATTGTAGAACACAGGAGGACGCAGTGACATTGCACAAACTCTTAATTTTGTATAATACAGGAGGAAGGAGAAACGCTGCTCCAGCTCCTTTATTTTCTATAATACAGAAGGAAGCAGAGATGCTGCTCCAGCTCCTTTTTATTCTAAATTACAGGAGGAAGCAGTGACGCTGCTCCAGCTCCTTTAGTTTCTATAATAGGTATCAAGTACAAAATCTGATCTATCCCCTTTATTTTCTTTTATAAACCAGGAGGCAGTGACGCTGCTCCAGCTCCTTTATTTTCTATAATACAGTACTAAGCAGAAAAGCTACTTTTTCCCCTATATTTTCCATAATACAGGAGGATTCAGAGATGCTGCTCCAGCTCCTTTATTTTCTATAATGCAGGAGGAAGCAGAGATGCTGGTCTAGCTCCTTTATTTTGTTTAATACAGGAGGAAGCAGTGGCGCTGCTCAAGCTCCTTTATTTTCGAGAATATAGGAGAAAGCAGTGACGCTGCTCCAGCTCCTTTATTTTCTACAATACAGGAGGAAGCAGAGATGCTGCTTCAGCTTCGTTATTATCTATAATAAAGGAGGAAGCAGTGATGCAGCTCCAGCTCCTTTATTTTCTATGATACAGGAGGAAGCAGTGACGCTTCTCCAGCGACTTTATTTTCTCTAATACAGGAGGAAACAGTGACGCTTCTCCAGCTCCTTTATTTTCTATAATACAGGAGGAAACAGAGATGCTGATTCAGCTTCGTTATTATCCATAATAAAGGAGGAAGCAGTGATGCAGCTCCAGCTACATTATTTTCTATGATACAGGAGGAAGCAATGACGCTTCTCCAGCGACTTTATTTTCTCTAATACAGGAGGAAGCAGAGATGCTGCTCCAACTCCTTTATTTTCTATAATACAGGAGGAAGCAGTGACCCTGCTCTAGCTCCTTTATTTTCTATAATACAGGAGGAAGCAGAGATGCCGCTCCAACTCCTTTATTTTCTATAATGTAGAAGAAGGAAACAGAGATGCGGTTCCAGCTCCTTTAGTTTCTGAATTACAGGAGGAAGCATTGACGCTGTTCCAGCTCATTTATTTTATATTACAGTGCGAAGCACAAAAGCTGCTCTATCCCCTTAATTTTCTACAATACAGGAGGAAGCAGAGATGCTGCCCCAGCTCCTTTATTTTCTATGATACAGGAGGAAGCAGAGATGCTGCTCCAGCTCCTTTATTTTCTATAATACAGGAGGAAGCAGTGACGCTGCTCCAGCTCCTTTATTTTCCATAATACAGGAGGAAGCAGAGACGCTCATCCAGCTCCTTTAATTTCTATAATACAGGATAAAGCAGAGACGCTGCTCCAGCTCCTATATTTTTTAGAATACAGGAGGAAGCAGAGATGCAGCTCCAGCTCCTTTATTTTCTATAATATAGAAGGAAGCAGAGATGCGGTTCCAGCTCCTTTAGTTTCTGAATTCCAGGATGAAGCATTGACGCTGCTCTAGCTCCTTTATTTTCTATATTACAGTGCACTGAAGAAAAGCTGCTCTATCCCCTTAATTTTGTATAATACAGGAGGAAGCAGAGATGCTGATCCAGCTCCTTTGTTGACGATAATACAGGAGGAAGCAGAGATGGTGCTCCAGCTCCTTTATTTTCAATAATACAGGAGGAAGCAGTGACGCGGCTCCTGCTCCTTTATTTTCTATAATCCAGGAGGATTCTGAGATGCTGCTCCAGCTCCTTTATTTTCTATAATACTGAAGGAAGCAGAGATGCTGCTCCAGCTCCTTTATTTTCTAAATCACACGAGTTTGCAGAGATGCTGCTCTATCCCCGTTATTTTCTATAATACAGGAGGAAGCAGTGACACTGCCCCAGCTCCTATATTTTCTATAATACAGGAGGAAACAGAGACACTGCTCCAGCTCCTTTATTTTCTCTATTACAGGAGGAAGCAGTGACGCTGCTCCAGCTCCTCTATTTTCTATTGTGCAGGAGGAAATGGAGATGCTGCTCCATTTCCTTTGTTTTCTAGAACAGATGCAGAAGCAGAGACGCTGTCCTAGCTCCCTTCTTTTCTATAATACAGGTGGAAGCAGTGACGCTGCTCCAGTACCTTTATTTTTTAAGTATACGAGGAAGCAGAGATGTTGTTCCAGCTCCTTTATTTTCTATAATACAGGAGGAAGCAGAGACGCTTCTCCAGCTCCTTTATTTTCTATAATACAGGTGGAAGCAAAGATGCTGCTCCAGCTCCTTTATTTTTTAAAATACAGAAGGAAGCAGAGATGCTGCTCCAGCTCCTTTATTTTCTGAATTACAGGAGGAAGCAGTGACGCTGCTCAGGCTCCGTAATTTTCTATAATACAAGAGGAAGCAGTGACGCTTCCCCAGCTCCTCTATTTTCTATAATACAGGAGGAAGCAGAGATGTTACACCAGCTCCCTTATTTTATAAATTACAGAAGGAAACAAAGACGCTGCTCTTGCTTCTTTATTTTCTATAATAAAGAATGAAGCAGTGACGCTGCTGCAGCTCCTTTATTTTCTATTGTACAGGAGGAAATTGAGATGCTGCTCCAGTTCCTTTATTTTCTAGAACAGATGCGGAAGCGGAGACGCTGTCCTAGCTCCCTTCTTTTCTATAATACAGGAGGAAGCAGTGACACTGCGCCAGCTCCTTTATTTCCAAAATTATACGAGGAAGCAGATATGCGGCTCCAGCTCATTTATTTTCGATAATACAGGATGAAGCAGATAATTTGCTCCATCCCCTTTATTTTCTATAATACAGGATGACGCAGATAATTTGCTCCATCCCTTTTATTTTCTAAAATACAGGAGGAAGCAGAGATGTTACTCCAGCTTCTTTATTTTCTATAATAAAGAATGAAGCACTGACGCTGCTCCAGCTCCTTTATTTTCTAGAACAGATGCAGAAGCAGAGACGCTGTCCTATTATTTTCTATAACACAGGAAGCAGCAGAGACGCTGCCCCAGCTCCTTTATTTTCTATAATAGAGGTGATAGCAGAGTAGCAGCCGGGAAGGAAAGCAGTGAGTAAATAAATCATCACCCTTCGACACCAACGGTCATTTGAGTGGGAGCATCGGCTGAGTATAAACGAACCCGGAAGACTACAGCTAATGTAAGTCAGTTTATTTTGAAATTACTTACCTGTAGCGGGCAGTGGTGTTTTGTTCCTCTCTCCCTCTGAGATGGACATTCACATTCACTTGCAGGCACCCACCCCGAGCTGTGAACTCACCTTTGTATTGGTCGCAGCCACAAGGTGGACAGGCCCTCTGACCAATGGGAGCTGGAGGGAGAGCTAATACCCGCCCTGAGAATGCACACGGTGTCTCGAGGCGCGGCCGTCAAACTGACAGTGCGCGCGCCCACGTGGGGGCGGGGCCTGGCCCTGTGCACGCGCATCGTTTAAACCCGGAAGCGACAGAATATGAGCAGGAGGGGAATTGATGACTGGATGGGAAGCTCAACACATTGTCTGGTATTCAGCAAGGCAGCATCCTCACTCACATTCTTAATATTTCTAAGCGAGCATCAGAATCGGAAAAAGACTCATTCCAACCTCTCTCTCTCCTTCCCCCTCCCTCTCTCTCCTTCCCCTGCTCCCTCTCTCCTTCCCCCTCTACTTCCCCCTCTCCCTCTCTCCTTCCCCCTACCTCTCTCCTTCCCCCCTACCTCTCTCCTTCCCCCTCTCCCTCTCTCCTTCGCCCCCTCTCCTTCCCCCTCCTTCCCCCCTCCTTCCCCCCTCTCCTTCACCCCCTCTACTTCCCCCCTCTCATTCCCCCCCTCTCCTTCACCCCCTCCTTCCCCCCTCCTTCCCCCCCTCTCCTTCCCCCCTCTCCTTCCCCCCTCTCCTTCCCCCCTCTCCTTCCCCCCTCTCCTTCCCCCCCTCTCCTTCCCCCCTCTCCTTCCCCCACTCCTTCCCCCACTCCTTCCCACCACTCCTTCCCCACTCTCCTTCCCCCCCTCCTTCCCCCCTCTCCTTCCCCCCTCTCCTTCCCCCCTCTCTCCTTCCCCCCTCTCCTTCCCCCATCTCCTTCCCCCCTCCTTACCCCCTCTCCTTCCCCCCTCTCTTTCCTTCCCCCTCTCTCCTTCCTTCACACCCTCTCTCCATCCGTCACTCCCCGTCTCCTTCCTTCCCCCCTCTCGTCTTCCTTTCCCCCCTCCTTCCTCCCCCTCTCCTTCCTACCCCCTCTCTCCTTCCTTCACCCTCTCTCCTTCCTTCCCCCCTCTCCTTCCTTCCCCCTCTCTCCTTCCTTACCTCTTTCTCCTTCCTTACCCCCTCTCCATCCTTACCCCTCTCTCCTTCCTTCACCCCCTCTCTCCATCCTTCCCCCTCTCTCCTTCCTTCCCCACTCTCTCCTTCCTTCACTCCCCGTCTCCATCCTTCCCCCCTCTCTTCTTCCTTTCCCCCTCCTTCCTCCCCCTCTACTTCCTTCCCCCTCTCTCCTTCCTTCCCCCTCTCCACTACCTCACCCTCTCTCCTTCCTTCCCCCTCTCCTTCCTTCCCCCACTCTCCTTCCATTCCCCCATCTCTTTCCTTCCCCCGTCTCTCCTTCCTTCCCCCTCTCTCCTTCCTTCCCCCCTCTCATTCCTTCCCCTCCTCTCTCCTTCCTTCCACCCCCTCTCCTTCCTTCCCCCTCTCCTTCCTACCCCACTCTCTCCTTCCTTCCCCCTCTCTCCTTCCTTCCCCCTATCTCCTTCCTACCCCCCTCTCTCCTTCCTACCCCCTCTCTCCTTCCTACCCCCCTCTCTCCTTCCTACCCCCCTCTCTCCTTCCTTCCCCACCTCTCCTTCCTTCCCCCCTCTCTCCTTCCTTCCCCCCTCTCCTACCTTCCCCCCTCTCTCCTTCCTTCCCCCTCTCTCCTTCCTTCCCCCCCTCTCTCCTTCCTTCCCCCCTCTCTCCTTCCTTCCCCCTCTCTCCTTCCTTCCCCCTCTCTCCTTCCTTCCCCCCATCTCCTTCCTTCCCCCCTCTCTCCTTCCTTTTCCCCTCTCTCCTTCCTTTTCCCCTCTCTCCTTCCTTCCCCCCTCTCTCCTTCCTTCCCCCTCTCTCCTTCCTTCCCCCCTCTCTCCTTCCCTCCCCCCTCTCCTTCCCCCTCTCCTTCCCCCCGCTTTCCTTCCCCCTCTCCCTCACCCCCACTCCTTCCTTCCCCCTCTCATTCTCCCTTTCCTTCCCCTCTCTCCTTCTCCGTCTCTACTTGCCCCTCTCCTTCATCCCCCCTTCAACCCCTCATCCCCTTCTCCTTCCCCCTTTCCCCCCCCCCTCCTTCCCCCTCCCCCTCCTTCCCCCTTCCCCCCTCCTTCCTTCCCCACTCTCTGCTTTCTTCCCCCCCTTCCTTCCCCTCTTCTTCCCCCCTCTCCTTCCTTCCCCCTCTCTCCTTCCTTCCCCCCTCTCTCCTTCCTTCCCCCTCTCTCCTTCCTTCCCCCCTTTCTCCTTCCTTCCCACCTCTCCTTCCTTCCCACCTCTCCTTCCTTCCCACCTCTCTCCTTCCTTCCCACCTCTCTCCTTCCTTCCCACCTCTCTCCTTCCTTTCCCCTCTCCTTCCTTTACCCCCTCACCTTCCTTTCCCCCCTCACCTTCCTTTCCCCCTCTCTCCGTCACAGCCTCTCTCTCCTTCCTTCACCCCCTCTCCTTCCCCCCTGTCTCTCCTTCCCCCTGTCTCTCCTTGCCCCCCTCTCCTTCCACCCCCCTCTCCTTCCACGCCCCTCTCCTTCCACCCCCCCTCTCCTTCCACCCCTGCTCTCCTTCCACCCCTGCTCTCCTTCCACCCCCGCTCTCCTTCCACCCCTGCTCTCCTTCCCCCCCGCTCTCTTTCCCCCTCTCCCTCACCCCCACTCCTTCCTTGCCCCCTCTCCTTCCCCCTTTCTTTCCCCTTCTCCTTCTCCACTCTCTCCTTCCCCCA